>NC_067402.1:272458857-272800107 GCF_016432865.1 Antechinus flavipes | reverse complement strand
CCCCAAAGAACTTTTGTTTAGTTGGATTATATCTATTGATATTTCCCATACTAAAAATGAAAGTATTTTAGTATTATTTTTAAATAATTTTGATCTAGTGGACCTTTTGAAAGGATCTCGGGGTCCCAGGATCACACTTTGAGAACCTGAAAGGTAAAGTAACTTGCTCAGAATTCCATAATCGATACCTGTCAAAGGTGGAATTTGAATTCAAATCTTCCTGGGTATGAGGTTAGCTCTCTAATCACAAACCATGCTGTTTCTCAATTAACATGAAGAACTAGTTAAACGATGACGCTATTTCTCCTCTGCCTTGCTTCCCATCCTTGCCTAGCATTAGCATTGGAGGATCTTAATCTCTTCCCTTGTAGCCTCTGTAATTTTAGCCCTGGCCAGTGTCCTGAGGACATATTTCATGACTCTTGCCCCAGATACACTTTGTGGAACTTGTAATATTTCCTAATTGTGATCTTTGTGTGATTTTTGTGTGGTCACACAAAGATTGTGTGATTTTTGACAAATCATTGAACCTCTCTGAGCATCACCTATAAAATAAAAGGAGGAGGGAAGAGAATAAAGGATCACTGAGGTCTCTTCTAATTTGAAATCCTTTTATATGAGACTTGAATTTCAGCATTTGAACCTTATAGGCTTGGGTGCCTCTGTGCCATTAGGAATGATCACAGATCCCAAAATTGATGGGACTATTTCAGAGAGAGCAATCTTCATGATCATTTCTCAAATGATCCTAACTACCAAAGGCAATAGATCCTGTTCTGCTTGGAGATGTTGGCCAGGGAATCTTAATTCAGCTCTCATTGGTTCAAAAAACTTCAGTGTTGCCATTTTGACATTTAAAGGAAATATTGTGTTGTTTTCTTCTTTCATTTTTGCCCCCTGGGCAGCACATACATAATGCATTGTGATTCTCACAAAGGTAAGGGCTCCTAATCATACTTTGATGCTTGTTGTTGGAAGAAACTTGGTAGATTTATTTCCTGTACCTTCCAACCGAGTGGTACAATCGTTATGTATAATTATAGAGGAGGGCACTATAAAAGAATGAAAAGGGGGCCTGCCTTGAGGTCAAAAAGGCCTGTATCCAAATCCTATCTATGATGTCAATTAAATGTATGACCAGACATAAATCACTTAATTTTTTTAGTATACCCAGATGACTTTTAAGACTATATATTATAGATGAGTTGTTGATTTGCATGTGTAGAGGGAGTTCCCATACTGGGAATTCCTTAAACCAACAAAACAGTCCCTTCCCCCCCCAAAAAAGTTAATGTAATATTGGCAATGCTATTCAGGAGAACATGATTTTTTCTCTAGAGAATTTGCTTTTGCCTTCTAGCTAAATTCATAGTGTTAAATTTAGCCAGTGCCTGAAATTTGGCTGGTTCTTTGGCATCAAAATCTTGGAGATGTGGGCTCTGGATCTCAATTAATCTCAATCTCAATTGACCACTTTTCCCCACCCAAACCAATTTACCTTTGGAATTTAGCATACATGGCAAAATCTCAGAGGATGATGCATCCTCAATGGTCAGCAACTAGTCTTCCCAGACGACACGGATTGAATAATTAATATGAATAATGAATCTCCCTAAATTGGTCATATCATTTGTATTTGCATTGTATATTTTCACTTGGCTGATCAGTTGCCATGTTTTACATAATTATATCTCCAAATAGTGTGAATTCAAAAACACGTGGAGTATTTCAAGGGATTCATTATTTGAAAAAATTGAGACCTATCAGTAAAACATAAAATCTTACTAGAGGCCATTGAATAAATTAATGGAAAAAATAAATAAAGCATTTATTAAGCTCTTATTATTTTCAAGGCATTCTGCTAAGCTTTGGACATATGGCTATGAAATAAGACAGTCTCTGTTCTCAAAGAAGAAACATTCTAATGAAGGAGACAACTCACATGGGAAGTTTCAGGGACAAAGTCAGAAGGACTGTGTTCACCAAAGCAAAGTAAATGGTAAAGCTTCTAATGTCATTTCTACTAATTAAAACTTATTACTTCTTGATATTGAAGATTTGATTGTACCAAAAATTCCATTTTATGGTGATTCAATCAACAAGGCTTTATAGGTAAGGAGAAAGACCAAAAAAAAAAAATCCTGCTCTCAGGAAGCTTACATTCTAATATGAAACAGTGGCTGGGTTCATATTCAGATTTCACAGTCATTGATAAGCAAAAGACCTCATTCTGTCAAAGCCAAAAGAGCAAGACCATTAATGTGCAATCAATGAGGTATAAAATCAAGGAGAAATTTTCAACACTGATATTGCAAACATCACCCAAATAGGGAACCCAAGGAAAGGTTTTACAAATCACATTTATTCCTTAAAGTCTGCTCAGTACCTAGAATACACTCAGCATTTTTCAAGGTGTAAATTTTATTGTGAAATATTGCTGTAGAAGTCATTAACTCTCCCTAATTGTTAAATACGGTGTTCATAATAAAAACCTAATCACCAGTTGCCTTCATAAACGATAAAATAGCCTCCTCTTTATTTGCTGTCTTTTTAATTTGTTAAAAAAAAAATAACTACTTCACGATCCACCCCAATGTGTTGGCCAATTAATAAATAATCAGCTACATGGTAACTTAGAAAATTCCGTAACTATATCTAAAGTAATTAATAACCAAGCAGGCATCTCTTTAAATAAATTAAGGATTTTGTCTGTGACTGCTCTCACATTTCACTGAAGCAAGTTCTGGGCCCTATAAATTATTGAAAGTGTTTGTGGCTATAAATATATTCATAAGTTGTTACAACTTGCTGATTGACAGCATGATGGAAAATTGCTCTGTAAGGGATAAGAGAAGAAAAATGAGACCAAGGAATAAAGGAGAGAAGGGAGGATCAAGGAGCAATATTAAGCAAAGGCTGATATTGCAAGTCACATAAATATCAGAGGCAGCTAAGTGACTTCAAAGATAGATGCCAGATGAAATCCAGAAGTCCTGAGTTCAAATCCTTCCTTAAATATTTATTAACTGTGATCCTGGGCACATCCCTAATCTCTAAGCCTCAGTTTCTTGATTTATAAGGTTGGGAGAAGAATAGTAATTACTTCCCAAGGTTGTCAGAAACAAATGAATTGAATTCCATAGATCATTTTTCAGACGTTAAAGTACTACCTGACAGCAAATAATAACTAATTTAACGTGTATATGGTACCATAAGGTTTGTAAATGTGTATTCTCATTTGATCCTCCCAACAATCCTGTGTGGTAGGTGCTATTATTGTCTCTATTTTGAAGGTGAAAGAACAAAACTAAGAGAGTTTAAGAGACTTGGCCAGGGTCACATTAGCAACTGTGTGACTCTGGGCAAGTCACTACCTTGCAAAAAAACCCCAAAACCCAAAACACAACAACAACAACAGCAAAAAATGGATCTTTGACAAGTCTAAAAGACTCAACTCTGACATGATTCATTTACCAGGAATCTATTTGTTATATAGGAAAGCTTAGCATGAAATCAGGGTATCTATGAAAAGTACCACAGTTTAAGCTTGAGAACTTTAGGAAGTGCTAGGGTATTGCTGCTGATTATTTTATGATATGATATACTATACTATATTATGTTCTATTGTATTATAATATTATTTATGTAATGATTTAAGCTTTGCAAGGTGTTCTGCACACAGCAACAATTACTACTAGAACTGAAGTGAGGAAGTCAAGTGGTCTTCTTGGTCTTGGAGTCAAGAAGACTTCCTCATAAATCCTACCTCAGTTACTTTTTTATTGTGTGATCTTGGTCAAGTCTCTTAATCTCTCTTAGTTTTGTTCTCTCACATTCAAAATAGATCCTCTGTTGCACCACTTAGCTGCCCTCAAAGATCCATTTTCATAACTCCATTATCAAGTATTGGCTCTAGGAGATTCAAGGAATCTTGAAATTACTTTTCAAGGAAATTGAGGAAAGAAGGAAGGAAGGAAGGAAGAGAAAGAAGGAAAGAAGGAAGGAAGAGAAAGAAGGAAGGGGAAGGGAAGGGAAGGGAGGGGGAGGGAAGGGAAGGAGGGAGGGAGGAATTTGTAAAGTGGAATTACAAAAAGATCACTCAAATGAGATAATATATGTAAATGCTAAATATGTATTAGTTGTTATTAATTTGATTCAATTACTTAAATTTAATATAATTGTTTTTATATAAATAACAGTTCCAGTGGGAGCAGAACCAAGATAATGGAGAAAAGGCAGAGATTTGTCTGAGCTCTCTCTCAAACCCTTTCAAAGACCTTTAAATAATTTCCTAAAGCAAATCATGCAGTGGCAGAACCCCCATGGGGTTCCCAACCCAAGACAACTTAAAAGCTTGGCAGGAAAAGTCTTTTGCACTAGAGGGAAAGTAGAATGCCGACCAGGCTCTAGAAAAGCAGGAGCAGGCCTTAAGAGTAAATAAATCAGCAGCAGCAGTGGCTATTTCCAGAGCTCTCAGCCCACAGACAGTAAGGGAATCAAACAACTGGTCAGAAGATTACAGGAGGTCTCTTTGCTAGCACTGAGTCAGGATCCTATTACTTGGCCCATATTCAGATCCAAGTCATAGTTCTGGGTGAAAATCCCAGGACAAGGAGGAACACTAGCACATAATAGCTTTCAGCTACAGTGGAGCAGGGACCCTCATCATATTCTAGAATAGAAAAGAGTGCTTGTGGTCACTCACTGACCAGAGTACAGGTCAGAACAGTAGTAAACACACCTCTCCTTAAATCGTACCACCTTGAAAAAGATGAAAACTTACAAGTATCTCTGAAAATAGCTGCACAAAATCCCTGAAACTTTGGACAGTGAATCTTCTATCCTGGAAGAAGACCACATTTTAGCAAAGATGCAGATGTCAAGAAATAGAGTGGGAAAATTATCAAACAACAGGGGGAAAATTCTGGCCATAGAAAGAAAAAGAAGATCAAAATACATGCTCAGAAAAAGACAGAAAAGTAAAAAATTCTTATAGTCAAAGCCTCCAATAAAAAATATGAATTGGTCTCAGGCTATGGATGAACTCAAAAAAGATTTTGAAAATCAAGAGAGGTAATAGAAAAATTGGGAAGAGAAATGAGAATGATATAAGAAAATCATGAAAAAAAGAGTCAATAGCTGGTAAAGGAAGGACAAAAAAATACTGAAGAAAATAACATCTTAAAAAACAGAATAGACCAAATGGTAAATGAGGTTTAAAAAAATCCAACAAAGAGAAGAATGTCATGAAAAACAGAATTGGCCAAATTGAAAAGAAGATACAGAAATTCACTGAAGGAAAAAAATTCATTAAAAGCTAGAATTGGCCAAATGAAAAAGGAAGTACAAAATCTCACTGAAGAAAATAATTTCTTAAAGATTAGAATTGAGCAAGTGGAAGCTAATGACTCTATGAGATATAAGGAAACAACAACAAAAACTAAAAGGATGAAAAAACTAGAAGAATGGGGAGTATCTTGTTTAAAAAACTGACCTAGAAATCATATCCAGGAGAAAAAAAATTAAATTATTAGAGTGCCTGAAAGTCAGGATCAAAAAAAGAGACTAAATATGTTTTTTGAGAAATTATCAAGAAAAACTCCCCTGATATTCTAGAACCAGAGAGTAAAATAAAAATTGAAAGAATCTACTAATCATTTTCTGAAAGATTTCCCAAAATGAAAACTCCCAGGAATATTATAGTCAAATTCCAGAATTCCCAGATCAAGAAAAAATATTGTAAGCAGCCAGAAGAAAACAATACAACTATGATAGAGCCACAGTCAGGATAACACAGGATTTAGAATTTCTACATGATAGGATAAGAGGGCCTGAAATACGATTTTCCAGAGAGTAAAGGACTGATGCCAAGAATCATTATCCAGCAAAACTGAATATAATCTTTCAGGGAGGAAATGGATATTAATTGAAATAGAGAACTTTCAAGCATTACCTATGAAAAGACCAAAGCTGAATAGTAAATTTGGCTTCCAAAGACAAAACTCAAGAAAAGCATCAAAAGATAAATGGAAAAAGCAAACCAAAAGGGACTTTAAAAGATTAAACTATTTACGTTCCCACATCGGAAGATGATACTTCTAATTCATAAGAATTTTCTTGTTATTGGGGCAATTAGAAGAAGTATACATAAACAGGAGGCACAGGTATGAATTGAATATAATTTGATAATATATTTAAAAAGAAAGAGAAATACACTGGGCAAAAGGAAAAGGGAGAGGTAAAGAGGGTAAATTGCCTCACATAAAAGAGGCAAGGAGAGCTATTACAGTAGAGGAGATGATGGAGGAGTTGGAGAGGAACACTTAAACCTTACTCTCATCAAAATTGGCTCAAAGGGGGAATAACATGCACATTCAATTGGGTATCAAATCTATCTTATCCTATAATAAGTAAGAGAGAAAGGTGATCAGAGAAGGGAGGCAGTGCTCATAAAAGGGAACATAGGGAGAGACAATAGTCAGAAGCAAAACACTTTTGAAGAAAGACAGAGTGAAAGGAGAGGAAAAATAGAGTAAACAGAGGGAAATTAGGTTAATAGGAAATACAAATAGCAATCATTACTGTGAAAAAAAATGTTGCTGCAAGTTTCTCTGATAAAGATCTCATCTCTCAAATATGTAGATAGATGACTCAAATTTATAAAAATAGAGCCTCCCCAATTGACAAATAAACAAAAAATATGAAGCCAGTTTTCAGATGGAAGAATCAAAGCTATCTATAGCCTTATGAAATAATGTTCTACATCACTATTGATTGGAGAAATACACATTAAAACAAAACTGAGGTCCTACCTCACACCTATTAAATTGGTTAATAGGCCAGAAAAGGAGAACGATAAATGTTGAAGGAGATGTGGTAAAATTGAAACACTAATGTAGTGTTGGTGGAGTTGTGAACTGATTAAACCATTATGTAGAGCTATTTAGAACTATGCTGACATATTTATAGTAGCTCTTGTCTGGTGGCAAAAATTGGAAACTGAGGGGCTGCCCATAAATTGAGGAATGGCTGAAAAACTTGTGGTATATAATTGAGGGAATACTATTATGCTATTAGAAATGATCAGCAGGATGCTCTCAGAAAAACCTAGAAAGACTTATATGAACTGTTACAAAGTGAAATGAGTAAAACCAATAAATGAGTAAAAACACGATAACAGCAATAATGTAAGATGATCAATTGTGAGTGACTTGGCTATTCTTAGTAATATAATGATCCAAGACACTACTCAAGGAGTTAGTTGAAAAAATGCTATCCATATCTAGAGAAAGAACTGATAGTTTCCGAATGCAGATAGAAATATACTTTTTAAACTTCATTTTTCTTGGGTTTTTATTTTCTTTTATAAATAGCTAATATGAAATATCGGTTTGCTTGCCTTTTCAATGAAGAGGGAGGCAAAGAATTTTAAACTCCATTTTTTAATTCATGTTAAAAATTGTTTATACACAGAAGTGTGGGGAAATAAAATATTAAATAAAGAGATTCCTTCCATCTCAAAAAGAAATACTCGGCATTTTGTTTAAAAATTAATTTCAAAGGTTGCCACAGCCAGTGAAATTATCATCAAGTGGTAATATATTCTCTACTTAGCAGGACTGATCTTTTTAGAGAAAAGCCTATTTGATGTTGGGTTTGAACTTAAGTCTGCCAATCCGATAGAACCTGTCAGACCTTATAACAGATACAATCTTCAAGAACTAAGGTCATCCCCCAACTCCATCATGAAGTACTGAGATGGGACTTTGTGATTATTGTATCAAATTAAACCAAGTTTTATTGATTGATAATTGATTATTAAATCAAATTTTAGATAGTCAAGAAATTAACAAGCATTTATTAGTCACTTACCATGCAGCAGGCATTGTAAATAAATATACAAATAGATAATATGTATATAATCTGGTATTGTAATGGAAAGACATGACATGATAGATGGAGAATTTAGTGTAAGGAATAGAAAGTGTCATTGGCTGGAGCATACAATGTGAGGAGAATAATATATGATGAAACTAGAAAGAGAAGATTGAGCCAAGTTGTAAAGGTCTTTAAATGTGTGGATATTGTGTATATGTGTGTGTGTGTGTACCTCAGTGGATTGGTGCTTTCATCATAATCATCTTTCCCTCCAGTGATACATTTTACAGCCTATCTATTCTTGCCTATCCTATATAACTTTAATTATCTTTCCATCACAAGCAGTTGACTAAAGTTCTGAATTTTTTTCCTCCTGTTCTCTTGACAGTAAGCATACTAAAGTATCATACAAGCTATCCATAAGTTAGTTAAGTGCTCAAGTGATCTTCCTTTTCAATCATATATTCACTTGATGACACTTTTTTAAAATAACTTTTTATTGACAGAACCCATGCCAGGGTAATTTTTTACAGCATTATCTCTTGCACTCACTTCTGTTCCGATTTTTCCCCTCCCTCCCTCCCCTCTCCCTCAGATGGCAAGTAGTCCTTTACATGTTAAATAGGTTACAGTATTTGATGCCACTTTTAATTCTCTCTCATGTCATTTCTTGCTTATCTTGTTTTGGAACCTGCCCATGTTTATTGTGCTCTTCTCCATTGCTCTCTGAATGATGATGATTTTAATTATTCATAGATTGTTATATTCCATGATTCCTAGCCATACAGATATATCAGTAGAATATTAGTATTTTTTAACAAAAGTAAACTCTTGTTTGGAAAGGGAAATTTGGAGTTAGTAATTTTGTAATTTCCCAAAAACAATTCAACCCACTATCCTTAAATTCTGGGCCCATTTCACTGTCTATTTTAAATTTCATGCATGTGTAAATGTATGTGTGTATGTCAATATTATATTTATCCATATACGTACACACATATATATTGATAAGTAAACTATCAGTTGTCATTCTAGCTTCATGTCATAGTTTGTACAGAAGGCATTCTATATTTACTTTTCTCCCTCTGTGGATATATAGCTCATATTCTAAAGAGGATCACTAGTTACTAATGATCTCTTGGTTATATTTTTTGATAGTAACTATACCCAGAATTTTTATTCCCCATTTTCTTCCTTAAAAGAATGGGCTCTTTAATGTAGTCAAAATTGTACAACATCAGCCCATTCTGTGTACTCCTGTCCTAGTCTTTTCCCTTCTTTGTTTTCTTCCATATGGTTCCTACCTCCTCATGCAGAACATCCATGTCTATGGCATTAGAACTCAAAGATATTTCAATTGTCTTTCATAAAAAAGATTGTAAGACTTTGCACATCTTCCCTATTTTTCATCTATTATCCTCCTTCTGGCTCTATTACTAAATACTTCCAAGATGACTTTTCATGTTTAAAGCTCTCACCAGATTTTATATAGCCTGTTTCACTGTTTTATGAAGTGAAATTGATTATGTGTCTACCATATTTCTCCATAAGATGCTACTGATGTATTTTTATTTTAAATGGGTACCATGCATAGTTTCTCTATATTTTCACTTTATAAATAGACCAAGTGTTTCCTATCATAGTTTTTAGGATCTTTTGTTTTCTTCTTTCTGGTAAATTGATTTATAACAGTTATGCTTTTATATGAAATTGTTATCATTGATCTCAGTATCTTTTTCCCCATTCAGTTCATATTCTTTGGTCTTAGCTACTTGCTTCAATAGGACAATCAATCAATTAGCTAGCATTTATTAAATGCTTTCTATTTATCAGGCATTGTACTAAGTGCTAGGGATACAGGGAAAGACAAAACACCAGTCCCTTCTCTCAAACAGTTCACAGTCTATTCTGATTAGATTGGAGTTGCATTCATTGTGTCCTATCATTTTCCCCATTTTATATTCTTTTAGCTTTGCATTTATTTTGGTTCTTACAAATGGATGACCTAACCATATCCAAACAGGTGATTCAGAATAATTGCCAACTCAGTAACGTAATTTTCTATCTGTTAAATTATATTTTTTTTTCATTTTTGTCATTGCTCATCATTTATTCTAATTTTTTCTCAAAGCCTGTATTTATGATGTATAACCATAAGGTTTCTGTATAGTAAATAAGGCTGTCCTTTATCATCCCTTACTCATAAACCATATTTTTAAATGTATATTTTACCATTTTCTCTCTTTCTCTGTCTCTCCCCTCTTCCTCTCCCCTTCTCTTTTCCTTTCTTCCTCCCTCCATCCCTTCCTGTTTTTCCCTTTTCCTTTCCCTCTCTCCTTTCTCTATCTTCTCTACTCCTTCTCTTTCTCATTTCATCTCGCTTTTCTGTATCCTTCTCCTTTCTCTCCATCTCTCTTTCTCCCTGCACCCCTTAACACTGAGCTTTTATATCTACTCCTCATCCTAGCTGGTAGTGAAGCATTCATTTATAGGCCCAGTCCCAGTACTAAACATTACAGAAACTTAAATCTGCCTTATTTTTTACTGCATGGATAATTTCATTTCTTCTTGGTCAACATGATGGTCCTCTGCTCCTGAGAAATTACCCTATTGGTATCATATAATGTAGAAACTTGAACAGCTTTATCCCCACTGCAATTCAAAATTCCTGGGCTTCAGGGATCCACCAGCCACAGCCTTTCCCAGTAGCAAGAATGACAGCCATATGACCCCATATCTAACTCTTTTTACCATTTGCCAGTGTTATTTTTTTCATTGAAGTCATTAGATATGAAAAGAGATGCTAATTTAATTTAGAGAATCTTCTTCCAAATAGATTTTTTTCTTCTTATCATCTACAACAGATGTTGGTATATAAAGTGCTGCTGTATTCATGAAGTTGCTTGACAAATCCTCAGCAGCAGCACTGCAACATTCGGTAACCAAAAGTCATGTAAATGGATATTTTTTGTTGCCTTTGGGCAGGTGATAACAAACTAGTAGGAGGGGGATCCACTCATCCCTCACTGGATATAGTGGTTGACCATAGAACTGCTGCTAAAATTCCATGGGGTCTATTTAAAAAAACACTGTAAATTCATGAGAATTGTTTCCCTCCTGCACTCATGGGAAAAAAGTAGTCCCACTTACTACACAGTATATACCTCTGGTAAAGTAGGATACATTGCATTCATATGAAAGTATGAAATGATATGATAGTTATAAAGTAATGATTAATTATTATACCTTTGGGGTACAGAAGGACTAACCAAAAACTCTCCTTAACAACCCAAGAGGAAGCTAGGAAAATACAAAGAGAAGATAATGAAACTGTAACTGGATATAATTGTATATTCCCTTCACCAGGGAAACTCAGAGCTGATCTTTGGGCCCAGAAGTTCTGAGACATATTGGGGTAAAACAATAGTTTGTCCAATCTAAGTCAGCATTAATATAGCCAGCCCCCAAGAGGGGACGCCCAGACAATAACTGGAAGAGTAGTGGCCAGAAAAGGGTATTTGGAAATAAGAAGTTAGAGAGTTAAAATTTGTAAGAAGTTATTGGAAGTTAATGGAACTTCCAACGGGAGTTAGAGTGGAAGTCCTATAGGGCAGTCAGTTGATAGATCCTTTGTGTAGCAATAAGAATGTTGAATTTATTTTAGTTTTCAGCACAATAGGTGTATTATCAAGGTAAGAAAGACTGTCTATAAGAACACAGCAGAGAGGAAAATATCTAAAGTGAAAAAATTTAGTCCTGGAGAATTCAGAGCTGAACACTTTGGCTTCCCTTGAATATCAATTAATCAACATTTATTAATCAATCAATGCTTATTCTTTTTTCCCCACTTAATAGTATTTTATTTTTTCAATTATATTAAATATTGTTGTTATTGTTTTTCCTTTTTTTCTCAAAAAGGACCATGACATCAGGGAGGTGATGCCATGATATGCAAGTGAACTGAATTTAAGTGAGGGAGATCGATGCAAGGTCACTTGCCTCACTTTCTCCTCCAGAGCCATCTGTATCCAGTGGTCAGATACAGATCAGGAAAACTGAAGATGGTCCTGGATGAAATGGGAGATTATTTTTTTTAAGATTTTGATTTCTAATTTTTTTCTCCTTTCCTTTTTCCCCTCCCCTCTCCCCAAGATGGCAAGCAATCTAAAATAGTTCATATATGTATAATCATATATTTCCATTAGTTACATTGTGAAAAAAAGAATCAGAACAAAAGGGGAAACTATGAGAAAGAAAAAACAAACAAACAAATGTAAATAGTACTCAGATTTCATAGTTCTTTCTCTGGATGTAGATAGCATTTTCCTTAATAAGTTTTTCTGGAATTGTCTTAGATCATTGTATTGCTGGGAAAAGCAAAGTCTATCAAAGCTAATCAATGCACAATGTTGCTGATACTATGTACAATATTCTCCAGGTTCTACTCACTTTATAAGCATCTACTCTTTAGGAAGCACTGGGAATTCAAAAAAAGGGAAAAGAAAGTTCTTCCTTCAAGGATATATTCTAGGGGCTATTTCCAGTCATCCTGCTCTATATCTTGCCCCTGAATCCATATGACTCTATTTTTTCTTTTTTTCTTTTATAATAACTTTTTATTGACAGAACCCATGCCACGGTAATTTTTTTTTACAACATTATCCCTTGCACTCACTTCTGTTCCGATTTTTCCCCTGCCTCCCTCCACCCCCTCCCCTAGATGGCAAACAGTCCTATATATGTTAAATTCCATATGACTCTAAAGAAGAAAGTGAGACTGGTGACTTTGCCCAGTCCACTTTCACTTATATCCCACTCATTTGCATGTTATAGCATTACCTCCTTGATGTTGTGGCCATCTTCCAGAACAAAGGACAAATGACAACAATCTAATTGTATCCGCAATGGCAATTTTTAGAGTATCTAAATCACTTCTAACGAGTAACTAATTCTTGGGAGAATATCTGGTTATTATTGAATAGCTATCATGACTACAACTAAAATTTCTGTAATGAATGATTGAATGAAAGGATCAGGAATATCTGAGATCAAACCCAGCCTCCGACACTTACTAGCCTTGGACAAGTTATTTAACATTATCTTAGTTTCATTATCTGTGAAATAAGCCAGAGAAGGAAATGGCAAACCACTCCAGTATCTTTGCCAAAAAAATTCCAAATGGAGTTATGAAGAGTTGGATACGATTGAACAAAAGTAGCACACTAGGAATTAGAAACAAAGATGAAATGGTCCTGTCTTGAGTTCATATTCTCTAGGGAATGAAGGAATGAATCAATCAATCAAAGAAAAATATTATCAACTGCCTACTATGTACCAGGTATTGTGTTAGATTACTGGGGTCATAAATACAAAAGATAGGCTACCCCAATCCCAAGGACTCTACCTTCTAAAAGGAGGAGAGAACACAAGGAAATGATGACAAAAAAAGAGAGTTTGGGGATGTTCCAGGAATGGTGAGTGGAGCCATAGAGCATCCATGCCCTTTCCGGTAGCAAAAAATCATTTTGACTTGATTACTCTTCCCTAAGTAAGAAATAGAGACACAGAATGGATTCAGGAGGTGGAGCTGGAGAGAAGGATTCAGATGCGGAAGCTAGGCAGATGGCTAAGTATGCTCAGGTGTCTTGATAATGGCCAGACGGAATATAAAACAGAGACTGAGCCAGTTCAGTAATTGGGTATATTAAGTGAGTTTGCACCTACTCCCTAGTCAGGACAGTGCAGCCCCAGGGCAGAGTTCCAGAGCTCAAAGATGACTGTTTTTGCATCCCTCCATTCTGCTCATATTTATGGAACACTTACTGTGCTAGGCATTGTGGGAAATATTTAGAATTACTTTCCCACTGTCTTTGCACTTGGAGAGCTTCCCACCTCTCTGGAGAGATAAGACTCACTTACCTGAAAAACAAAATACCAATATAAGCAAGCGTTGTTGCCGGTCCCCCCAAAGGTTGGACTGACCATTTGTGGATTTCATAAATTTGAAACTTGGGAAGAATAATGATTCCATGCTTAAGTCAATTCCATCCTCAGCATTTTTTCCATTTATCTGCTTGCCTGCATTTGTCACAAGGCAGGCATTTTCTCTGCTAAACTAAATGAATTCTTATATGCTTTGAGACATACAAAATGAATTTCTGAAGAGGGAAGAGAGTTATTTTTCATTGTAAGATATCAGATTACCAATATAAATAAACCTTAATTCCCAAGTAACATTCCCACTATCTTTCAGCCTGTTTCACCTTTTTGTTTGGCTAATATAAGTTTGATGATAACATTTTTAAATATGAATGGTGACAGTAATTTCTACTTCTGAAAAGTTTTTTTTATTTGAACTTCCTTCAAATCTGTGCAATTCAAGTTTGATGAATTCCTTACTGAATTCAATGCTTAAAAGAATAACAGAATTTCAGAGTTGGAAGAGACTTCAGACTATCTAATTTAATACACATCTGAAAAGGAATGCCCTCTACTAAATATCTAATAAGTGATCATCTGGTGAATTCACAATCTTCCAAGGCAGCCCATTCTACTTTTGGACACTATAAATCATAGTTCTCTCTTATTTTTGCTCATTTTACATTTGAGGAAAGTGCTCTATCCACTAGGCCATGTTGCCTTTCAATTGTTAGGCAGTTAATTATATCATGACTAAATTTGCCTCAATATACCTTCTACCCACTATATCAGGTTTTATCTTCTAGATACAACTAAAATGACTACTCTCTCTTACACTTTTTCTCTTCATCGGGTTACGCTTTCTCAGTTTCTTAATCTGAATTTCCTTTCACATAAACTAAAGACTGGCCTTCTTGTCTTGACCTAGACATCTTGGGTGCCTTCTCCAGATTCTCTAAATTTTCAAAATCTTTCAAAAAATGTGACACCTAAAATTTAATATTTGACTGGTGATCTGATTGGGGTGAATTATGATCAAATTCTTATTTCCTAAGCTACAAATAGTGTTCCTCTCTTAATAAAGACCAAAATTTCATTAGCTTTTTTGACTGCCATGTCATTTTGTTCACTTATTGTTCACTTATAATGCAGATGACTAAAACTCACAGATCCTTTCCAGAAAAACAAAAGCTCCTATGTCATCATGCCTCTGCCACCTTGGATTTTGAAAGCAGATTTTTTTTATTCAAGTATAAGATTTTGCATTTATGCTTCTAAAATTTCATCTTTTTCAATTTGTTTCAGTCTTTTAATCTGTAAAGATGTTTTTTCCTGAATCATTCACTCAACATAGCTTGTTTCTTCCAGTATTATCTGAAAATTTGATAAGCATTCCTTTTATGTTTGTACCACTATCATTAGGGAAAGAAGGAAAGGAAGGAAAGGAAGGAAGGAAGGAAGGAAGGAAGGAAGGAAGGAAGGAAGGAAGGAAGGAAGGAAGGAAGGAAGGAAGGAAGGAAGGAAGGAAGGAAGGAAAGAAGGAGGGAGGGAGGAAGGAAGGGAGGGAGGGAGGGAGGAAAGAAAACGTACTCTACTAGAAAATCCTTCCAAGTTAATATAAAATCATCAATAACATTTTGGGGTCAAACATTAAACTGGTTTTGAATCAAACGAATTGTTGTGCCATCTAGCCCACATCTTTCCTTCTTTTCCACAAGAATAGATTGAGAAAATAAGTTGAATGCTTTGCTTTAAAATCTATAACATTTTTTATCTACCATGAGAACCATAAGAGAGAGAAAGAGACAGAGACAGAGACAGAGAAAGAAAGAAATAGATAAGAAGAAGAAGAAGAAGAAGAAGATGGAGGAGGAAGAGGAGGGAGGAAAAGAAGGAGGGAAATAATGAGGGAGGAAGAGAGGAGGAATATCCTGTACTTTTAAAAAATATTTTTATCTATATCTTTAATTTTTATATCATTTCTCAATCTATCTCTACTCCCTTCCCTACTCAGCAAACCATGCCTTGTAAACAAACAAGTTTAGAAAACAAAGAGGAAAAAAATCAGTTCAATAAAATCAACCAACACAATCAACTATACTTGATTGTAGTCCAGACCTCTAGCCCATCCCCTCTGCAAAAAGAGAAGTGAACAATGTTTTCTTAATCTATCTCTTGATACAATAATCTGTCATTATTGATGTCATTCTGGCTCTTTGTTGTCAACACTTCCTTTTCTAACTGTTCACTAATCATTTCTTGAATAATGTATTGTACAATTTTCCATGAATCACATTAAGTTCAGTGACATCTAGTTACAGATTCCATTTTCTTCTATTTAAAAACCAGGATAGCATTTGCTTTTCCCCAGGTCTACAATGTCTCTTCCCTCTATACAACTTTTAAATATCACTGGAATTAGATTCCCTATCAAATCTACCAATTCTTTCCATGTCTTGAGACGTAGTTCATTTGGAGTTGGTGATTTTAACTCATTAAAGGTAAATATGTATTCTCATAATATCTCCCTACTTATCCAGTACCTCTCCTGGATCACTGCCTTGTCATGACAGAGAAGCTTGCGTTGCTCAGTGAAATTATGAGCAGCTTTACCCAGTACAGACAGGTCATAGTAACAGACAGAGAATTCTGACAAAAGGTGATCCACTGAAGAAAGAAATGGCAAACTACTCCAGTGTATTTGCCCAAAAAATCCACAAACAATATTGAAACAATAAAACATATGACACCAGAAAATAAGCCCCTCAAGTTGAAAAATAAGCCCCTCAACATGTTATAGGGGAAGAGCAGAGGACAACTGCAAATAACTCCAGTACTATGAAGCACCTGGGCCAAAGCCAAAATGAAATTCAGCTATAGGTGTATCTGAAGATGAGAAGAATTCTGGTGCTGTAAAGATCAATATTTCATAGGAACCTGGAATGTAAGATCTGTGAACCAAGGTAAACTAGATATGGTCAAACAGGAGATGAAAAGATTAAATATCAACATCTAGGGTGTCGGTGAATTTAAATGAATGGGAATGAGTGAAATTGATTCAGGTGATCACTACATCTACAACTATGGGCAAGAATCTCTTGAAAGAAATCAATAAAAGGGTGAGAAAAGTAGTACTGAGGTATAATCTCAAAAATGACCAAATGATATCTATTCAAATCCAAGGCAAACCATTCAATATCACAGCGATACAAATCTGTGTTCTAGTCATTTATATTGAAGAGGCTAAAAGTGATCAATTCCATGAATACCTACAACATCTTCTAGAAATAATACCAAAAAATGTCATGTTCAGCATAGGGGATTGGAATACTAAAGTAGGAAATCAAAAGATAATAGGAATAACAAACAAGTTTGGCTGTGGACTGCAAAATGAAGCAGGGCAGAGATTAATAGAGTTTTGTCAAGATATGTCAAGACATAACAAACACTCTTTTTCAACAGTCTAAAAGGTGATTGCACACTTAGATATCACCAGATAGTGCATATAAGAATCAGATTGATTATATACTTTGCAGCCAAAGACAGAGAGGTTCTATACAAGCTTGTTAAAACAAGACCTGGGCTGACTGTGACTAATGAACTTCATACTGCAAAATTCAGACTTAAATTGGAGAAAGTAGCGAAAATCATCAGACCATGTAGGTATGACCTAAAATAACATCATTTGTGAATATGAAGTAGAGATGATAACTAGATTTGAGAGATTAGATCTGGTAGATCGCGTGCCTGAAGAATTATAGACAGAAGCTTGCAATATTGTATAGGGTACAGAAACAAAACACATTCTTAAAAAAGCACAAAATGGTTCCCTAATGATGTTTTACAAATAGCTGAAGAAAGAAGGAAAAGGAAAGGGAAGGGAGAAAGGAAAAAATATACCCAATTGAATGCCAAATTCCAGAGAATAACAAGGAGAAATAATAAATCCCACCATCTAAAGTTGTGAGTTGCCTCCAGACAAATGTCTTCCTTATTCATATATCTCCTTGCCATGGTTCTGTAAGTTTATGCTTATTCTGTCCTATGATTTAATTATTCTTGTTTTGGGTTTTATCTAATAAAGTGATTTTTGATTAAGTGTTCATGGAGTTCATCTGGCTGATTTGTTAAGTAAAAAACATTGGTAGGGGCTCAAAAAGTATATTTGTGAGTAGTAGGAGTTTCTCTCTCCCTCTTCCCCCTCCCCCCAGGAATACCTCTAGGATTTGAGAATATATATATATATATATATATATATATATATATATGTATGTATGTATGTATGTATGTATTTGCTGGAACAATTAACTTTTTTAAAATTAATTTTGCATTATTATGAACTTGACAAATATAAAAAATGTGAACATTTTTAAATACAAAGAAGAAAAGGAGAATATTTCATATGACATCACAAATGCAATTTCCTACTACTTATTTTAAGTATATACAGATTAAATTTGATAGTTCCTATACTATCCTACTATCATATATGCTATCATACAAATAGGATAGTGTTAGAACTATCCTACTTGTCTGCATTTCTTTCAAATCTTCATTCTGCTTTTTTCTATGTGGTTTCTTAATAATTCATTGGACTTTTTATTTTTTATTCTTTTTTCACTATTTATTCTTTCTTCATTCCCCTTCTTATTTAAACCTTCTCTCTCTCTCCTTCTGTTTCTCTCTTTCTGTCTTCTGTGTCTCTCTCTGTCTCTCTCTGTGTCTCTGTCTCTGTGTCTCTGTGTGTGTGTCTCTGTATCTCTTTTTCTTTCTCTCTCTCTCTCTCACACACACACACACACACACATACATACACTCACACATTTATGTATGTAAATAAAGTCTATCCTTTGTAATATAGCCAACTTTTTTTAAAATCCATATATTGGTCATATATGAAGCAGTATATCTTAAACTATAATCTACTATTTCTCTGCCAAGAAGATGAGAGCATGATTCATTATCTGTCTTCTGGAGTCATGATTAGTCATTGTTTTGGTCACAGATATTAAGTGTTCAAGGGTCCTTTTTTCAATGTTCTGAAATTATATAAATAGTTTTTCTAGTTCTGCTTACTTTATTCTGCATCATTTCATATGTCATCCCAAGTTTTTCTGAATCTGTCCCTTTTATCATTTCTCATGATATAAATTTTTTTATTGTTTTATATATTATACACACACACACACACACACACATATATATATATATACACATAATCATGATCAAACATAATTTGATCGGCTAATGGTTGCTTTATTTCCATCCCCTTAGATTCTAGTACTTTACTATAACAAACAGATGTTAATTTTATATGTGTGTGTGCATAAATATAGACACATATTCGTATTCTGGTAATTTTCACTCTTTGAGTGGTAAGTAGTATTACTGAATCAGCGAGCTTCCATTTTCAGACATCAAGTTTTTTGTCCTCCATCCTTAAAGTATTAGGAGAAGTAGCATAGGAGAATAAAAAGAACCTTTTACTTCTAAGATAGATCCAAGCTCAATCAGCACCTTAAATATTGACCATTTGTGTGGTCATCGTTGCATCAATCACTTAGCTCTCTAAGCTTCAATTTCCTCATCAAGAAATGGAGACAACCATACCCATAGTATCCAGAGCACTAATCTGAAAAGGTTGTAAGCCAAAAAAAAGACAATGTTTGTAAAGTATTTGGGGAACTTTAAAGCACCATAAATAAGTCAGCTGGTATTATTATTAATAGCACTAAGGGAGAGAATCCTTAAAAAGAGATTTCTGGTCTTCAGAATGAGATTTGTCAGTTCAGCAGTGAACTTAATTATTGACTCAATATGGAAACAAAAGGACCTGGATTAGCCTTGGTCTACAACTATACAATTCATTGATATATCATATATTTATCTACTATATGAATAGCTGAAGGAGGTTAAAAATTATAATAGCATATATATAGGTGTAGATACATATATGCTATAATATATACATATATTTGTACGTGTATAAACATATATTATATTTTATGTACCTCTGTGTGTATGCATTGTATATATATCTTTATGGAATAGACTCATCTTCCTGAGTTCAAATCTGACCTCAAACACTCACTAGCTATATGCCCTAGGCAAATCACTTCCCCCTGTCTGCCTCAGTTTCCTCATCTGTAAAATGCTCTTGAGAAGGAAAAAGCAAATCACTCCAGTATCTCTGTAAAGAAAATCCCAAATGATGTCATGAAGAGTTGGACATAACTGAAAGCAACCAAGCAACAACAACATGTATATTCTTTAGTTTTTAAAGTTTTCACAAAAATCTACAAGGCAGTAATACCAGTTTTCTTATTATTATCTCCAGTGTGTAATTGAACAACCTAAGGGTTAGAGATGGTATATAAGTTAACCATAGCCACACGACTAGCAAGTGATCAACCCAGAACTATAATCTCCATTTCCATATCAGGCTTTGTATTTAAGACTTAAGATTTAAGATACTTATCTTACATTATTAAAATTTATAATCAAGTTTATGGGAAACTACACACATTGACAGTTTGGTGCATATTCAGGGCCATGTGTAATTAAGTACCCAATAGAACAGAGGAGAACGTTAGAAAAACTCAAGGACAAGGGAGATCAAGTGGATTAGAATAATTCTTAGGTGGCACAGTGAGTAGGGTTGGACATGGAGTCAGGAAGTTTACATCCTTCCTCAGTCACTGACTTATGTGACCTCAGGATCTCTCTTGATCTCTTTCAGCATCAGTTTGCTCATGTGTAAAATAAGAATAATAATAGCACCTGCCTCATATAACTATTCTAAGCACCTGTTGAAATAACACATAATGTTCTTTGTCAGCCTTAAAGTACTGTATAAATATTATTGTTGATTGTGGTGGTATTGTCGAACATGTAGGACCTGTTGTTGTTGAAACGATCTGGCTTCAGAGGATGTATATGATTAATGTCAATGGAATGGGGTGATAATGGCATTGAGACAGAGGGAACGAGGAAGCAAAGGATGGACAGGGAAAACTGTTTAAGAATAGTCAGTTGACTCATTTGACTGTAGCAGAATATTAAGATAAAATAGTTAAAAGGACAAACTTAGACATACTTAGAAGAGCCTGTAATGCAAGATTAAGGAGTCTGAGCTTGAGACTATAGTCTTTTTTTTAATAAAAGGGGTATCAGGTGATGAAAAATTATGTTTTATGAAGATTAATGTAGTGTTAGTATAGGAACAAAGAAAATCTAGGACAAGAAAGCTAATTAAAAGGTTATAACAATAATCTATGGGTGAGGGTTTGTTTAAGTGGCAGAAATAATAATAACATAGTAATAACTGACATTTATATTTTAATAAGGCAATCTTTCCAAGTTTCTTCTTCTCTAAAGAAGGCAATTCTAATTAGTCTCCTCTCTCTCTCCCTCCTTCCTCTCTCTCCCTCCCTCTCTATCCTTTTCCCTCCCTCCTTCATCTCTCCTCCCTCCTTCCCTTCTTCAGTCAGTCTCTCTCTCTCTCTCTCTCTCTCTCTCTCTCTCTCTCTCTCTCTCTCTCTCTCTCTCTCTCTCCTTCACTCAATTGTCCCATAGCACAGATCTAACCATGTAAATCCTTATTCAGTATACTCTGTGACTCCTTCTCATCTCCAGGAGAAAATTCAAAATCTATAATCTTTCTTCTTATAACTTACATCTCCCCACATTGATTTTGCAGGCCATTAACACTGACCTGACCTTCTTACTTTTCCTAAAATAAAAAATCTCTCTCTTAACTCCAGGTGTTTTCATTGGCTGTCCCTCATGCACAGAATGATCTCCCACCTCAACCTGACTTCCCTGGCTTTCTTCAAATTTCAGCAAAAATCCCACCTTCCACAGGAAGCCTCTTCCAATTCTGGTTCCTTCTAATACTTTACCTCTGTTCTTTTCTCTTTATTCCATGTTTTACATGTTTTCTCATTGAGTCTCTTATCTATACATAGTTATTTAAATGTTCAATAGATTTCAAGTTCCTTGAAAGCAGGAGCTATCACTTGCCTTTTACCATTCTTTTTATCCCCATTGCTTACCTGGCACATAGTAGGTACTTAATCAATCTTGACTGACTGGCTGGCTTGAATACCAGAATAATGAGTGTCATCTGTGTAATATTACAACAAAACAATTACTTTTTTCTTTCTTCTTTATTTTCCAGCTTACATTCTTTTTTTATTAAAGCTTTTTATTTCCAAAACATATGTATGGGTAACTCTCAACATTCACCCTTGCAAAACTTTGTATTCCAAATTTTTTCCTTCCCTTAGATGGCAAGTGATCTAATATGTTAAACATGTGCAATTCTTCTATATATATTTCCACAATTATCATGCTGCACAAGAAAAATCAGATCAAAACCATTACTTAAAGATGATTACTCTGATGATGATCTATTGGAATAGAAGATGAAAATTGCTATTTGAAGTGACATTGATTTAGATATAGTGCTAGGCTCAGTTTCCTTATATGTAACATGATAGTAATAATGACAACTGCCTCACATAAGAATCAGGTGAAATAACATAAGTAAAACACTTTGCAAATCTTAAATATATGAATGTAAGTTATTATTTTTATTATTATTATTAAGAACCACTCCTTACCCTCTCAGATAAACTAGAGAAAGTGTTCACTATTTATCAAGAGCTTGATAGAACACATTTGAATGGATACTCCCTTAGAGTAGAGATTTGTTTACTACTGTATTTCTATCCTCAGAGACCAACCCATGATTAGAGTAATTACATCATATTTTTATATTAAATATAATCATTATCTCTTGGTACCTGAATGGTTTAAATTAATGATAAGCTGTAACCTTCTGCTCAAAATTGGTAAAGGAAAGGAATGAATTTCCTGACAGTGGCAAGTATTCAATACACAAATAGATGCTAAAGGAAAATAATATGGAAGAAATAATATGGAACCATTATATTATATATAATGTAATATAATTTATAATTCTATATTATATGATATATAATTATAATTGTATGTTAAATAATTTGTATTATAAAATTATAATGATAATACATAACAGGTTACAATTATATATTATTACATTGTGTTAGAGAATATGGATATGATATGATCTATAATTATTCTATATTCTATATTATCATAATAATTTATAGATATATTCATAATTTTGTAGATTATATAATTGTAATCTGTACGTATAATATATGTTATATTATGGAACATTAGAGTATAGATGTAATCACTATTGTATAATATATTATAACATGTTATATAATTATATATTATAAAATTTTATATTATGTTTTGTTATATTCTATATCTAATTACATTATATTACAATATATAGCTAATCTATATTATTACTTTATGGAACATTAGAATATAGTTGTAATAATTATTATATAATAGATTATAATATCCTATAATTGTATATTATAAATAATTATTATGTTATTACATTATATGTTATAGAGCAGTGGTTCTCAAAGTATGATCTAGAGAATCCTGGGGATCTCTGCAATCCTTTTCCAGGGTCTACAAATTTAAAAATAGTTTTTATTTCCAATATGGTAAATGTCTATAAATATAATCCAGATAAACAAAAACACTTTGGAGAGATCCTCAATAATTTTTAATAGGATAAAGATACTGAAAACAAAAGTTTGAGAACCACTGTATAGATAACACTATACTCTAAGATATCCTATAATGTAATAACATGTAATTATAATAAAATGATTATTTCTTTCCTTAGGGTTTGGGTTCTGAATAGACTTGATACAGAGAAAAGAGTACTGACCTGGGTGTCAGAAGAGCAGAGATTGAACCTCAGTTTTGCCATTAATCATGTGTGTGAACAATTTACTTCATTTCTTTGAGCCTCAGTTTCCTTATCTGTAAAAGTAAGGAATCATAATCTATAAAAATAAGGAATAGTATTAGATAACCTCTGATATGCCCCCCCAACTTTAAAACCTTATTAGACTAGGAAGTTGTAACTATTTTATCTAGTGTCAGCAGTAGTTGGAAATTTGATATCCCTGCCCACTTTCTTCAAATTATGAAAATGACTTCAAATTCCAATTTTTTCTTTCCAAGATGCCAATTATCTTCCTTCATCCTTCTCAAGGAACCATCTACAGAGTTTAAGAAATATTCTATCATCTCAGCCAGTAGTGATTGTGTTTAATTAGCAAAAAGCTAGAAAGATACTCAATCAGTAAGCATTTATTGGACAACTACTGTGTGCTATGCACAGTGCTATGTATTAAGGGCACATATAGAAAGAGTGAAACAAGTCCTGCTCTCACACTGGATATGGTCTGAGAGTACCTAAATTCTGGTCTTAATTCTTTTGCTTAATATCTGTACTTCCTTGGGCTGAGACTCAGTTTCACAATCTATAAAAATGGAATAATATTTCTTATTCTATTGACTCAAAAAATATTCAAGAACACTCAGTAAAGAATTAGTATGACATAAGAATATATGTTGGACTTCATGTTTGAATGACCAAAAGGCACATCCCTCCACCTTTCTGACTCTCCTTTTTCCATCTGTAAAGTTGGTGTAATGTTATTATTTTAACTACTTCATAGGACTTTTAGGAAGAAAGCACTTATTTAAAATTAAAATGCTATAGAAATATGACTACTGATATTTTTCTTACAAAACATATGAATGTGAAGATTGTTACTAGGAGTGGTATGTGTGTGTATTCATGCAGGTATATGAACACTAATTATGGAGAAAGCTTGCCACTAGCCAGTTGTGTGACTCTAGGCAAGTCATTTAATCATGTGCTTAAGGTCACCTCATTCTTAAAATGAGACAGTTAAACTTGATGCTCACTAAAGTCCCTTCTGGGTCTGATAGTCAGTGAATCCATGACATATCTGAGCCAACCACCTCCATTATGGCCAGGAAAGAAGCATAATTATAACCATAAAAGAAAGATCAAGAGAACTAGGAATTAGAGAATTGGGGATAATTTAAGGATAAATGGCAGACAAGTTGATCATTATGTACTATGTGAAGAAGTAAATGTAAAGATCTAGAGGAAAGAAAGGATAGGAATGGGAATTCAACTTGGGATTCATTGGTAATGAAAACTCCCAAATAAGGAAACAATTGGCAACCCTTCTATGTCGTGTGGTTCTAGAGAGGTAATTAGAGGATAAATGATTTCTTCAAAATCATAGAGTCCATACCTACCATTTAGGGGAGGGGAGAAGGAAAGAGGAAGGGAAAAGAATAGCAATATTCTTCAGAAGAGTCTCATTTAATCTACTGAATGAAAAATTAGAGCAGACTATTCAACTAAAATAAAATATGTGATTCTTTGTTTAGGTCTTGTTTTTATTTGGGGATAGAAGGTTTTTCAAGGATCAATGTTGAAAAACTACCCATGTGTATGTTTTGTAAATAAAAAGCTATTTTTAAAAGGTCATAGAGTCCAATCAAAAAAGGAGACTTGAATCCAAGTCTTCTGGACTGAGGTCATGCACTGTTCATGGTAGATAAAAAGTATATTAAATTAGGATTGAAATGTGAGCAAAAATAGAATGAGATCCTATGAGCGGGATCAGCAGCAGGCATCATGGTAGGAAAATATACTTTCTAAATTTTTTTAAAATTTGTATCTTTCTTGAAAAATCTGTAACAAATATATATAATTATTTATATTCAGTTTAATTCATAAACATTTATTAAGGACCTACTATGTTCTTGGCATTGGGGATATATAGATAAATATAAACTACTTTCAAGTAGCTTACATTCTACTGGAGGAACAGACTGCTAGATATGGAGTCAGAAAGATCTGAATCAGGAAAACTTGAGTTCAGATACTTACCAGCTGTACAACCCCAAGCAAGTCATATACCTTCTATTTAGCTCAGTCTCCTCATCTGTGAAGTGGGAGTAAAAATAGTACCTCCCATCCAGGGTCGGAGGAAAAACTATGATAATATTTGTAAAGTATTTTGCAAATCCCAATGGACTATATAAATACTAATTATCATTATCACTGTTATTGTTATATCTAGACTTTGATAAGTCAATGCAGTTTAAATCCAAGGGGAAGAGAGCATATCTGGAAGGATTAGGCAAGATCTGGCTTAGAAGATTTCACATGAGTTGTAAGGAAGTCAAGGGTAATAATTCATGTTGTATCTATCTCAGAAATTTGTCATGAGGATCCGTTGAGGTCACAAGATGATAGAGTTTAAGCTATAAGAGACCAAAGAGACCATCTAGGTCACACATACACACACATACATATACATACATATACACACATCACACATATACACATACTTTACATATGTAGAAACTAAGTCTTCTGGAGGTTAAGTTGACTTACCTAAGGCTACAAAGGTAATAAGCATCAGGGAAGGATCTTAATTACAGGTTCAAAGCCAATAATCTTATCATTCTACTTTTTCCATCCTCTTCCATCATTGGCCATGAGACTCAGTGCTGAACTTGCTCATTTCATGGATTTATTCTGAATCTTCAGTTAGTTTTGAAAAATCTTTTTGTTCCAAAGGGAGCAGAATTTTCAAGAGTCATGTGGTCACATTTTCCAGGACACAGAATAGCAATATTCTTCAGAAGAGTCTCATCTAATCTACTGAATGAAAAAATAGAGCAGGCCATTCAACTAAAATAAAATATGTGATTCTTTGGTTAGGCCTTGTTTTTATTTGGGGATAGAAGTGATAACTATTTTTGGATAATTGAACTTGGTGGCTAGAAACTCAGCTTTGAGATTAGAACATTCTCAGATAACATACGGAATTGGATTAAAGTTTGAACTGGATCCAGCCAACTCCTTATCAAGACAGAGCACATTGAACTAGGCCAGTGATGCTCTCTAGCTTTGTGAATTTCCAGAAAGATGATTCTCCTCCTTTAGAACCAGGAAACAGAAAACAGTGGAACATGAGGTTTATCATGAACATTTAAAGGGAGAAGTTATAAGAACAAATAGGAAATGGGGACTCTTTGGGATTTTTTAAATTAACATTAACTCACATGCATATATCAATTTAAAGTTTGCAAGGCACTTTGCAAACATTATATAATTTAATCCCTATAACATCTTTTACAAGTAAAGAAAGTTGATCCTGGAGTTAGTGTCACACAGCTAGGAAAGATCAGAGATAGGATGTCAATTTATCTTCCTGATTTAAGATGCAATCCTACCATTTTGAACACTGTGTCATACTTCCACAAATATTGATCAAAGATTCTGAATTTATAGTTTCTCCATTTACTGAAATTTACTATGTTCCAGGCATTGTGCTAAGTGCTGAGGATATAAATACCATAAAAAAAAAAGACAGAAATCCCCAACATCATTTAGCCTCCTTGTGATGTTATAAGAGATGTAGATGATCTTTGAGGTCTTTTGAAATTCTAATATTCTATGATTCTCTTTGAATTAAAATAAATCCACTCTTTGTTTATTTTCCCTTTCCTTAATTATCTTTCAATCAACCCATTTTTGGGTTGGTATAGGTGAAAGTGGGGAGTAGTGGAGGCTCTGCTGGAGTCTGCCCACCTACCTAGAACCTGCTTATTTGAATTTTTCTGTTGATAACAGTAAGTTTCCCCTGAGAATCATTTATTTAGAACTGAAAAAACATCAGAGAAAATTGGTCTAAAATCATCATCTCTCAGATGATCTAGCTGAATCCCAAAGCAGTGGATTAACTTGCTCAAGGCCACACAGTGACTAAGCTTCAGAACAAAAACAAAATTATCTGATCACAAAGCCAATACACTACCCTCAATCCAAAACTTGAAATCATATTTCCTTAAAAGGTCAAAGTATACAACTTTGTAAAAATGTTTCCAAACATATTTTTTCAGGCATTTCTAAGAGATTACATGATAACTGAGAATTTGTCACATTTGGAAACCAAGGAAGTCATAAAGTAAGTTCTATAATATTGAATTTTAAAACAAATGAAGCATTATTACTTTTGAGTTCATATATTAACCTTACTTATTAATAAAGAATTTCTCAATCACCAAGTATTTATTTAACACCCTTTTTGTTCTAGCTCTTCTCACAGCCTTTGATATCATCCTCCATGTTGTTCTCCTTTATTGCATTATCTGATAATGATTCTTGTCATGGCCCTCCTTTCTATGTGTATCTCTATCTCTTTATATCTAATCTTTTCCAGGAGTTTGCACTTAATATCACATGTTTCGCTAATATACAATATTTCTCTATATATTCCCTTCTTTCTCCTGCTATAAACATGCCCAAGCCCTTCCCATTCCTTCAAAAAAAAATCTCTGCTATATCCCACTATCACTGATAACATTCACTTCTTTCCTCCCCTTTCTCAACAACTCTTCATAGAATCCAACTATAAACAATGCATCAAGTTTCTCTCTTCTCTTAAGCTCTGAAATCTGACTTCTAACCTCATCATTCAACTGCAATTTCTCTCTTCAAAGTTAACATTAATCTCTTAATTTCCCAATGTAATATCCTCTTCTCAGTCCTCCTCTTTCTTGACCTGCCTACAGCCTCTCCTATCATTGATCACTCTCTCTTCCAGGATACTCTCTCAGTTTTCATAATACTTTTCTCTCTTTTTTTGTTCCCTTTCTTTCTGACCAATCTTAGTATCCTTCATATATGTCACAGTACTTCATATATGTCTCAAAGTTCTGCCCTATAGACCCTTCTCATTTCTCTCTAAATTTTCTCCTTGGATGACTATCTCATTTTTTCATTGGTTCAATTAAGTCCTTATTCAAAAGCTTCCCTCATCTATGTAATCAGCCCTTGTCCCTCTCTTGAATTCCAGAACCATGTCATGAACTATTGATTAGACATTTCAAACTATTAGTCCCAAAGGAAACTAAAATTAAACATGTTCAAAGCAAGACTCAATGTAATTTCCCCAAAACCTCATCTGCTAAATTTCCCCACTGATATTGAGGGTATCACCATCTTTCTAGGGAAGTAGATTTGCCTCACCACATATATCTAATTTATCGTTAAATCTTCATTTCTATCTTCACAATATCCCCCTCTCTGCACTCACAAAACCATAACCTTAGTGATGATGATCATGATCATTGATCATGATCATCATCTGATCATTTACCTGGGTTATTCCAACAGCTTCCTAATCCATCTACCTGCCTTAGGCTACTCTCTTTTATAATGATTAAAATTAAGTAAAAATTAAGGTAAGCCAAGGGATAATCAATTTATTAGTAAAGCAAGAATTCACCAACAAATGAGATCTCAGCTTCCCTAGCAAAGGGAAGGCCCTAAATGGAGAGTACAGAACAAAGAACATGATTTTGTAGCTGTGGAACAAATTAGGATTGGTCAAAAGAACTCACCATCATAGATAGCAAAATTATTACAATTGGTTACAGAATTGAGACATGGAGGAAAACATAATTGGTTGGAAATTGGGAATGAGTAGCTAACAACAATCCTCTTTCCCTCCTGTGATTAAGAAATGTTCATTATAGGGGCAACTAGATGGCACAGTTGATAGAGCACCAGCCCTGAAGTCAGGAAGACCTGAGTTTAAATCTGATCTCAAACACTTAATACTTCCTAGCTGTGTGACCCTGGGCAAGTCACTTAACCCCAATTACCTCAGCAAAAAAAGAGAGAGAGAGAGAGAGAGAAAGGAAGGAAGGAAGGAAGGAAGGAAGGAAGGAAGGAAGGAAGGAAGGAAGGAGGAAGGAAGGAAGGAAGAAGGAAGGAAGGAAGGAAGGAAGGAAGGAAGGAAGGAAGGAAGGAAGGAAGAGAGAAAGAAAGAAAGAAAGAAAGAAAGAAAGAAAGAAAGAAAGAAAGAAGAGAGAGAGAGAGAGAGAGAGAGAGAGAGAGAAAGAAAGAAAGAAAGAAAGAAAGAAAGAAAGAAAGAAAGAAAGAGAGAAAGAAAGAAAGAAAAAAAGGAAGAAAGAGAGAAAGAAAGAAAGAAAGAAAGAAAGAAAGAAAGAAAGAAAGAGAGAGAGAGAGAGAGAGAGAGAGAGAGAGAGAGAGAGAGAGAGAAAGAAATGTAAATATTAATACAAACTTATATGTGCATATTATCTCCCTGGTCAAATTGAAACTCCTTCAGCACAGAGTTTTACTCTGTTTTAGTAAAAAGCTAACAAAGCACTGTCACATAGAAGGCATTTAATAAATGCTTGTTCATTTGTTAAGCACCTACTGTATACTAGCCATTGTACAGGTGATTCAGAAAGAAAAAAAATGAAAAAGTCCTAAATTTCATGATTATATTCTATTACGAAAACCACAAAAACACATGTAAGAATGGTAAGAACAGTACTTCCTGAGTTCAAATCTCACTTCTGCCAAGGCACTTAACCTTTGGGCCTTCAGTTTTTTAATTCTTAAAATAGCTTCTAAAGTCCTTTCCAGCTCCAGATATGTGATCCTGTGTGACCACAGTTTTCTTAGTTATAAAATAAAGGAGACTCAATGGCATTTGTGCTCTTTAGCAGCTCTATATTTGTTTTTTGAAGGATCCTAAAATACGTCCAGATAAATACAAATCCATTCAATAAGAAGGCAGCACAGGCAGAGTAAAGATCAGAAAAGGCTCCATTATCAAAGGTTACTAGTTGTGGGGGATGGAGACTCATTACCTGCTTTAATGAATAGATAAGATTTCTTTGTAATTAGCATATTGATTGACTATATACAGCCTATTCCATGAAAATGCTTGAAAATAGTTTGTTCTTTTCAGTGGATTTAACATTCAACCTTCAATCTTCTCTATACCAGGAATTAGATTATTAAACCCTTTTTTATCAGAGAAGTAAATTTGAACCATTTTCAGGTTGATTGTTAATGCTGTGCCTCAGAGCTTTGACCTTTGCTCTGTTTCATCTAACACATTTTTATTAGTGGTTGGATAAAATCAGAAATGAACTGCACATCAAATCTGCAGAGGACATTAACCTGGGAGGGGTAGCTAGATATTGTTTGGGTTCTAAGAGAGTTCAACAGGCTAAAATGATAGGCCAAATCTAATAATATGAAATAAAATTGGGTAAAGTATAAAGACTTACCCATTAGTTGAAAAAAATCAATCAAACAGAATAGGGAAAGCATGTCTCGACCATGGTTTCAATATTGGGAGGGAAGAACCATGTAATGGTTTTAGTGAATTATAAGCTCAAAATGTGTCAATTCTGAGCAACAGCAACCAAAAATACTAATGCATTCTTGGATTACATTAAGAGTGGCATGAACTAATGGATATTTAAATACTTTGCAACCTTTAAAATTGCCAGCTATTATTATTGCAGATAACTCAAATTGCAAAGCAACAACATCAACATTTCTCCGTGTTAAATACTACATTTCACTAGGAATTAAGTCTGTGTCAGATCTGATGCCCCAACACTACTTTCTAAGACTCCCTAGTTAAAGGAGAAAAAGTGTTAGCCAGAATAGGAGGACTTAACTATATTAACTTCTGCCTCTTTTCCTCCTTTAACTAGCACTCAAACGAAGTACAGTACACAATAACAGGGAGCTGTCCATGGTACCAATGGTGCAGAGGATTAAATACTGGGTTTCTAATCAGGAAAACCCGTCTTCCTAAATTCAAAATTGACCTTTGATATTGTATTAACTGGATAGATCTGGGGAAGTTACTCAATCCTGTTTGCCTCTGATTTCTCATCTGGCAAATGAATTGGAGAAGGAAAGGACAAACCACTCCAGTATCTCCAGTATCCTTGCCAACACACACACACACACACACACACACACACACACACACACACACACACACACGCAAAAAAGAAAAAAAAGCAAAACAAAACAAATGGCCTCACAACTAAACAAAAACAACAAAATATTGGATAATGTGAAAAATATGGAGTTCAAATCTCATCTGTGACCCTAGAGAAGGACTAAAGTACCTTTATTAATAAATCTATGGTTCTGTGAACAGTGTGTGGTAAAAGGAAAATCACTACATTGAGACAGAAAACCTGAGTTCATTCCTAACTATACATTTCTGCCTTTGTGATATTGATAAAAGCCTTCTTCTTCTCTGAGACTCAGTTCCCTCATCAGTAAAATGAAAGTTTTGCACCTAGCATTTCTTCCACTTCTAGCTCTATAATCAGCATTTTTAAAAGAATAAAACTATACGACTAACACCCATGCTTGACTCCCTAGCTGTATAAGACTAGACAAATCAATTAATTTTTCTGAGTTTTGCTCTCTTGTTCTCTAAAATGGTAATAAAAGTGCTTGTAATAATTATGTCACAGAGTTATTGTACAACTTAGTACTACTACATTCTGTCTGTTGATTGTCTATAAATTATATCTTTCATACATAAATGTTTGCAAGCTCTCTCTCCCTTTAGACCCTGTGCTCCTTGGGAACAGGGACTGTCATTTTGCCTTTCTTGGTACTTAGTACCTAAGTACTTAGCAAAGTTCCCAACACCTACCAGTTAATAAATACTTATTGATTAATTGAAAAGCACCATACAAACTGTAAAATACCATATTCCTGTCAGCTTTTATTATTTAACATGATCTGTATATTGTCCAAGGTCTTATGAGATAATCTCATAGCTATGCTTGAATTAAGCACACCTTGACCCTATCTTACATTCATGCCTCAATGTTAATGGCCTTATTTCTAATTGTGTTCTGCTCTGTCTTTGTCAATATTTTCACCATTTAAAAAAAAGTGTTAGTTTGGTGATCTATTCTTAGTGAACCCATGCTGGTAAGTATTTAAATTCCCCCATTTTCATCTAGGTGACTCATTCTTTCTAATAAATAGCTGCAGTTTTTGTGAGGTTTTCTCTCCAAGGACATATCTCAAGCTTTACAAAGACAGGGTACTGAATTTCTTGTAGCTGTGGTCAGAGCTTTTGGAAAAGTAACCCCCACTATCCAGATTTCCCAGAGTACTTTTCTTTTTCTCTCCATATCAATGGAAAAAACTATTGAGAATCTTAATGAGAATAACTTTGGTCTTACCTGTGAATCATAATCTTCACTCTTGACACCCCAATTCTCAGTGATTCAGTGGGAATCCAGGATATGTTAACAAGACTAATACCTTAGATGCATAAAAAGCTTTGTGTATCTTTAAAAATTTGCATGTTTCATTTTATCTTCATAACTACCCTGAGCAGCAGGAGGGTTGAGAATCCTTTTTTCTCATTTTAAAACTAAGAAAATTGAATTCCATAATGGTTGATTGGCTTTCTCAGTGTCATCCAGTTCCCTACAAACAAGAACTCAGGTCTCTTGTCTTCAAGACAATGTTCATTTCACTACATTATACCATCATCCTTTCTCTGGATTATATAGTTCTTTCTCAAAGAATTCCCACTAGAATCAAGGACATTTGTTTCAGATAAAGATTCAAGTAAAGTTCTTAGTTTTATCCAAATGTGACTTTGCACTCATACTCTTATAAAGTTTTGTTACTATCTTTATCTGTTTTGTGGGATCAGCATTTAGAGCTATAAGGGACTTTGCAGGTCATCTAATCCAACTTCATTTTACAGATGAAGACAGAAAGGTGATGTCATTTGTCCAAGGTCACAAATAACAAAGCTTTTGAGTCATACGATCAAGATACCAAAAAGAAATTTTTTGTCTGTAGTTACCTTTCCATGATAACACTATATCTTTCCCAGGATGTTGTGAAGATCAAATAAGATAATTGTAAAGCACTTAACACATAATAGGTGCTACATAAATGTTAGCTATTATTATTATTAAATGTTTTATGGTAATTAACTTTGAACATTAGGACAACCAGTCAAACTTGCTTATTAGCAATTAATAAATTAATTTATTTCCAAGTACAAAATAACGTAATACTGAGTCAGTTCTTCTAATTTCCCATCAAAATTTTTTGTCTTTTCTTAGTTACATCCCTACTTATATGGTCATAGCTACTGACAACTCCATTCTTCTTTCTTTTCATTTCACATTATCTTAGAAAAGTCTTTTTAATTCTTTTATGTTTTATACATGGATCTATTTTAACATTATTGCATCATATAATTACATTAATATAGTATGTTTACCTAAACATTCTCCAATTATTAGATTATTCTCATTTTGTAATTGCATATTAATCAATTATCTTTGAATGGTGAGGTTTTTTTTATGACAGTGGAATTATTGAGTCAAAGGGCATGTTCTTTTTTATTGGTAACTTTTACCACCTATTTTCTGATTAGTCTCCAAAAAGATCCTATAATTTTACAATTCTACCAGTAATGTTGCTCTACAAAGCCAATAGCAGTGAGTTTCATTGTTTTCAATTTTTTATTATTATTTTCTCCACCACAAATTTCTTTCTCACATCTATGTATTTGCACAGACAGTCTTCCATGTCTGGAGGTAATAACAAAATTGTTTTAATTTGCATCTTATGGTTTATATTAGGTGTACCATCCTATCTTCATTTGAAAGATACCAAATTTGAAAGTTATTGTGGAAGAGAACTTCAGTTACAACAAAACACCACTGATCAAGATTAGAACAACGTGTCATTGATGAGATCCATTAGATTAGGACAACTTGATGGTATCAAGTATCTAAATACAAGAAAGGAATCACTATATAACATAGTCAAGCAATAGGGTGTTCTAGTTTATTCAATATTCTGCTAGGAAATTATTACATATACCATACATAGATCAACAACTTTCAGTGCACACACTATATAATGCACTTACTATAAAATCTGATGAACATAATTTCATTCGTTCAACAAACATTTAATCACATGCTGTATCCAGACCATAATTGGTAGAATCATCTTCTGGGTGACTTGCTGGATAAACCAGAGTTGGCAATAATTTAAAAAGTCTAAGTTTAAAGACTCTTCACTTGAAAACTCAATAAGATGCATGGTCTTGTTGGAGATTGATAGACAAGAAAACTTACAATTTTGCAACCCTCAAGATGACTCAGATTTATAGACAAGAAAACTTGCAATTTTGCAACCCTCAAGATGACTTTTTATTCAAGTTAAATCAAGCTACTACTCCATTTCTTACCTACAGATTTCTTTCTCACATCTATATATTTGCACAAACAGTCCTCCATGTCTGAAATGCACTCCTTCCTCACCTCCAAACCTCTTAGAATTCAAAACTTCCTTGAACATATAGGGAAAGAGCTATCTTCTAAATAAGCCCTTTCTTGATCCTACTGAACCTTCCCTCCTTGATCTCCAGTCATTTCTGTTTCTTCTTTAAATATTTCACATATACTTCATATTGAAGGACAGTATGGCATAATTGCTTCCAGTCAAGAATGTCCTGGTTTGAGGACATTTCACTCATACTCTAGTATTCTGTGACCCTGAGCAGATCATTAATCTCTCAGTACCGCAGGCAAGTCCATAAGGCTAAAAATTGCAGTCAGTGCTTATCATCACTGGTAGTAGACATGTCCTCACCAAGATTTCCTGGTACAACTCCAGTCCTTATCACCCACAAAAAGTCTGTGGATATATTATATCTCTTAAATAGTATTTAACTCCTTGAGCCTAGGGACTGTCTTTTATGTTTTTTTTATCCCTAACACTATGTCCTAAACAAAGTAAGAATGTAATATTTATTTTTTAGAATAGTAAATTAATATGTTCTTTTTTATTGGATAAGTAAAGCTTTAATCTCTACTCCCCTTGACTCAGCAGGCTTGGCACCTTGCATAAGCATGATTCATGGATTTTGGAATAAAAACAAAGTGATAGTAGAGTGTGTTAAAGCATCCTCATGGTAAAAGAAAATAAAGAAATTTACAAAATGTGAAAATATTTTGAATTTTTTTCAAAATATATTTTTCAAAATATTTTCTTTGAAAAAATTATGTGATTAAGGAACCTCCATCAGAGTCTTACTCCAGTGCTTCCTCATGTTATGGAGATGATCCTGGGGGAGACAATGTCCAGTTAGCCCAAGCACTGGCTGGTCCAAGCAAGTTAGAAAAGCTTCAGGGACAAGCCTAATGTCAGGCTATATAGCTGTTTTATGAAACAACAATCCAGCTAAGTCACTCAATTAGCATTTATTAAGTTCCTCTTATATGCACTGGGCTAACCCCTGGGAATTAAAACAAATTAAAAGATACTCCCTGGTCTCAAGGAAATCATAGTTTAATGAGTTCAGAGAAACTCATCACCAGGTTGACTTTAGGGTGAGGAATTTGGAAGACTAACTACCAAGAAACATTCCATTCTGTATGAATGGAAAGAGGACAAAAGGTAAACTTTGGTATCTCCTCACTCCCAGTAGAATGTGTTTTCAGAATAGGAAGTATCTCACTTTTTCTTAAAAGAGACCTTGAGAGTGTCCTTGTATTGGTTCCTCTGACCACCTTGTGAGTGTTTACCATATGTTGAATTTTCCATAAAATAATCTTTTTGGCAAAGGTACATTGAAATTGATTGTATGACATGGGAGACACTGGCACAGGACCACCCAGCATGGTGTGCCCTCATCAGAAAAGATGCTATTTCAGTGTTTCTATTGGGCTTATATCCCAAAGAAATACTAAAGAAGGGAAAGGGACCTGTATGTGCCAAAATGTTTGTAGCAGCCCTATTTGTAGTGGCTAGAAACTGGAAAATGAATGGATGCCCATCAATTGGAGAATGGCTGGGTAAATTGTGGTATATGAATGTTATGGAATATTATTGTTCTGTAAGAAATGACCAGCAGGACGAATACAGAGAGGACTGGCGAGACTTACATGAACTGATGCTAAGTGAAATGAGCAGAACTAGGAGATCATTATACACTTCAACAACGATATTGTATGAGGACATATTTTGATGGAAGTGGATTTCTTTGACAAAGAGACCTGAGTTTCAATTGATAAATGACGGACAGAAGCAGCTACACCCAAAGAAAGAACACTGGGAAATGAATGTGAACTATCTACATTTTTGTTTTTCTTCCCGGGTTATTTATACCTTCTGAATCCAATTCTCCCTGTGCAACAAGAGAACTGTTCGGTTCTGCAAACATATATTGTATCTAGGATATACTGCAACATATCCAACATATATAGGACTGCTTGCCATCTAGGGGAGGGGGTGGAGGGAGGGAGGGGAAAAATCAGAACAGAAATGAGTGCAAGGGATAATGTTGTAAAAAAAAATTACCCTGGCATGGATTCTGTCAATATAAAGTAATTATTAAATAAAAATTTAAAATTAAAATAATAATAATAATAAAAGAAAAGATGCTATTTTCTATGAGCAAAGCAAAATTGAATTAGCTCAAAAGAAACTTGAAATGTGCAATGTTAAAGAAGCACTTCACATGTTTATTGGGACTATTTGTGTCTGACCTGTGGCAGCAGCTCATATTGGTCTGATCAGCCAGTCAGACATACTGTAACTCCTCTCTAACATAATAATGTCATTTGGGGCCTCTTCAAGAATGAAGCACAAAAATGAATCTCACTTTGCGTTCCCTAGTGCCCCTTACTTGCTACCTGGGTAACAAACTCAGAACAAGAAATTTAACCATCCTGACCTTAATTTCACCATTTTTAAAGGAAAGATTCAGACTGAATAACCTATAACATCCCTTTCATTTCTGGATAGTAAGACCTTAATAGCAAGCATTTATAGAGCACAATAAGTTTTGCAAAGCACTCAAGAAATATTATCTTATTTTATCCATACAACAACTCTGGGAGGCACATGCTATTATTATTTGCATTCTATAGATGAGGAAACTAAGGCAGGAAGTGGTTAAATAATTTATCCAAGGACACATAGTTATCAAGTAAATTAGACCAGGCTAGGGGTTTTCTTGGCAAAGATACTGGAGTGGTTTGCCATTTGCTTCTCCAGCTCATTTTATAAATAAAGAAATTGAAGTAAACATAGTAGAATGACTTTCCCAAGGTCGGAGGCTGGATTTGAACTCGGGGCTTTCTGACTCCAGGTCTGACCTTCTCTATCCACCACTTAGATTCAAATCTATGATTTCATGATAAAAAGTACGGGTGTTCAGGAACGATTAATGAATATATTCCACTCAGAGTAAATAATGCTAGTTTTAGACACTGACTAGTTTAGGTACTTTAGAGTGTATTAGAGGAACTATGCTTTTTTAAAAATATATCAAGTAGCCTTTTATTTTTCCAAATGCATGCAAAGATCATTTTCACCATTCACCTTTGCAAACTCTTATGTTCCAAATTTTTCTCTCTCCCTCCCTTCCTCCCATCGACAGCAAGCAATCTAATATAAGTTAAACATGTGGAATTCTCCTAAACAAATTTCCATATTCATCATGCTGTGCAAGAAAACTCAGAACAAAAGGTGAAAGAAAAAATGAGGAAAAAACCAAGCAAACAAAGAACAATAAAAAGATGAAAATACTGTGTTTTGATCCACATTCAGTCTCCATAGTTCTCTCGCTAGATGTGGATGGACTTGCTATCATAAGTCTATTGGAATTGCCTTGAATCACCTCATTTGTTGAAAAGAGCCAAATGAGAGACTATATTCTTAAGATCATTGATATAAAGATGAAAAGGACCTTAGCAATCAGCCTTTGCAACCTCTTCATATTACAAGTGATAAGAGTCTGGAAAGTTTCCATCACTTGCCCAGGGTCATACTAAGTGACTGAGTTTAGCTAGAAAAGTTCTTTGCCAGTATGACACTTGACAACTTTCCCCTTTTGTGGGAAGAGATTTGTTTTGCTAAAAGGACTTGAAATTTCTTTGGGATTCCAAAACATTTTTATCTTTGTTCTAATTTTTAGCAAAATATGAAATGTTGCAAAGAAAGCAGTAAAATAATGAAAAATAAATTTCAGGAGGTCCATGAACTTGAATTGGGGGGGGGGGGGAATACATCTTTGTTTTCACTAAACTCTGAAATAAAGTATTTCCTTCAGTTACAAAGATAACAAAACTGACATTATTCTCAGATGGAGTCCAAAGGCTTCACCATAGTGCCAGAAAATTCCATAACACATAAAAAGTTTCAGAACCCCTATTCTAGAGAATTCCCCAGGGCAAAAAGAGGTGATTTACCCAGAGTCACACAGCTCTTATGTGTTAAAAAAAAAAAAAGGGAGTTAGACATAAGTTTTCTGCCTTCAAAATCAACTCTCTAGCCACTGTTTCTCTCTCATTGGGTTCTCTGCTTATTAATGCTATGTTAAAAGTAAATGAGATATGTCTGCCCAAATGATAAGCTAAGTTTAGTTTCCTAGAGACACATGAAGCAAAAAAAAAATGTTGTAACTGAGTTACAGAAGAATTTCAAAATTAATACTGAGGAAATGTGAAGGGATTTCATGATTTCTCTCATGTTTTACATGAGAGAAATCCATTTAGGTTATTTCTTTTGGATTAAAGAAAGGTAGCATGAAGTGAAATGAGCAGAACCAGGAGATCATTATACACTTCGACAACGATATTGTATGAGGACATATTTTGATGGAAGTGGATTTCTTTGACAAAGAGACCTGAGTTTCAATTGATAAATGATGGACAAAAGCAGCTACACCCAAAGAAAGAACACTGGGAAACGAATGTGAACTATCTGCATTTTTGTTTTTCTTCCCGGGTTATTTATACCTTCTGAATCCAATTCTCCCTATGCAACAAGAGAACAGTTTGGCTCTGCAAACATATATTGTATCTAGGATATACTGCAACATATCCAACATATAAAGGACTGCTTGCCATCTAGGGGAGGGGGTGGAGGGAGGGAGGGAAAAAAATCGGAACAGAAACGAGTGTCAATATAAAGTAATTATTAAATAAAAATTAAAAAAAAATAAAGAAGGTGGACTCATCAGTCTCAAAAAAAAAAAAAAGGTAGCATAGTTTCATAGAAAGAATTCTGGTTTAGCATTCAGGGAAATGAACCTTGAATTCTAATGCCAATCCATTACAGTTTTGTATCTATGGGCAAGTCTGCTAGGGTCACACAAGATCCTAGATTCAAAACTGGAAAAGTTCTTCCAGCTCCTCAATTCCACCACCTTCCCCTTCATTTTGTAGCTGAGCAATGTGGGGCTCAGAGAAATCCAGTGACTCACCCAACATTACACAGGTAGTCACACCCCCAAGCCATAAAATATGGGTAAAGATATTTGTACCTCCACCCTCACAGAGCTGTGGTGAAGAAAATGCTTTGTAAACCCTTCAGTGCTATGTAAATGTGAGCTATTATTATTACATTGATAGAGGCAGAATACAAAATCATACGCCCGAAAGTAAGCAAGGAAAAGGAGATGATTATAAATGACTTCATTGTGTGCTTTTTTTTTAACCAGTGAATCTTTTATTCCATATTTTCATAAGCTCAAATGACAGTTTTCTTTTCGATATTAACTAGTTTCCAGGTCAGGAAAATAGATCTATTTTTGCCAATTGCCAGTGTGCCTCAAGTCACCAGTTCTCACATACAAATTTGGCCATTCTAGATCTTTGAGCTTTGGAGAGCTTCCGCTGATTGCTTTACTATTTAAATATAACAAAAGATATTATATTTTACACTGAATTCATCAATAGCTCAAACCACCAGTGTCCATGATGGACAGAATCAGGTTGATTTCATTTCCCAGGATAGGAGAGTAGCCTAACGATGATGATTATCCTGAGGCAATTGCTCCTGGTCGCTTAAAAGACATTTCTGAGATGGCATCTGCTGTCAGAGTCACTTTCAGCCAGAGGAGCAGGGTAGGGAACTTCTGAATCATTCCCACTCTGCAAAGGACAATAGGAAAAACTTTTAGTGCTCAGATTTACTCTATATTATTCTTAGTGGCTAGGTCTTTGGGAATCAATAATGAAGGGAGGAACACAGATGAAACAGCATGGTCTTTGAAGGCAAAAATGAGGGTAACAGATAAATGGAGGGCTGTTCTCCTTTACTCATTTTGATATAGTCAGTTCTCTCCATGCTTAATGTTTTTGACCATTTCATTACAAACTGATTAGCATCACGTTGCTGTTATTAGCAGTAACAGTCATTAAGTGCTTTTCAGCATGGCATGCCCTGGACAGAATGATGTACAAGAAACATACACTTTCTGTTCTCCTGCAGCTTGGGACTCCATGATTCCACTGGGCTCTGCTTCATAATATTTAGCGAAGGAGTGGCAGCTGCAAATAATGGAGCCTTACCCTGATTGTAATGAGTTCTGCTGGTGTGGAACATGCTTGTCACTCATTGCCCTGCCTGGATTGTACCTCCTGACCGCCACAGATCAGGCCCAGCCTTGGCATTAGCCAATAATGTGTTTCACCTTCTAAGTCATTAGACTATGGAAATTAGTCTCTGTTAGTCTTTAGCAAACTATTACCAAAAAGTACCTCAGCTACAATGAGAAAATAAAGGGAGGGCAGACTGTGGAGTGGAAAGAGGAAAAGAACAACAAAGCAGAAAGCCCTCCCTCAATAAGGAAAACACTTATAGAATGGAGCCATGAAAGTCACTGGCCCTGGTGCTGAACCATCTTTCTTTATACTGTTTAATCATTTCTAAAGCACTTTGCAATTGGCAAAGTACGTGCATTCTTTCATTTGAGTTTCAGAATATTCCTATGAAGTATATAGGCAGATATTATTCTCATTTTTCAAATGAACAAACGATCAGAGTGATTAGATAGAAATTTATAAAGTATTTACTATATACCAGGCACCACACTGAGTCCTGAGAATATGTATAAAAGGAAACAAGACAGTCATTGTCCTCAAGGAACTGCCATTGTAATGGAGGAATATAAGAAACAAAGAAAACAGAAGGCATAGGGAGGAAGGGAAGAAAAGAGGGGAAAGGTACCTATATAGGTTCAAGGGACCAAATAGTAAGAGTGGGGAAGTAGCCTGGTTCCCATTCAGATAAGGAAAATGACTCACCTATCAGAGTTAGCAAGGAATAGTAGGGAGTTTTAGTTTTCAGTTGTGTGGAGATTATTGGAGAGTGGTCATGGTATGGAGAAGAGAAGGGAACATGGTAGCCTGGTTCCTAGCCAAATAAGATAAAGATTCAGGCAAAGGTACAGGATGGTTTAGCTGCAAAGAGACCTGAATTTGACATCCTGGGTTCGAATTTATTTTATCCATTTAGGTTATTACTTTTGGATTAAAGAAAGGTAGCATGGTTTCATAGAAAAAAATCTGGTTTAGGATTCAGGGAAATGAACCTTGAGTTCTAATGCCAATCCATTACTGTTTTGTGGCTGTGAGCAAGTCTATTAGGATCACACAAGATCATAGATTCAAAACTGGAAAAGTTCTTCCAGCTCCTCAATTCCACCACTTTCCCCTTCATTTTGTAGCTGTCAGAGTCACTTTCAGCCAGGGATGCAGGATAGGGAAGTTCTGAATCATTGTCAAAGGATCTGAGTTCAAATCCTGGCATTAGTATTTATAGCCTCAGACTGTTATTTTTGTTTGTCCTTCATTGTCATAGAGGATGCATGATATCATGGGGTGATATTTTGACTCGAATATGAATTGAATTTAAGTGAGGCAGAGTTGTACAAAATTGTTAGCCTCTCTCTTTCTGAGTCATTGAAGTTCAGTGACCAAACTAAAGTCAGAATGATTGGTTATAATCCAGGATTCAGTGGATGACCTTGACACCTTGATACGACCCCTGAACTCTCATCAAACTCTAGATATCTGATTATATGGTCAGGTACCTGGGTTTAAATCTCAACTCTGCCAATTACTACATCTATATCCTCAAGAGATTTCAGAGCTCTGGCCTTTGATGTTTTCTTCTGTAAAAGAGGTGGTTGAATTAAATGTTCTTTAAGGTCCCTTGTTATGCTATACTCCAATGAAAACAATAGTAAATGGCAGTTCCAGGACCTGATTTTTTTTTCCTGATTCCTAATCAAGCCCTGGTTCTACTTCATTAATTTGCCACTTATAAAAGACAACCTTGGTTGAAACAATCCCATTATTTGGTTCTCATCACCCATTTCCCTCTAGCTCTATTCCCAACTCTACCTATTTCAGTTTCACTTAATATTTACTTCTAGTCATGGTAAGAGATAGCTAAGAAATCAATCTGAGACCCTCCTTTCATTGAACAAAAAAAAAACAAATAGCAATCTCAAAGGTCCTTAAGAAGTAGGAGAATTAGGGGAGATAAACAGAGGTAGATATCAAATGGAAAAGCAAGTCATAACTATAAATCAAGATGTACTAAGCAAAAATTATGAAGTTGATTTTAATGGTACCCAAATATGATTGCCATAAGGTCCACTAGAGTTAGTGATTTTAATTGTGACAATGAGGTTGTGGTTTCTATTCTTGTTATTCTTTGAAAGGTGAAATGGTGACAAAGATTTTTGTGTACAGGAATAATGATACTTCCAGCATCAAACCAAGGTAAAATGGCCAAGGAAAAAAATCATATGAAGAAATAGAAAATCTGGAAAAGTATTCAGGATTTTTAAAGCATAATGCAGTAGAAAGAATGCTAAGCTTGAATTTGGAAGAATATAAGTATTATTTGAGAGGAGATAAGATAAAAAGAAGCCAACTTTCCTGTTTCACTGGTTATTTGAAAAAATATATTGACAATGAGAATTCATTCACTCTGAATTAGTTACATGCCTGCTGAGTGCACAGCACTGTATTAGGACTGGAGATGTAGATTTGTATAGCCAAGTTCAAGCTATAAAATAAAAATCCATTTTGAACTAAAACTATTGACTCTACTAACAATCAACCAGCAAGCATTTATTAATGTACCTTCTATGCATCCAGAACTATGGTAGGCGCTAAAAGTTCTTTTTTTCATTTTTACAATGATAAAATTGAAAAAATAAATAAATAAAACAGTCTCCATCCTCAAAGAGCTTACATGCAATCAGGAGAGACTGAAATCATCGCCTTTCTGTCCATGGATAAAACAGATTACGCAAAGGTTTCAAATCTTGTCCAGTCCATTTATTTTATGGACAATGACACCGGAGCCCAGAGATACTAAATGAATTTCTAAAATCATACAATTAATTGAACTAAACTATTAATATACACTTTAAGGTATGGGGATAATAGTTTAGGGAAAAACTTTAATTTCATTTCACTAGAATATGATGCAATAGTATGGTAGAAAGTACACTGGATCAGGTTCCAATACTCATTACTTCGGTAGGTAACCTAGTTCAATAAGTATCTGTTAGTCATTTGCTGCTGCTGTTGACTTCTAGGGACCATGGAATCATTCCATCTGAATGGAATTTCTCTGTTATATCCAATATTTTATGACTCCATTTAGGGTTTTCTTGGCAAAGATACTGGAATAATTTGCCATTGCCTTATCCAGCTCATTTTATGAATGAAAAAACAAGGTTAAGTGACTTGTCCAGGGTCACACAACTAATAAGCATTTGAAGCCAGATCTGAACTCAGTTACAATTTAGGTCACCAATAAGAATTCCCAAACCAATTAATAATTTATAATTCCCCTACCCAGAGTTGTCTCTGGGAAAAATCAGAATATAATTCAAATATTAGTCATGTTTACACCAACATGGGTAAAGGATAAAATTGTAAATTATTTAATCTCCCTGGATGAGATTTGTTTTAAAAAATAGACTAAAAAAAATTAGTCTAAGATCATTTGAGATCTCTAAAATAGAATTTCTCTTCACCCAAAAGATCCCCCTTTCCCCTCCCTAAATAAAAACCCTATAATTCGCAGTTGACTAGCATTTTATTCTTTAGATAGGAAGAAGTCATTATAGAATTTCGATTCAAATTTACCTTTTTATTGAATAATTAAGATCAATTGCTGGGTACAGTGATTTATATAGTCAAAAGAATGTCTGAAACAAACGTCAATTATAGTCAAGGGAAAGGAATAATAATTCATTAAGAAGGATATAGATTCTTCTAAGTTCAAATACTGGAACAAATACTCAGAATTTAGTGGAAAGGAAAAGGTGTATATTTTAAAATTCCCCAAATATGTCTCTTGTGGTGGTACAATATTAAATATTAGCATCATAAAGTAAAAGTGGAGAAGGCTTTAAATAATCAAATATCCAGTTTTCATGCAGAGATACCACTTATGGGTAAGGAAACTGCCAGAATACAATTTCACAGTAATTCTCAAGTGGTGAGAGCAAGGGCTAAACAAATCACTCCTTCCCTGTTGCTATCTTGAAGTAATAAACACTGAAAGAACCGACAGTCTGTACATTCTCTAGAGATTATAAGGAAAAAAATTGTTCCTTATGTTTGCTCCCTCCCTCTCCTGAGAAGCCATTTTTTAAATAGTAAAGAAATGGGAGGGAGAGAGGAAGGGAAAGAAAGAGGAAGGGAGGAAACTTTATTAAGTTCTTACTATATGCAAAGCACTATGCTAAGTCCTAGGAATACAAATAGAAAAGAAACAACTTCTGTTCTCAAGGAATTCACTTTCTAAGTGAGGAGACAATACATGTGGAAGGTTTTTGCCCTGTTCAGATGGGATGATCCCATGGTCCTTAGAGTACACCGTCAAAGCATATAGGAAAAAGCATTTTCCTAATGTCATTTTCATTGGCAAAACTATATTTGTTTGTTACCCTGAATCGCCGAACAATTCCAAGGACTTTAGTGATAAGAATTTTATTTTCTTAGTCTTCAGTAGTTATGATCAGTGAGGAGTAAAATGCTGCAATGCTTGCAAAGGCAGTTGTCAGGTCTTATCTCTAAAATAATATACAAATGGACAGAAAAAAAGAGGAAAATGGCAAGGTATTATGCAAATTAAATCTCATAGTATCATTGACCTTCACTAAAGGCCTTCTCTAATTTTTCTTCCCCAGGGGGGCAGAAAGGTGACTTTGGATTCTCCAGGGCTATACCAGTAAAGCAAAAGCTCTAGCCATGTTACCAAGATGGTAAAGCTTTGAGCATGAACTGAGCAAGAACTATATGTCTGTTATCCTAGAGCAAACCAAGGCAAATTCAGAGATATCACCAAGTTGACCACAGATTAATAAGTTTTTCATTCAGAGAAATATAGGGAATTATTTTTCCCATCCTGATTTTTTGCAGATATGGAACTCTGAGACTCAGATAAGATAAAAGAGGAAAGAGCATTGAAAGTCAGGATCTTAGGAGTTAGAACAATTATGCTGAATCTTATAAGATGAATGAAAAGTTCTCCATTTGAGCTCAAAAGGTCACACTTTTTTTTTCCTTTTTGCTGAGGCAATTGGGGGCAAAGTGAGTTGCCCAGGGTCACACAACTAGGAAGTGTTAAGTGTCTGAGGCAAGCTTTGAACTCAGGTTCTCTTGACTTCAGGACTGGTGCTCTATCCCACTGCACCACCTAGCTGACCCTAAAATCACCCTCTTTAAATACAAGCTGAAAAAAACATGGTTAGCAATTCATCTTTTTTTTTTTTATTTGTAATTTTATTTATTTATTTTTATTTTTTCTCTTTTTTCATTTAATAGAATTTGGGTTTTTTTTTCACTTGCATGTAACATTTTGAATTCTAAATTTTTCTCCCTCTCTCCTTTCCCTCTCCCCTCCCCAAGATAGCAAGCAATTTTATATAGGTTACACATGTACATCATATTAAACTAAATTAGTCATGTTGTGAAAGAAAAATCAGAACAAAAGAGGAAAACCACAAGGAAAAAAGAAACCAAAAAAAGTAAAAGCACTATGCTTTGATCTGCATTCAGCCCCCATAGTTCTCTCTCTGGGTGTGGATAGTATTTTCTACTGCGAGTCTATTGGAATTGTCTAGGATCACTGTATTTCTGAGAAGAGATAAATCTATCATAGTTGATTATCAGACAATGTTGCTGTTATTGTGTAGAGTGTTCTCTTGGTTCTGCTTGCTTTAGTCGGCATCAGTTCTTGTATGTCTTTCCAAGTCTTTCTGAAATCCACCTGCTCATCATTTTTTATAGAATAATAGTACTCCATTACATCCATATATTACAATTTGCTCCCCAATTCCCCAACTGATGGACATTCCCTCAATTTCCAATTCCTTGACAACATAAAAAAAAACTGCTGCAAATATCTTTGTACATTCATGTGAGTCCTTTTCCTTTTTGTGATCTCTCTAGGATATAGATCCATTTGTGGTATTGCTGTATCAAAGGATATGCACAATTTATAGCCCTTGGGACATAATTCCAAGTTGGTTAACAATCCATCTTTAAAATAACTGGGAAATCAACATATGATAGGAGAAGGATACAAACTGAACCTATGATCCCACTGGTAACCAGAATTTCCAGGATGAAGAAATTCTCTCTAGTAACATGGATAGAGAAGCTTTCTCTACAATTTATAGTTGCCCAATGTTATAAAGCCAATATAAGTCAGGAATAAAATTTGAACTCGCATCTTCCAGGCTTTGAGTCTGGGTATTGCTCCACTACATGTATATGTAGATAGTATGACATGGCATGTTAAACAAATTGAATGTTATCTGTACATGAAACACATTAAAATATATTAAATACATTAAAAAGGAGTTCTAAGAGAGATAAAGTTCTAAGAGACATAAAGCTTTCAAGCATAAAGACTTTGATGAATACATTGAACTCATCAGGCCACATTTTGGATTGTTTTGTTCAGGTTTAGGCACTGTTGTTCAGGAATTACATTAAGGAAATGGAGAGTAGAAGAACCAAGACAGTGGAGTCTATGTTCCACGAGGAACAATTGAAGGAAATGTGGATGTTCACCTTGGAGAAAGCAAACCTGGGTGTGAGGGGAGCAGAGCCAAGAGTTTTCTGATAGCCTGTTATAGGGAAGAGATTAAATTTATCTTTTTTGAACCCAAAGGAAGAACCAGAAACAGTGGATGGAAGTTACAAAGATATAAATTAAGACTTGCTTTAAAGAAAACAATCATAGTTTCCATAAGACAAGTCTTTCTTGGAACATCCTTTTCTTCATCATCACAGCAAACATTTCTAGTGCTTTAAGGTTTGCAAAGTTCTTTTGCAATATTATTTCATTTTCTCCCCATCACCACCCTGGGAGGTAATACCCATTACTATTCCCATTTTATATGTGGGGAAACTGAAGTAGACAACGGTCACACACAGTTAGTAATAATCTGATTTAAACTTGGGGTTTCCTGATTCCAGGTCCAGGTTCTGCACTGTGTGCTACCTCACTCGAGGTCCTCCAGAAGAGGCTGGATGACCACTTATTGTGTATGCCATTGAAGGGATTCTTTTTTTAACTAGTTGGTTGCTGAGTTCCCTTTAGATTTACCACTCTGTGATTCTATGTGACACATGTAAGAAGTGGTCTAAGAGGGCACTTTTGATCTTAGAAATTTGGGACCCATCACCTTCTATAATCCCTTTTTATCTAGAGAACCCAAACGACCCTTATTACTGTCCATTGTTCTGTAATTGAGTGTATCCCATGCACACCTGTATCCTTCCCTTTTCCCATCCACCTTGGATGACCTATAACTTCTGGTGTGCTGTTATATGACATCCTACCTTTTTTGGAGGACCAGGAAAAACAACTTCATTTGCTTGACATTTCAGGACATAAAGTCTGCCACCTCAGGATTTTCCTAGTGCTCGGAGCAGATTTCCAGGCATGAGGGGTGCATTTTGATAGATGGTCTGAAAACGTGCCACCGAGGAACTCTTGGCAGTTCTGCCAACTGTTTCTGGCTGCAGCCAGCTGAGCAAGTGATACACATTGTAAATGCGGTGAGAAAGGTTCAGTGTGCTCATCATCTGACAGCCGGGGCTCATTGGGACCAAGGAGGGACTTACCTCACCTATCACCAGGGCTCACCTCCGGCCAAGTGACTAGCACCATGTCTCCCAGATGTAGAACACCGCTCCTTCTCCATAAAATAGATTTCAAATAGTCATCTGAATGAACAGTACAGAATTTCCTTCCTACTCCATTCTGCACATTAATTCATCTTCCCCCCAAAATCGAACAATATCATAATTGTAATTTATGTCATCTGAATAGCACTTTTAAAGTTTACAAAGCATTTGTTTTATCCTCAAAACCCTGAGAAAGAGGTGCTGTTATTATCCCCATTTTCCTGATGAGCAAATGGAGGCAAACGGATTAAGTGGCTTGCCATGGGTGATACATCTTCTAAGTGCCCAAGGCTAGATTTGAACTCAGGACTTCCCGACTTCCACTTCCACATCCAGTGTTCTGTCTGCCTAGCTCTTCCATCTGGCTTCCCTATTTCTCTGGAGAGTACCACCATTCCCCCAATCATTCAGTTTGCCACTTCCCAGTTACCCTTGACTCTTCTTTCACCCCATCCCCCAGCTCCGATCAGCTGCCAAGTCTAGTCAGTTCTTCCTCTTTCACCTTCCCCTTCTCTTCCTTAAAATAGCCATTCACCCTAGACTAATAGTTCTAGAGCTGAAAAGGACTTCAGAAGTCACCTTGTTCAACCCCTTCCCATTGGGATGGGAAAACTGAGACACAAGAAGGTTATGATTTGTCCAGTCACAAGTAATGGGTATCAGAGGCAAGATTTGAACTCAGCTCCTCTAAAAGTCATTAGTATTTCCATTTTGCTATGTTACTAGATCAAATACTAATCATCTCTCACCTCTGTTGACTATGTTGAATAGCCTCCTAATTAATCTTTCTTCTAAGACTTCTCTCAAATCTTCCTTTATACAGCTGCCAAAGTAATTTTCCTTGGGTATAGATCTAATCATGTCACTCTAATGCTCCAAAAACCTCAATAACTCCCTGTTGCAGATAGGATAAAATTTAACATTTCTGAGCAGTATGTCTAAGTATCCCTTGATCTTCTCCCCTAACCCCAATGTGACTTAAGTCTTACAATTTGAACTGATTTTACAGTATTTTACTGTATATTTCAGACAAAGTAGACTTCCCTTAACTTACTCCATTATCACCTGTTCCCATTTACGCTGCCCCTGGACATCCATGCAACTCTAAGCCCCCAGCTCAATCCCCTCCCCAGATTGTACTCCTTCCTCACTACTTACTTTTAGCAATTTTCTCTTCCTTCAAATCTCTGTCTAGCAGCCAGCTTCTCCATGAAAGAGGCAATCCCTGTCTCTTACCCCCAGATGAAAGCGTTTGGTCAGAAAAATCTCTAAGATGCTTAGTTTCTGAAGAGGTACTGATGTGCAGTGGAAGAAGGGCCTTCTGTACCAGAAGTTTCCAGGTCTAATCCATAACCCTATCCCTCTCCTAGAGTGTTTAATATGTCCTCCCCATTATCCTGATATGTGCCTATTTAGGTTTGGTTTTTTGTGTACAGATTAGAGATATGGGATCTCTGCAATATAAGTTCCTTGAGGTCAAGAATTGTGTCATTCAAAAAAAGTCTTTATCTTTCCCCACCTTAATGAGCCCTTTTTCTTTAAAGAGAGATTAGGGTGGATCTATGATTTCACTGGAATAGGGAATTCCCTAAAGAGGGAACTTTCTCAATCAAAAACAGATATTTTCTCTTGAACTGATAATCTTGGATAGTTTACTGCCAGAACAATGAGAAAGTAAATGACTGTGCCAGGATCACAAAATCATTAAATTTCAGATGTTGTTCTTGAACCCAGACCTTCCATACATTTTCACTGTCTGTTCCCTCATCTTCATCGCCTGCCTTCCCTAAGCTTTCTGGTCCCTTCATGTCTCAGCTAACATCTCAGTCTCTATAAGAACATCTTTCTTTACTCCGATGTATCCTCCTCTCTGATATTATCTAAACATTACATTGAATTTCTTGAAAGCCCAGGCTGTTCCTACTTCCCTTTGTACCCCTAGCACAGTGCCTGCATATTGTAAACATTTAATAAATGCCTGTTGATGCTATCTGTCTTAAAGATAGGGACAATATCCAAAGTCCCTGTGAGAGCAGCTGTTGAAATTAGAGTTACATTTGCATCTCTAGTATCTAGCCTCTCAGTGAATATTTGTTAAGTTTAAAAGATGTCAGTTGTCTCTACTTAGCAGAGTTCAATGCAATCAAGACCATCCAAGCATAAGCTTTTTGTTTCCTGATCAGTTCAGCACTAAGCTTTCCCTTCCCTCTCTAGGGCTAAATTAAAATAGAGATGAAAAATTATTCTGGAGAAGCAAGGATGCCATCCTCCACTCTCCATCCCCACAGAAAATCATATAAGAAATGGGCTTGTTGGGAGAGAAAGGATTCGACTAGAAGTGATTAAAGTGTGAGACAGGATGGACTGCTGGGAGCCGTGGGACAAATGGCCACTTATGGGAAGGCTATAGTAGGAATTACATTTGTGTATTTAGATGGTCTGAGAGATCCCTTCTAAAATGAAAAATTTGTGATTCTGAGGTCCCTTCCATCATCTGTCCTAATGGCTCTGGCAGCCTAGCATATTTTCAAGTCATAAAAATCAAAGTGACTTCGAGGGATACAGAAGGGCTACCTACCAACAGAATTCTCTTTCTCCTCCTAATCCGGACAACACTTTTTTATAGTTTTCTGTCACACTAATATGAAAGAGACAAGACGCATGGGATTCTAGATTTAAAACTGGCAGAATTGTTGGAGGGTGTGGACAGAGAATTGCAGATGGATTTAAATATTCTCTCCCATAGTATAGCCCCTTCATTTTACAGATGAGGAAACTGAGGCTTTGAGAAAGAAAATAGCTTACCATTATATGAACGTTATGGAATATTATTGTTCTGTAAGAAATGACCAGCAGGATGAATACAGAGAGGACTGGCGAGACTTACATGAACTGATGCTGAGTGAAATGAGCAGAACCAGGAGATCATTATATACCTCAACAACAATATTGTATGAGGATGTATTCTGATGGAAGTGGATCTCTTCGATAAAGAGAACTATTTCAGTTTCAATTGATCAAGGATGGACAGAAGCAGCTACACCCAGAGAAAGAACACTGGGAAATGAATGTAAATTATTTGCATTTGCATTTTTCTTCCCGGGTTATTTATACCTTCTGAATCCAATTCTCCCTGTGCAGCAAGAGAACTGTTCGGTTCTGCAAACATATATTGTGTCTAGGATATACTGTAACCTATTTAACATGTAAAGGACTGCTTGCCATCTGGGGGAGGGGGTGGAAGGAGGGAGGGGAAAACTCGGAACAGAAGTGAGTGCAAGGGATAATGCTGTAAAAAATTACCCTGGCATGGGTTCTGTCAATAAAAAGTTATTTAAAAAAAAGAAAGAAAACTATCTTTACATGCATTTAGAAAACAAAATTCTATTGAAAATGAAAAAAGAAATTTGAGTTCTAAATTCTATGCCTCCCTCCATCTTATACATAGGTTATACAGGTGCAATCATGTAAAACACTTCCATACATTTCCTTTTGTATATGAAGATAACAAAAAAAGAATAAAAGAAAGAAAATTTTTTTTAAAAAAGAAGAAAATAGCTTACCATAGGTAAGCTTACAAAAGTATTAAGAATAGATTTAATCTAGTCCAACCCCTTTATCTCATATTTAAGGAAACTTGAGTGACCAGCCCAGGGTCATACAGTTATTAGCTGTTGGTTGAATTAAATTCTTCCATTATATCTCCCTTAGCACATTCTTTTTCTATTTAAAGGGGATTTAAAATATTTCCCAGGATGTCTGAGGTGGTGCCCAATTAGTCAGTCAACTGTTATTTATTAATTACTGTTATTTTTCAGACACTGAGCTAAGCTTGAGGGATACAAAGAAAAGCAAAAACAGCCCCAGCTCTAGAGAAGCTCACAGTCTCTCACTGTTCTTAGAAACTCTTATCTAGTGACTATGATTCTTTAACTTGATAAAAAAGTGCCAAGAGAGTTTTCTCCCTGACACTCTCCTCAGAACTCTGGGAAAACATGGCAAAGGTAACTTCCAAACTCAAACTCAAAGGAAATACAGTTCTGAACCATAAAAAACTAAATTTAGCAATTAGTCATCAGTACCATCTAAAAGTGGACAGCTAGGTAACATAATGAATAGAGTGATGGACCTAGAGTCAGGAAGATTCATCTAGCCTCAAGCACATCTGTGTGGCCCTGATTAAGTCACTTTATCCTTTTTACCTCGGTTTACTCATCTGTAAAATACTGCAGAAGGAAATGGCAAACCACTTTAGTATCTTTGCCAAGGAGAGTCAGATAAGACTAAAAAGAACAAGTGGAAAATAAATATCTAAAGTCAGAATATTATATGTAGTTCAGAAAGTGAGCATGGTACTCCAATACTTCAATAAACTGAAAACTCACAAGTATGGACATTCCTTCTATAATACAGATCAGATCTCATCCAGGCTAGTCCATCATTATTACTTTGATCCATGGTCTTTCTTATGTTCTCCATGGTGGGTGGGAGTAGTCATTGTGCTGGGGGAATTTTTGTGATATTCCAAGGAGTGGAAGTACAGTGGAAAGAACAATGTTTTTGGAGCCTAAGGGCCTGAGTTTAAATTCTACTCCATTTTATATACTTTATTTATGTTCATCTGAAGAACTTTGGATTCAGTTGTGAGACATAGAAGACCTGATGCAATATTGCCCAGCATGATGTCTCTAAAGGAAGTATTATGCTCTATTAACAAAGCAGAATTGCATTAGTACAAAGGGAATGTGAGATGTCCAAATTAAGGACATCTCCATTCCAAATGTTCATGTGATCTACTTGTTCTTCAGCCATGATAGAGCCTTCAAGCTCATCTTGGTCTGATCAGCCACAGTCAGATACACTATAGTGCAATCCTGACATCCACGTCATTTTGGTGCTCTTTTAGCATGAAGGAAAACAATCAACCGACATTGGAACATAGATCTAGGACCTATGTGATCTAGCCCAAGATCTCAATTTTATCATCTATCAACTGAAGGGTTTGGAATAGACAGACTCTTAAGGTCCCTTCAATTTCTAGGTCCATGAGTTTATAATACCAGGAAAAAGCAAATGGTCTGGCTTTTGGTTGTCCCTTGCTCTAGTCACATAATCAACCCAAACTCTTTTTTCATTCCCCATTTCTCTGATGCTGCCCTTTTCTTCTCAAGTAATTTCTTTGGAGATCTGCTGCATCTTCTCATACTTACTGTGCTCCTTTCTGGTATCCTGTGGGTAATCCTCAACTTAATTCTTTAGAACTTGACATCCAAAGTGGAAATTTAAGCCACCAGCATCAACCAATTCATCAACAAATATTAACCATCTACTCTGACCCAGGGATGATGTATGAGGATAGAGAGGCAAAGACAGGAACAGTCCCATAAGAATCATTGATTCTATTCCCTTTCCATCCTATTGAATCTACTCATTCCTAAATTTCCTTTATAATTCTTTCTTGGTGGAAGTTACAGCTTTCCCATCCACAAAATTTTACCCAATATGCTGGAGATATCATTAGTGATTTTCTTCTATCCCCTTTTTTCTGCAATGATCAAAATATGATCTTTATCTGCAACTCTCAAGAACCTGCCAAGTTCAATACTGAATATGCATGCTGCTACAATATTCTTTAAGACAGATATTCAATTGAGAAAATACCTCCATGTGAGCCAGTCTACATTTTAATTATGTTCAAAGATGCTTAAATTTACATTTTAATCTTCAAAATGTTGCTAGAATTTACATTAGTGCTGTTAATATAACACTTGGGGAATTTTTTTTATTAACAGAAGGTTTATCCCAAGGAAAAAGGAGGCAATATTGTGCAGTGGGTAAAAGGCCAATCTTCGAGGGAGGAAGATATGACTTCAAGTCTTGTCTCTGCCCATTTTGGCTGTGTGACCCCACACAACTCACAACCTTTCAATGGCCTCCAATATACTCTCTAAAATGATGAGTTGCTGAGCTATATCCTTGAAGAGAAAAATTCTATACTGAAAGTTCAGTAAATCACAATTCTGGACCAAGGAAAAATTAATCCCATCGATGAAGTGAAATATCATAGAGCAAGGACAATATCAAATTGCAATAAGGAATTGCCTTTTGAGAGGAAATACAATGTAAGGGAAATCATAGTTTCAAGACGTGGGACTCCAGTGACAACATCATAGACCCAACTGCCTAGAGATAGAAGGGGCTTCAGAAACCCAGGCTCTAACTCAGCTAGTCTACTTTAGAAACAAGGATCCTGAATCCCAAAGAGGTAAAACTGAATTTACCCAACCAAAGTCACACAAGTGATAAGGATCAGAAGCTAGAGTTATCTTCTGATTTCGTAGCCAGGAATTTCCACTGTATCATACATAATTTAATGGACTAGCAGCCTCATGCAAGAAGCCTCTATCCCATTTTGATTGATTATTTTGATTAGATGTTTATATCTTTCATTTTTTAAACAATCAGCCTTTCCCAATAAAAACTGAACCTACCCTTGTACAAAGAAAGAACTTACAAAGTAATCAGTAACGACCTACACCTTATAGTTTCCCATTGCTCTACTGCTGGATGCAGATTAATTACAATAACCAATCCCTCCATGACACTGATTAGTTATTGCAATTAATCCACATTCAGCATTATTTAGGAGTTGTTTTTGCTTGTATTATTATATCATTAGATATATTAATTAGACCTAGAACTAAAAGAGATCTCAAAGACCATATAGTTCAAGTTGCCCATTTTACAGACATGGATATTGATGCTAAAAGAGGCTGGGATTTGCCCAAGATTAGGGAAGTATTCAGTTGTGTTTCAGTCATGTCCAACTCTTCATGACCCTTTTTAAATTACTAATTATTAGAAAATTACCAATTATTAGTTTAAAATGACTTAAAGAATTATAGTACCATAGATATATAACTGAAAGGGACCTTCAAAGCCATCTTGTCCAACTCCACATCTTTTTTATTGTTCATTCATTTCAGTCGTGTACACCTCCTCATGATTTCATTTAGGTTTCCTTGGCTAAGATTCTGGAATGGTTTCCTGTTTCCTTTTCCAGTTCACTTTACATATGAGGAAATTGAGGCAAATGGGATTAGCCAATTTGCCCTGGATCGCACAGCTAAGGAGTATCTGAGGCGAGATTTGAAATCAGGAAGATGAGTTTTCCTGACTCAGCACCAGAACTCTACACCAAGTCAGAGAGGTTACGAGGGTCAATATTTGCTTTCAGTTCTTCTCACTTTCCCCCTCCATCACTTCTATTGAGCCTCCCCAGGTTTCTCCAAATTCCCTCCATTCACTCATTTCTTCCATGAACCTCAATTTCTTCCTCTGTGAAATGGGGGAAAGGAGGAAGGAGAACTTGTGCTACCTACCTCATAGGATCATCATAATTTTTAAATGTTTGGCTTCACTTTGTTGTTCTTTTCATTTGTATTATTGCAAGCATTCTATATTTTATTTTTAGGATGGCAAACCACATCTCAATTTGTAAACATCTTCCAATATTTTGCTGTATTTTTCTTATTCATCATTTATGATGGTTCAGAAATATTCATATGTCACCATTTACTTAGCTACTCTTCAATCAACGGGCATCCCCTTTATATGTACTTCTTTATAACTTCATACAATACTCCTATGGATATTGGGGGGGGGGCGGTATATGAGAGAGACCAAGAGAGAAAGAGAGAGAAAAAGAAAGAGAAAAAGAGAGAGAAAGAAAGAGACAGAGACAGAGCGATGCCTTTTCTATGCATTCTTAACTCTTTTAGCGTATAACGTCTAGAAGTATATCCTCCAAGTCAAAGGACATTAATGGTTTTTTTTTTTACTTTCCTTACATAATTTCAGAAATGAGCTTGCATCATTCCTATCCAACATGGCAGCTTTCATGCTTAATAAAATGCTGTTTTTTCTATGATTTCATTGGGGAATTCTCCCCACCAGGGCAGATCAGTACCTCCTCTGAAAACACACACTTAGAGAGCTTCCTGCAATATTAAGAGATTAGGAGGCTTGTACAGGGTCATGCAATGGGTCCATGTCAGAGGAGGAACTTGAACCCAGATCCTGATACTAAAGTGAGCTCTCATTCACTAAGCCATGGCTGCTTCTCACTTCCAGAAAGGCTGTAACAGGATCTTCCCAGCCCAATTTATCATACATTCACGTTATTTTTTCCCCAAATATCCCATGAGTTTAACATCAATTTTCCCTATTACAATTTGAAATCATCTCCTCCTGTTTAGAACTGATCCAGAAGTATTGCTGCCTCTTTGTGATATTCCTTTTATTTCTATTCCTTCAACGTGACTGTCAAAATTGAAAGCCTTCTCCTCTGATAAATATAAGTGCTCAGTAGTGAGCTGAGTACAATGGAGACGTTCTTTGATTACGTTTCAGTGACCTTCCCAATTCTGCCCACTTCCATATTTGTTTAGCTTTTGATGACATCATCATGAATGAGCAGAGTTGACCACTCCCCTTGAACCACAGAGTATTTTCTATGGTTAACAGTATATCCATGATTCATTTCCTTCTATAAATTTTGATTGTGGCTTTTATTATCCTTGAATAATGTAACACTCTGTCTAGACTGCAGAACACTTGGCAAACACTTACTATAACACCTTTAAATTAGGGAGGGGAAAGCATGGAGGAACCAAGAAGGAGAGAAACTTAAATTCTCTAAGACTCAGTTGCTTCATCTGGAAAGTAAGGGGGATGAGCTATACGGCCTTTAAAGCCCTTTCTAGGTCTGGAGTCAGGATATAATGATCCCAGAGACTAATTTTACTTTTATCAACACTATTAACCTTCTGCCATTGAGTGTGAAACATGGTACCCACTGATGCAGCCTAGACTGAATAGGATGCTGTTTTGATTTGATGAACAAGACAGTCCGTGCTTGGGTTCTAATTAAGAGGTTCAGGGAGAGATTACTAGTCTTACTGTTAAAGAATGACTCATGGTTTATTATAAAGATACAAAAGAAGAGTCATTGGTGGATATAGTCAGAGCAGTTTCTGAAATGACAGCTCAGTTATCCATGCTATGGTATAGAGGAAATAACATGGTATTATGGGAAGATCCTAGATTTCGAGTCAAAGGTCTTGGGTTTGGATCCCACCACTGCTTTATCTGCATAGTATGGCCTTCAGGAAATCAGCTTCTCCAAGTCGTTGTAAAATAAGATGATTGAATTAGATTATCAGTTCATCTACATTCATTTCTTGTCTTTAATTTCAATTTTCTCTATTATTACTTGAAATCATCTCTTCCTATTTAGAATTAATCCAGAAATATTGCTGCCCCTTTGTGACATTCTTTTTTCCTCCATTTCTTCCATAAGACTGTCAAAATTGAAAACCTTACTTTCCTGACAGATGTGCCAGAGTGAGATGAGTTTAATGGAAATGTTCTTTGATTTCATTTCAGTGATGCTCCTGATTCTGCCCACTTCAGGATTCTGTATTCCATATTTGCTATTCCTTGTGGTTCTAAATCTATGGCGCTTCATTCCAGACTTCTGAGGAGAATTGTGGGTCTTTTGGATTATAGACTTAAAGATTTGGTTCTGGAAGGGATCTTAGAGTTCCTTCCCCAATTTTTTTCCCTGAATGAAAGTGTTATCTCCTTCAAATTTCATAGAAACATAAATTTAGAGCTGACAGGGAGCTTAAATGTCACTAAGTCCAACCTCCTTGTTTGACAGAGGAGGAAACTAAAACCCAGAAGTTTTTTTTAATGATTTGGCCAAGATCATATAGGCAATGAATGACACTAAAACAATGTCCTTGAATTCTAAATCTAGTGGACATTATGCCCTATCATGGATGCTCAGCCTTTCCTAATCCCAACTATGTCCCCCAACCTACTAGTGCTTTCTTCCCCTCCAAAAAATTTTACCTTGTAATTTCTTTTATTATTTTTCCTATATGCCTCTATATGTCAACTCCCACTAAACTATAAACTCCAGAGGGTCAAAACTGTTTCACTTTTTTATCTCCAATGTCTAGTGAATAATTGCTCAATTAATGATTATTGATGATTGATTGTGTGACTTTAGACCAGTCACTTCATATCATGTCAATTAATCAGTTTCTCCTCCATGTGCATATGTGGGAGTAGGTAGCTTTTATAATTCCTTCCAGCTCCATAAATATCTATACATATGATTGTTTATTTTGTTAAGATATTGATTATTCTATAATCCTGAGGGGCAGAAGGAATAGGGTTTTACCCTTAGACCAGGCAGACTTGAGTTCAAGTGCTGCCTCTGAGGCACATGAACTCTGTAATTCTGGGCAAGTAACTTAACCTCTCATTGTCCCCCAGGAAATTCTAAGATTATAAATTTCAGAAAAGGTGCTAACCTGCATTTGGTAGAGGTGCTTTCCTCATCTGGAAGTTCTCATTGATATCACACCTCCAGTCTATCATGGGAAGTGCTAGGAAATTAAGTAGGCCATACGTTATTGTAATCAGTTGACATTCTGCTGTGGTTCAAAATCAAATTAAATAAAATTCCAGGTGTAATCCCTATCCCTGTCTATAAAAGCCTATGAAGTATGACATAAGATAGGCTGCAAAGGGGGCAGGGAGATAGTCCAGCAAAGTCACTTATGCCTCAGTTTCCTTATCTATAAAATAAGAAAGATGGACTCAATATCCCAGTAAACTCCCAGTTCTAAATCTACCTTCCTATGAAATTTGAAGGAGATAACATTTTAATTTAAAGGAAATCATGAAGAAAGTGGTCCCTGAGCTGAGTCTTCAAGAAAGAGTAGGATTTTGAGGTATGGGGGATGTGAAGATCATCATTATCATAGTAACTGTGATATTGCACATACTGTGGAATAAACTCCACTGGTGCCTTTGGGTGGTCCAGCCAAATGCACATCTCCCAAAGGTGCTGTTAAAACCAATTGATTCACAAGTCAGGTCTACTTGAGGGTCTTTCAATATTTTTTGTTTTGTCATTTTTTGGAAACAATTGGGATCAAATGACTTGCCTAGGGTCACAGCTAATCAGTGTTAAGTGTCTGATTTCACAATTGAACTCAGGTCCTCCTGATTTCAGGATTGGTGCTCTATCCACCATACCATCTAGCTGCCCGTCTTCCAATACTTTCTTCAGAGCAGAAGGGATCCTCGGATAATTACCTTTACTTTCCATCAGGGAGATTGAACAGTTAATGAAGACAGTTGCTCACACTATCATGAGATTGCATTTGAACCAACCTTCCCCCCAGCCCAAGAAGGCAGTTTCCTAGCAAGCCGTCCAAGCCATCTTGCCTCTGATGCAAAGTTTATCAGTAAGACATCACCCGAGCTGCCAAAGCCGGCTTTCTTTCCTCCAGATGGTGATGATAGGGGGAATCATTGAAATCCTAGGGCCCCTCCTCACTGCTCCATATGTTGAGAGTCCGTGCCGACACCCCCACAGAATGTCACCTCCGTGCTCCAAAGTGGGATCCTTCTGCCAGAATCCCACCTTATCACTCTTCGCCACTTCTGCCCTGACTCCGTGGGAGAGAAACGCCCCTTGCTTGGTACACCTTGGCAGCCTCGACTGATATGGCTCACCCTCACAGATCCATGCTCAGAAACACAAAACACACTAACTATATTATTCTTAGCTTTGATTGTCCTCATTAAAGCTACTTTTCAGATGGGTTATTTGCCATGATTTCTAACAAGCTGGAAGAGCATCCTTGATACCTTCTGTTAGGTTGCACGATGCTTTGTTAATTAAGCTTGGCTTAATGGCTGGTTGAAATCCCACCTTAAATACTTACTATCTCTGTGATTCTGGGCAAGCCACGTAATTCTCTTCAAGTAGAAATAGTGATAATAATGCTTGTTGTACCCTACCTCACGGGGTTTCAGGGGGGAAACTGAGGCAACAGGCGGAAGTAAAAAAATTTGTGCTGGATCTCTTGGCAGAATACCCAGTTTGAATCTTCCTGTATTTGATATTTATGTCAACTTGGGTCTCAATTTTTGCTTCTCTAAAATGAGGGATTTGAATTTGATGGCGTCTGAGGTCTTTCTGGACATGGGCAATATGGGAATTTGTTTTGCTTAACTATACATATCTGTTATAAAGTGCTTGTTTTTCTTCCCAGAGGGCAGAAACAGGAGAAAGTAAATCCTTAATAATTAAAAACAATTTAATTTTAAGATGAAAATAAAGCTATGAATCTCTGATACTTACAAGTGAGATAGTATGTGTCAAGAGTCTTAGAAAATTTGAACTACAATATTGTTGTTGAGTTACTTGTGTCTGAGTCTTCATGACCCCATTTGGGGTTTTCTTGGAAAAGATATCAGAGAGGTTTGACATTTCCTTCTCTAGCCCATTTTACAGATGAGGAAACTGAGGCAAACAGGGTTAAGTGACTTGCTCAGGGTTACAAGGGTAGGAAGTATCTGAAGCCAGATTTGGACTGGTAAAGATAAGACACATCTTTCTCTAATCTTTGCACCATCTAGTTAATTATTACTATCAAAGCTTAGTAGATTTTTGTGACACATAGTAGATAATCATAAATGCTTGTGGATTGAATGACTGTTTTGTGGGTTTTGACTCTCAAGAAGAATCACACTCGGAATTAGGAAAGGCTGAATCCAGAGACTGCTTCTGATACTTTTAGTTGTGTGAGACATTTACTAATCGTATAACCTTGAAGATGTAGCTGAATATTGGATATTGGAAGATATTGGAAGTAGCTAATATCAGATAGTTGGTCCCATTGTCTTGGCTGCTTTTATGGATGAGAAAACAGAGAATGAGAAGAAGTCTGCAAAGAAAAACCTGAGAAAAAGGTTAAATGGCTCTCTCCACGTGAGACAGGTTGCAGAGATGTGAGAATTCAAACCCCCCCCCCCAGCTGCCCTGCCTCCACTTTCAGCTTTCTTTGCGTGTTATATCTCCTGTGCTTCAATTTTCTCCCTTGTAAAATAGGAAATAAGTAATTCTCTTGATACCTACATCTCAGGGCTGTTGTGTGATTCAAATAATATAATTTGTGGAAAGCACTTTGCAATTTTAAAAAAGTGCTCCCCAAATACCACTTCTTTTTACAATTATCCCAGTAACCTCTAAATGAGTTTGTGTTTTCTGAAGCAATCATAAGATCATAGCTCTGGAGCTAGAAGGGAGATCCTGGGATTCAGGAACCTGTTGTTTTCAATGTTTTCTACAATTGTATTTCAATTGCATTGGTTTTCTTTTGTATCTTTTGCATTTTGTTTTATACATTTAAAAATATGATTCTGAAACGATACGTGTAGGTTTCGCCAAAGTGACTGCCAAAAAAGTCAAAGTCACAAAAGAGGTTAAGCTGTTCTGATCTAATTTTAACAGATGAGGAAACTGAGGTACAAGACTCTGAAATGTCTTGTCCCAGGTCACCTAGGCAATCTGTATCTGAGACCCAAGTTGACATGTTTGAACGGGATCTTCCGAAGCTGTGCTCTTTACCTTCTACAGCAATGACTCCCTCTTCTAGCGCTCTTCTCTTTAAAGCTAAGCTCTCCATTTCCCCAAACTGTCAAATCTTTCTTTTATGGACGTTCCTAGAAGAGTCACTTTGTAGCTTACACTTCCCAAGCTGTTCTCCCAGGGCCCCCAGTGCTATGAATTCATTTAGGATTTCTAGCAGCTATTTTATCTTGCTCCTTCATGATTCTGTATTGTATTTTTTTCCATGGAGGCTCTGTCTCGTTTTTAATACATTAAGCACTATTATCATGAAAAGCAAACATGTATTGTGTGCCTGCTGTGTGCCCGGCTTTGTACTGAGAATAATAGGGGTTAGCAGATTCTGAGTAGACACACTAGTCCCTGCCCTGGAGGAATTAAATCCTCTTACTCCATACTTAGTCTTTTCAGCATCTGCTAAAACACCAAAGTTATCCTTCCTTTCTGGTGAATTTTTGCTCTTTTCCTAATAAGAGAAACTTGCATTTGCCTTTTAATCTGCTTTCTTTGGGGACTTCTGTGCATGAGAGAGAGAGAGAGACAGAGAGAAAGAGAGAGGGACAAAGGGGGAGAGCGAGAGCGAGAGAGAGACAGAGACAGAGACACAGAGAAAGAGAGAGGGACAAAGGGAGGGAGGGAGGGAGGGAGAGAGAGAGAGAGAGAGAGAGAGAGAGAAGAGAGAGAGAGAGAGAGAGAGAGAGACAGAGAGAGAGGGAGGGAGGGAGGGAGGGAGGAAAGGGGAAAGGTATAAGGAAAGGAAGAAAAAAGAGGGAGAAAAGAAGAGGCAGAAAGGGAAAGAAAATGAAGGATAGAGAAGATAGGAAGGGGAAAGGGAGGAGGGAAGGAGAGACAGACACAGACAGACAGAGGAGAAAGAAAGAAAAGAGGATAAGTTTTGTATCTTCCTTCAGCATCACCTTTTGCAGACAGATGCTTTTTTTAGGTACAGAGTCTGTCAAAGAAATGGTTAAAACCTTTCCTTTTCCAACTAACTCCAGGCCCACAGGCTGCTAATTAGCTTTGATGGATCAGCACCTGGTCTGGTTATGAATGCCCATAAGCCCATTGGCTGCTGGCAACTGATTCATGCCTCCCTGAGGTTTGAGGATGTATAAGCCCCAAGCAGGAGCTGGCGTTTGCTGAAGCCGAGCTTCAGCCAGGAACTCGTGTCCCATCACCCTCCTGGTTTTTTGTCTTACTTGGCTTGGTGGAAGAAAGCTTTGGACTTTTGTGAAACAGTCTTAAAGATAAACTATAGCATGAAAGGTATCAGTCTTTCATTAGTGAACAAACTAATTCATAAATATAAACTAGGAAGTTTTACTGAATATGTTCAAAAGTATTGTGAACAATATTCAAAAATTTTTGTGGAACCATCAAAATAGTAAATTAAATGAATTAAATGTGTCTTGCAGTGTAAAGACAGTTCCTGTGCCCTCAATCAGTATATAATCTAATAAAGGGTAAAATATATATCAGGTCGGCTAAGTGGTGCACTGGATAGAGGGCCAACTCTAGAGTGAGGAAGGCCGAGTTCAAATTCAGCCTAAGCTGCTAGCTGTGCAATCCTGAGCAAGTCACTGTTTGCCTCAGTTTCCTCATCTGTAAAATGAGCTGAAGAGGGAAATGGGAAGTCCATTCAGTATCTTTGCCAAGAAAACCCCAAATGTGTTCTCAAAGTCAGACAAAACTGAAATGACTCAAAAACATAAGATATATACATCAGTAAATATATCTAAAAGTTACCAAGACATTTATCATATGTTATTGTGTATTATTGCTATCTGCATTTTTCTACTACTCCCACCATTCCCATTAGACTATGTACTCATTGAGGGCAGATTCTGACACTTAATTGGCTATGTCACTTAACTTTTGACCCTCCTTTTGCTCAACTGAAAAAAAATTCCTGCAGGACCCACCTTAAACCAATTATTATAAAGATCAAGTAAAATAGAGAGGAACCGTACTTGAAATCTTTATAATACTATTTCAATTTCATCTCTGATCATTATAATTGCTATTGCTGTGACAGACTTTCCTGTGCACTGAGAACTTCCTGGAAATACTTTGCACAAAATGTTTTTTTTTTCAATGAATTTTAATGGCAGTCTTTCTTCTCTAAAATTACCTAATACTTAAAAACTCTCTTCAACATAATGACCAACCGTGATACTAGAGGCATCAGGATGAAACATGATTCTCACCCCCTAACAGAGAGGTGATAATCTCTGCGTGCAGATCAAGACATGTTTTTTGGACATAACTAAGGCAGGAATTAGTTTTGCTTGACTATCCTTACTTGGTTTTTTGTTTGCTTTTTCCTCAGTGAGAGGAAGAGAAAATGGATTTTTATTAATTGGAATTTTTAAATTTAATTAAAAAATAAATAAATGTATGAGGGCAGAGACCTTGTCTTATCTACTCTTTGTAAATCTCCCACCACCTCGCTATATAAAGTGATTAATTAATATCTATTAACCCAAATCCCTCCTTTAAAATGAGGAACTGAGAAACAGAGGAAAAAAACTACTTTTCCAAGATCATACAGCAACTAAGATGGGACCTGAACCCAAGTTTTTTTACTCTCAGTCTAGTATTATTAGTATATAACAACTGGGTTTATAGGAAGTGAACACTTAATAAGTGCTTGTTGAGTGAATGAGTAACGCTAATCTGGTAGTGGTTGGTACTTGGTAGCCCCCCAAAAAAAGTTTATATGGGATATTGAATAGAGGTAGCAAATATCAAAGTGAAAGGGGAAATAGGAAAGTTCTAATGATTTTTTTCCCTACTGGAGACAAAAATCCCTCATTATGTCCCTGGGTGATGCTGACCACCAGATAGCAGCAAAACAGCAAGGAATTCATGATAGTTTATAGAATTTTTCATGGAAGAGTTGAGAGGTCAAACCTCCACTTGAAAGAAGAATCTCTTGAGTTTTGACTCCAACTTGGGGTCTTCCATTTCTGTGTCCATTTCATAGATTCCCTAAACATAGATGGGGAGGAATTACATCTTTATTTCAATGCCATTGGTTTCCTTTGTAATCCCGTGTACTTTACTGTACACATTTAAAAACATTGTTCTAAGAAGGCTTCATCAGATTACTATAGGAGTCCAAGGACTCAAAAAAGGCAAAAAATAAAATCCTGGTTCTAGAGTTTCTGGCAGAGACATGGTATTTTTGAAAGGTTACTAGTTTTAGAATAGAGGACATGGATTTGAATTTCATCTCTATAACTTTCTACTAATGTGTCTTTGGGCAAATCATCATAATTTTCCAGATCTCAGTTTTCATATTCATAAAATAAAGGAAGTTGAGTTTTAAGAGCCAGTCAGTTCTAAATCTGTGGTCTTTTCTTCTCTTCATAAGTGTTTTTGTGGGAAAGATAACAAAACAAAATATATCCACCTCTAATGGAGAGGTTCTTGGCTTTTTTTGTGCCATGAAGTACTTTGACAATCTAATAGTCTATTATCAGAATAATGTCTTTAAATGCAAATCTGTAGAATTGCAGAGGAAACCAATTTTATTGAAATATAGTTTTCAAAATATTTTTCAAAAGCAAGTTTAGGACCCTAAATTACAAATCCCTGCCTAATGAATACCCAGAGTAGAGGCTCCAGCAACACCATCAAGAGGTTGAAAAAGGTCTACAGATCAAAATAAGAAAGTTATACTATCTTGTAATCTTGGGCTATTTACTTTGCATTTCTTACCATTAGTGTTCTTATCTCGAAAATTGAGGTCTTGGTCTTATTTTTATTCAGTTGTGTCCAACTCTTTGCAATCTTGTAGACTTCTGTCCAATGGATTTTTTTGGCAAAGATACTAGAATAGTTTTGCCATTTCCTTTCCCAATGTATCTTTGGTCCATAGACAGAAATTAAATGACACCCCCCTCAAGGTCACACACCTAGGAAGTTTCTGAGGCTGGATTTAAATTCAGCTCTTCCTGATTCCAAGGTCAGTCTATTCGATGCACCACAGTTGCCCGGATCTTTAAGATCTCTTCTAACTAAATCTATGTAACTTTAATGATCTTAGCTGCCAGCAAAAGTGGATGAATATTCTAGGGAGGAAAAGCCAGGGGTAGGAGGAGACAGAAAATTTTAAAATGCTGACTCGCCAAATCTATCAGAATCCCATTTAATGTACTAATTTACAAAATGTTACACTAATGATCTGAAAGAGTTAACACAACTTGACTTGAGTTCAAACCCTGATTTTGCTATTTATCATCTTTTTGGCTTTGGGCAAATTATTTTATCCATCTAGAGTTGTTTCCCTATCTGTCAACTCCATTATCTTCCTCACTATATCATGCTCCCTGAAAATAGAGTAATCTCGCTTTGAGACATGTGTTTGTTTTATTGACAAAGAGGATTTCACAGATATGTTGTAAAATTATGGTAATTCCTTTATCATCAAGAAACACTTCCTCTTTTCAAGGATTTTTCCTTCTTTTCCTGCTTTTCCTACTTTCCTACTCCTACTTTACTTCTTTTCCTACATACAGGGTATGACTACCTCAAAAGGTAAGTTAGAATCTATGCTGGCTTGTAGCAAATAGACCATTCTTTCACTTGAGGAAGAACTGCCTTCTTTTGTAAGCTCTTTTAAGAGAGGCATTTATCCTTGATAGGTAGGACAGAGAAACAGGGAATTAAGGGGAAGGACATATGACTCATTAAAGCTACTTCTCCAGGCAGCCATGTTCCAAGGTTCCCATTTGATGCTCTGGCAGGTAGATTTGGCTACTCTCCTATGTGCACATTCTTTTCCTCAGTGTGAAAAGTTCACATATAACTGAGGGAGTCCCTATATTTGGGGAGTGGGACTATAGCTGAAGAGAACCCCATCATCACTGGAGAGCACTTTGTTTGCAGTTTAATCAACCAAAAAAAAAATAATATTTTCAGTGTGGAAGAAAGCATTGTAGAGTCGAAAGTTTAAAGCTTTAAAAGGTAATTTATACCTTAAAGTTTTAAAAGTTGAAAGATCTGCTCCTGAGTTCATAGTTAAAACCAGCACCCTTACCCACTTCCTACAGAGAAATAATAAACTCAAGACAGAATCAGTTGTATGATTTTTGGAGATGACCAATGCAGGAATTTGTTCTGCTTCACTGTGAAGATTAGTTAAAAGGATTTGTTTTTTTTTCTTTTTAATCAATGGGAGGAGAAGAAAGAGAAAGAAAATTGATTTTTTTTGTTCATTAAAAAAATTATTTTTGAGAAAGAAATTAGCATCCCTTATGCATGAAGCTGTTTTAACAAAGTCGTTTATCCAGGATAATCTTGACTTTTTCTCTCTAATCCTGACTCGGATATTATCCTCTCTAACCCAGTCTGGTTAAATTTGGAGCTAATAGGTTTGTTAGTTAGAAGCAGCTCAGCTAAGGATGAAGAAGGAATTGATTGAACACACCTGGAGAATATGATGCACATGCATTTGACTTTCTCCAGTTTCTAGATGATTAGGATTCCCTGGAAGTCCTCCAAGCCTAGCATTTTTTACATATATGTAATGAAACTGAAAAAAAAAATTGTGCTCTATTTGAAATCAGAATTCCTGAATGGCCCAGGTCATATGAGGAACTTTTTCTTATGATCCAGTGACCTTCTCAGTCCCCAGTGTCTCCCCAGAAAGACAGTATAGCCCTTTCAACAATAAGCATGAAAATTCCCACCTGATACACAAGTCCAACCTTGAACTTGCTGATCACAGACTGAATGAGCTCCAGATTTTATTGCAGTCTTTTTCTCTTCCTATAAGCTGCAAGACCCCATTGGTGCAAAACACAATAAACTCAGTTAGAGAGAGATGGGAGCCACAGGGAACACATACCGTTGGAAGCAGTTGTCAAGAGGTGGGGTGGCAAGGGAATGTATCAGATGTGGTTCAGTAGAGCTAGAGATAACTGGGGTCCTGAATGTAGCTAGCATCAAACAGGAATCTCTGGGTCTCTGTTCAGCAGACTGGGGCAGAGTGTTCTTGGCAGATGGGTCTCAGCATTTAAATGCGTTCCCCCTGGATTCCAAGCCTGCTTGCTTCCAAGAAGAAGTGTGGGACCTTCTGCTCATCCCAGGCTCTGCTCTGGTGAAGTGTCTTTTATAGGCATCTCATTCATTAGCTCTGGAGTTCAGGATGTAAATCTGCAGATAATTGACAAGTGTTCTTTAAGCCTAAATTGTTTTCTGCTTATTCTGCAAATAAGGAGATTGGGAGGGAGGAAGGTTCTCCCACCGTCAAGACCTTGCCGACTGGCCACGAAGGATTTGACTGCCTTGTAAATTGGGTTTTATTCCTGGCCCTACCAAATGGATTCTTGTTTTCCTTTTGAGTTATAAGTTGGAAAAAAGGGAGGTCAGGGATGATTTTGCTAAAATTGCAAGCTAGTCCAACTCCCTAGCTACTTCAGGACTTTTCACCATTTCTTCCTGGTAAAATTCATTCTCTTGCTTTTTCAAATCCAGGGACTATTTCAGTTATTGATATTTAAGATATTGAAATATCTTAAAACATAGGAAGTGAAATCAGTTACTTGTAACTATATTCTTTTCAATTCAGCCAGCTATCCTCAGATTTTTCTAGAGTTTTGTGCTCTAGAGTTAGGTTCCACGTTTTAAGAAAAATACCAATGAGCTGAAGAGAATCCAAAGCAGGTGAAAGCCTTTTTAGACTATGTCCCACAATGATAGCTTGAGGAACTAGGTATCTTCATGAGAAGACTCATGAAGGACATGATATCTAGCTTCAAAAATTTAAAAGTTACCATGTGAGGAAGGGATTAAGTTTATATTGTTTGGCCATAGAAGACAAAATCGAGAGTGGAAGATAAAAAGAAGTGAATTTAGGCTTGATCTTCGGATAAACTTCCTGTCCAGAAGTGGAATGAGCTGTCTAGAAATGGAACGAGGGGAGGGGTCTCCCTATTTGGAAGTCTTCAACACATAAAGTAGATGACCACTTGTCACATAAAGTAGGGTTTCCTTTTATGTATGGAAAAGGTTCTCTTCCAACTCTAAAATTCTATAATTCTTCAATTATTTTGATTCTATTAAATATCCACTATGGGCAAAGCACTGGATTACAAAAACAAAAATGAAAATAGCCCCTAATCTCAAGGAACATACAATCTACTGGGGATACAACTGCAAGAGAGAAAGGAAAGAGAATTTAGAATTTTCTTTATTCATTTTTTTAACTTTAGTTAGTGTTATACCTCAAGGATAGTCCTCTCCACTTCCTTCTCCACCACCACCAAGGAACAGCGCTCATTATCAAAGAGGATAACATGTCATCTGTACATTGACCATGTCTGATAATGTATGCTTCATCCTTAACCTGTAATCTGCCATCGGTAAAAAGAGGGAGTGGGACATCTGAGGTCCCTTCCACTGCTAAATCTATGTTCCTATGACCTGCTGAAAGTAGGAGGACTGCCTCACAAGTTTTGATGGGTGAGATTTATGTCATCTGGTCAAACTTCTTCATTTTGTAGCTGCATCTAAAAGGTTTAGATATTTGGTTACCAAAACTTTATTCATGAAGACAAAAGAGTTTTCTCCTCATCACTTTTCCAATGTACAGAATTCCATCTGATAGGAATTTTCATGATGATGATGGTGGTGGTGACAAGAGCTAGCGTTTGTATATATAGTGCTTTAATATTGACAGAGCACTTTAAACATGTTGACTCATTTTATTCTCTCAACAATCCTGGATATTGGCACTATTCTAATCCCCATTTTAGAGTGAGGAATCCAAAACTGTAGTGTTCATTAATGCAAAACGATTCTTTGTAAAACAACAGTTGATGTTGGACTGGACTACATTATCTATTAAACTCCAATAAAATCTATTTTTGGAGAAGTAGGAGTCCATAATCAGTAATGACCCATGTAACAGTAAGAAAAGTGTTTTTCATCATAACTATATGAAAATAAGATAATCTATATAAAATCAAAAATCTCTGGAAGTCATTTGTTATCAACTAGAGCATTAGCAGGGAGACATACATTTTATTAAGTATATTAAAAATAGAAAATAATAGAAAATTGTGTGTGTTGTTTGAATATGGAAGAGGAAGGAAAGAAAAGAAAAAGAGAAAGGAAGGAACGAATGAAGGAAGGAAGGAAGGAAAGTGTATATACAAAGTGGCATATGTGACAATACAGAGAAGTGATCCATAAAGTAGTGGAAAAATAACTTTCCTTTGGTACTAGTGATCATCTGGATGAATAGGCTCAGGGAAGCAGTTAAGAGTGTGAAAGGGAAGCTGTTGTCCATGTTGACCATAGCATCTATGCAGCCCATTAATATAGTCAACTTTTGTAAGGAATTGGACTACATTAAGAAACAGAATGGCTTGTGGATTAGTTAGCTGGTCACATAAAATCGGGATTCAAGTCCTACTTCTGTCACACAATGGGTATGTGACCCTAGGCAGAACTTTTCAATGTTTCAAACAACTTTTAAGATTATAAATTTGCCAATCTGTAATCCTAATCCTAAAATGTCCCAAAGCAAATTAAATCACATCCTCGGAACCAAAAAAGTTACATGTGCAAATATATATGTTTGCATATAGATGTATATAACCATAACATATACTCAGAAACTCACATATATGTGTGTATGTAGTTGATACATTTTAAGATTTTAAGATGTGGAGATTTTGTGTTTTTAACTACAATGTAAAAAAACTAAAAGGATTAAAGATTTTTGCATTAAAGAATATAAAATATGCTGTCATAGAAATTGTAAATCAAGAGATCTAGGCTCTAATCTCAGTTCAGTTATCTGGAACACTGCAAAGTTAAGCACATTACCTATGGTCACACTGTTAGTAGGGCTGAGTAAACAAAAACTGAATAAACAAAAAGAGGTCCCAGTAAAATGAATAAATACTACGGAGCAAAAGAAAACAATACAGAAATCCCAGAAAAGGGAAATATAATTTTTAAAAAACCCAAAAATTATCATGGCATAGCTTAAAGTTCTCCAGATTACAACAAAATATTTAAAAGAAGAAATGAGAATAGAGGTTAGAAATCTCAAAAATTCAGAAATTAAAAAAAAAGAAAAAAAATTGAACAAATGATAGAGAATCTTGCTAAAGTGCTAGATTCTCTGAAAGCAAGACTGGCAAAAACATAGAAGCAGATGAAAGAATATCTGCTCTTTCCTTCCATTCCTTCTTTCCTATTCTTTCTCCAGCACCTCTCTGTCTCTCTGTCTCTGTCTCTCTGTCCTACTCTCTGTCTTTCTGTCTCTGTATCTCTCTTTTTCTCTCTCTCTGTTTCTCTCTCTCTCTCTCTCTCTCTCTCTCTCTCTCTCTCTCTCTCTCTCTCATTCACATATCTTCACCCTCTGCTGCTCAGATCTCATCATTTTGAAGCCTAATCTAGCACTGAGTCTATCCTTCCCAAATGGACATGTTTTGTCTTTTAGTTAATTTAAAATTTATATAGGGAAAGGTTTCCTGATCATTAACTATTTCAAAGTGATGGGGGGAACAGGGCTACTTTAGGGAAAAGTGAGTTTTCCTTCATTAAAGATGACACGTTGTTGTTGTTTTCAGTCATTTTTTTCAATTGTATCCAGCTCTTTGTGACCCCATTTGGGATTTTCTTGGCAAAGTTACTGGACTGGTTTGTCAATTCTTTCTCCAACTTATTGAACAGATGAGCAAACAAGGTTAAGTGACTTGACCAGAGTCACACAGGTACTAAGTGTTTGAAGCCAAATTTTAACTTTAGGAAGATGAGTTTTCCTGACTCCAGGCTCAACATTCTATCCATGTAGTCACCTAATTGCCCAGTGGATCTTAAAGCAAATCCCAAATGACTGTTTCTTGGATAAAGTTTGGATTACATGGGCTTCTGTCATGTAATGACACAGTTACGTGTGATAAATTAAGGTGAAATTTTTTCTATATTTTGGTTTAGAAGACCTGAATTTAAATCTCAACCCAATCCCTTACTATTTATGCAACTGTAGGCAAATCCCTTTGCTTCTCTGAGCCTCAATTTACTATAGATGTAAAATATAAAATGAAGTATTTGGATTTTGAAAGCCTATTCAAGTCTTAATTTTATTAGTGACCTACTAGTAGACAGTGCTATGTCTTATCTACATTCTTTAATCCCCCACCCCCACCCCAAGTGCCTGGCACAGTGTTCTGCTTACCATAAATATTTGGAAAATGTTTGTTATATTGAAATGAATATAGAGGTGGAACCATGTGATACCAGGAACAAGTTTCTTTTTACTTCTTGTTCCCTCATTCAAGAACACAGAATCTCATAAAAAAACAAGATCTTAGATTGAGAGTTGCAAGGAACCTTAGAAGTCCTTCATTTTACATTTACAGGAAATTGAGACCCATAACAATTAAAGGAACTGTCATTTGATTCACACACCAGTAAGTGACTATTACAGCAGCACTAGCAGCAAAGTAGTAGTAATAGAAGCAGAAGCAGGAGGAGAAAGAGGAAGGAGATAGTAGTGATGGTAGTAATAGTAGTAGTTATAGTAAAAGTAATGATGATAATAGTATAGAACTTTAAAATTTACAAAGAGAGTAGCTATACATATATACTTACATATATGCATAAACACACACATATATATACATATATACACACATATACATATATATAATGTATGTATATATATATATATATAATTTTATCCTCACAACAATCCTGGGAAGTTGGTGTTATTATTATTCCTATTTTACAGATGAAGAAACTGAAAATATAAGAGAAACTTAGATTTTCTAGATTTAGAAAACTTTGTATTGTACCACTTAATACAAGAAATTAAATATTTGAGAGAGCTGAATCTCAGACAGGCTAAGAGACTTGCCCAAGATCACCTTAATAGTAAGATTTGAACCTATGTCCTGTCACTTAAAATACAGTATTTCTACTGTATCATGAACACATTGACCAGCCTTCCAAGCCCCTTGCTGTTCTCTGATTTTTGTTTCTCATGAAAGTAAGCATAGAACAAGGTTTACACTCTTGCCAAAGAAGTGAGTAGTCAGGGAATATAACGGAAGCAATATTCCATCCAGTCACTGTAGTGTTTTTTTTTTTTAATCTTAGAAAGTTTTGAGAAACTTAAGCAAATTCTAAACTCTTACTTCTGAAATAACTTGCTAAGAGACAAGATGTCTTAGTTTGGAGGCCTAGAGAGTAAAAGCCAGAAGATTCCTGCCAAACTGAGCATTGATGTTTTAACAGCTCATACCCAGCCTTAAAATATTAAGTCTCTCAAGTGACAAATGAGGATCAATGGGCTTAGGGCTTCTGTTCTTTGAGAATCTGACTTTTATTATTATGAAGGTGAAAGTAATGAATTGCCTCTCTTCCAAAGATCCCATTTTGCATTGTAAACAAATAATATCTTTGTGCAATAGGCCAGTGCTGCAACCTTGGAATGGCACTCATGTTACCTCTTAGAAGGCTAGTGCAATAGTCTAGGTAGCTGGTAATGAGGACTGGTCCTCAAGTGATTGCAGTGGGAATAGAGATAAAAGTACACAGAAGATGTGCATATTTTCAAAATTTATATACCACATTGGCCACGTGTCGATGGATACAAGGAGTATTTCTACTTTTTTTACTACCAGAAATAAATAACTTTGCATTATTTTCAGACATGTTGTTTTTCACTTTATCAACAGATGCCTTTTGTTTTACACTGGTGTTACATAAATATATCACTCTCCTATCTACTCAGGAAGGCTTCCATTATAAAGATGCCCCCCAAAAGTAAGCAAAACCCGTGAATGTATATATCACCGCTGACAATGTGTATTCAATATTTCACATTGATATTTACACATCTCCAATAGAAAGAAAGAAATCAGAATATTTATAAAATATATTTTTACATATTATATATAAAACATGGGTCATTGTGATTATAAAATGTTATATTTCATGTTATCTTTTCTTTTTACTTACATTAGTGTCTATATTGTAGACACTATATTCTGCTTACTTCTCACTTTATCATTATAACTCTTGCTATGTTTCTTGGAATTACTCAAGCACAGTAATATTCCATTATCTTCTACCACAATTTATTTAGTCATTCTGCAGTCAGTGGAAATATGTCTTGTTTCTAGTTATTTTCTACCACAAATGGTGCTTCTGTTACTATTTTATCATATATAGGACTTTTTTTTCTTTCTTTGCCTTTTGACTTCCTTAGGGGATTTTCCTAGTAGTGATCTTTGAGTCAAAGGTTATGAACATGTCGTTAACTTTTTTAATAATTGGAAATGATCTTTCAGAATGATTGGATCAATTCCTAGCGCGACGACTAATGAATTAGTGCAAAAGATGAAAGATATGCTATGTTTTGCAGGTGGCACATGCTTAGCCAGTCCTCATTCTAACTCCTGGTGTCTGTGGTATTTAGATAGGTGTAGTGCTGTAGAAAGTGTGATGGACTTGGCCTGAGTTCACACCCAACCTATGACACTTAAGCGTTCAGGACCCATATTGAGCAAATGTCTTTATTTCTTTGATCTGTTTTCTTGTGAGGATAATGAGAACTGAAGTACTTGCCTCACAAGTTTATTGAGATGATCAACTGAAATAATTCCTGAAAAACACATTGAAGACTTTCAAGGAGCTATTTGGGTGCTAGCTTTTATTATTATTTTTTCTATTATTATTATTTCCTTGATTTCATTACAAAAGGCCTCTCTCGTAGCCTCTCTCCCCACCAATTCCTTTTATAAGTGAGCAGCAGCAAATCAGTAGTTATTTCAGCTGAATAAATATGATATAAAGCATTTGGCCAGCATTTAAGGGCTAGCTGAACAGCCCTATTGTTATTATCATTCCACCTAATTAAACTCCTTATTTATGTGTTAATGATCTTACCGTATTGTTCTTAGTATTCTAGCAAAAGGATCTAGAGGAGTTTATTGCTGTTGGGTTAAATAGTGTTTTGTTGAAGACTTTGTTGAAAAGTTAAAACACAATTAATCCTCTGCTATCTAGGTGAAATTCTTACCTGATTATTAATGAGATAAAAAAAGACACGTGTGATGCCTTTTATAGGAACTGATTGTAATAACATTTGCTATATTTCTAAAGAAGATCAATGTCATGTTAAGAAAGTAACATGTTGATAAGTTGAATAGCATCCAACAGCAGGCAACCAATAAGAATGAATGAAAAAGCATGTATTTGGGTAGGGCCTTGAGTCTCTGCTATGTATAGAACAAATAAAGAAACTGGGAAAATGTTCAGCCTAGAGAAAAGAAGACTGAGGGGAATGCAGAGTGTTGTCTTCAAATATTAGAAAGACTGTCTAGGGCAAAGGGAATTAGATTTCATCTTTTTAGTCCCCAAGGGAAGAACCACAAGCCTGAATGCAAGTTGTAATTTAGGAAAGCAAATTTAGTGATGTTAAGGGAAAAAACTTCCTAATTGTTGTTCGGTTGTTTTTCAATTATGCCTGACTTTTTGTGACCCTATTTGGAGTTTCCTTAGCAGAGATATTAGAATGATTTGTCATTTCCTTGTCCAACTCATTTGACATATGAGGGAACTGAGGTAGACAGGGTTAAATGACTTTTCCCCAATCACATAGCCACTTAAATGTCTGAAAGTGGATATTCTATCCATTGAGTCATCTAGTAGCCGGCACAACTTCACAATACAGCTGCCCAATAATTAGAGATAAGCAAAAGTGGAATTGGTTGTGTCATAAAGTAGTGAGTTCCCCTTCATCAGAGGTATTCAAGTAAATACTCAACTCCTTATTGGATATGGAGAAGTGGGTATTTGTTTTCAAGCATGAGTTTTACTAGATGGTCAACGTAGTGATTCCATAATGATATAGAAATTGTTGGGGGAGGGTTAAGAGGAAATGAATTAACTACTTGTTGGAACACCTACTATGTGCCAGTCACTATGCTAATCACTTTTACAAATATTGTCTCATTTGATCCCCATAATAACCCCAGGAGAATATCGATGATATTATCCCTATTTTATAGTTGAGAAAAATGAAGCTCAAGAAGGCATAGAAGCTTGATCTGGGTCATCAGGAAACAAAAATAGTGATTGTTAGAAGCTCTCTTATGTAATTAAAAAAAAAGTTTTACTGAAATAATGTACCTCAGACTTTAAAAGAGTACTCATAAAGCAGCTTCGAAAACACCATTCTGTACTAAATGCTACTTCTATACTCATTTCAATAAATATAAGGATGGAGCATGGTACAGTGGAGAGCGTGTTAGAGCTGGATTGAATCAACATGGATTAAACACTGGCTCAAACCACTTACTACCTATATGACAAATCTTGACCAGATCTCTTCACTTCTTTGTGACTTTGTGTCTCATCTATGAGCTGAGAATCCCTTTTGAAATAAGGGTTCCTTTCAGACCTAAATCTATGAATGTTCTATAATGTAAACTTCATGAGATTAGGAAGAGTTTCATTTACATTTCCAGTCATCCTATCCTCAGTGCCCTTGGCCATAGCAAGTCCTTTAATAAACCTCTTTTGAATGAATGAATGACTGAGGGAGGGAGAGAGTGAATGAAACTGAGAAAACGGAATCAAGCCAAAGTCACCGAGTGGATAGTAGAGTGAGCAGTAGAACCTCTCAGCATCCACAGGCAATTCTCCAAGACTGCAAGTTACAGATAAATTTCAGGGAAGAGAGCTCCCACACCAGGAAGTCTCTACACTGATGAAATCATAGGTCTAACCACAATATAGGAGATAGAAGAAATTACATATCATGAAAGGGAAGTCATCTTCCCATCATTTAAATACATCTTAATAGGCTAATTTCTTTAAAAATCTTGATTGGAGTTTTGCACTGAGCAACATTTTTCACTTATTCATTGATTTAACATGCTGCTTTTAAGGAAGAGACTCTGATGAATGTTAAAGCCTCTTTTTAATGATTCACGATGTTAGATAATTCCTGGAGTCATTTTTTTTTACCTCCTCATCACACCAACCTGCTTCAAGCTATCAGAGGCCCTTGTCTCCTTTGCAGAAGCTCATCAATTTCAGAAGCTGCCCTGAATTTTAGTGAGGCCTTCAGGGAAGCAGAAAATGAAGACTTAGGGATGTGCCTGCCATGGATAGAGGGAACTTAACCCCAGGGGTTCCTAAGGATCATAATTTATCCATAATTGGCTAGACTTAACAAAAAAGGTTCGGTGTTAGGGCTGTAGTGAAGCAAGATCTCAACAAATTTCAGCCAGAATGCCTCTTTAAGAAGTAAGCGTGAGGGCAAGGCAGGTAATGAAGCTTGGAAGGGACCTCTGGAGCTATAGATTCTAGTCCAACCTCCTAACTTTGCAGATTAGGCACCCCAAATCTAATCTTTCAATCACAGGTCTTGAGCTTGAGGGGATTGTAGAGTTCATTTACCTCCACCTCCTCACTTTCAGATGTACATACTGGGATTCTAGTACACAGGAACTGAAGTCACATACACAGTTAAGCACCATAGTCAAGATTTGAATTAATCTTCTGATCATTCTTTGTATTTCACCAGGGCTGGAAAGGGTCTAATATCCTCCTCCTTGCCATTAAAAGATAGACTGCCTTCATTCTGAAGTCAGGACAAATCCAAATTTTAAAAGAAACTGTATTCTGAACCTCGGTAATATAAAGCACTCACATTTATAGGTGTTCAGGTTTGTATTTTATACAAGCGTTATCTCTTGTGACAACGGAGAAGGCATTATATTTGGAAATCGACACACTTGGGTTTAAATTCAAGGCATTCTACTTGTTACCTATAGAGACTTGAAAGTGCTCTCCTGTTCTATCTGGAACTCGGTTTCCTTGGTAAGATGAAGATGGAAGGGAAAGCAGTATGATATACTGGAATGAACTCCAATTCTAAAGTCAGAAGAACTGAGTTCAAGTTCTACCATTGTTGGTTAAATGATCTTGAGCATGTTACATATCATAATTTGATCTCAGTTTCCTCATCTGTGAAATCGGGGGAATTCAATTAAATGGTCTCCCAGGTCCCTTCCAGATCAAGAACTAAGAGCCTATGACAACTTAATCTCTAAGATTCTTCCCATTTCTAAATTAAAGAACTCACTTGAATCTTGAGAGTAGAGATTATTTCCTTCCCCATGTTCTATCCCCAGAACCCCTCCCCACAGACACACACAGAGTATGCACCTAATGCTTGTTGATTGAGTAATCCTGGATCCTGTTAAGATGAGTGCTATTTGTTAGCCCATCTTACTGATAAAGTAAACTAATGTTCAGAAAAGTTAAAGGACTTGCCCAAGCTCACAGCCTTCCTTTTTATCCCCAACACTTAGCAAGTGACTTGCCCGCTGTAGCATTTTGTTCAGAAACTTTTCAGTCTGACTCTCCCTGGCCTCATATGGGATTTTCTTGCAAGGATACCAGTTTGCCATTTCCTTCTCCAGCTCGCATTACCGGTGAGGAAACTGAGGCAAACAGAGTTAAGTGACTTGCCCAGAATCACAGTTAGTATCCGAGGTCAGATTTGAACTCGGGAAGATGAGTCTTTCTGACTCCAGGTCTGGCGCGCTATTCGCTCCACATACTGTGTCCTGAACAGAATGCTTGTTGGCTGACTGGCTGGCTTCCTGAGGAGAGATTCAGTACAGTCCTTCCTGACTCCAAGTCCTGTGCCTAACACAACAGCTTTTCAGCATCCTGGGAGAAGGTCGGCGCTATCCTTCAGGAGGCTAAAACTCTCAATGTCAGCCCTTGGAACGTACCGGAGTGCCTGATCCCACCCCTCTCCCCCACCCCCACCCCGACCTCAGCTCCTAGAGCAGCCCGGGATGCCGGGTGCCAGTCGCGCCCCCAAAATAAGTTAAGAATAGTCGATGTCTCCCGGCCCTGCTGCAAAAACTAAGTGGTTGGGTTGGGAGGGGGAGGGGCGTTACGGGGTGGAAATTGAAGGAGAGGGCACAGGTCCTTCGAAGCCTTTCTTGACCCTAAAGACTTTCTTCTTCTTCCTCTTCCTTCACCTTCTTCCTCTTCCTCCTGTGCCCAGCAGCAGCCGCTGCCTGCTGAGCTGGTCACCTGGGCACTCGCGCAGAGAGCCGCCTGGACGCTGCTGCTGCTGCTGCTGCTGCTGCGCTTGCCTCTCCAGGCGTGCGAGGAGGGGGCGGAAGAGGAGAAGATATCCATAGTAACGGAGGATGCGAGGGGCACGGATCAAGAAGAAGTACCGGGGAAGAAGAAACGTGTGTAGTGGCGGCAGCGGCAGCGGGCTGTTAGGTATCTCGTCATAGAGCCCCGCACACCCCCCCTCCAGCCCGGTGCCCCCTGATCTTCCCAAGGGCCGGGCCCAGCTGGAACTGCCGGGGGACTCCCGCAGGAGAAGTGACTCCTCCCTCTCCGACCACTCCGCCTTGTAGTTCCTCCCTAAACCCCTTCCAAAAAAAAAGGGAGAGAAACAATGGAGCCGGCGAGCAAGCGCTAGAGGCTGCAGCCGGGGGAGGAACGCTTCTGCTGGGCTGCCGGCACGCGCGCGGGGATGTGTGTGTGAGTGTGCGGGTGAGTGTGCGTTCTGAGAGCGTGCAAGGGCGCGCGGCGCTGGGGGGAGGGGGCTCTGGGGCTGCGCGCTGCGCAGCGGAGGCGCCGCCGCTGGGGCTCGGGCTCGGGCTGGGGCTGCTCCTGCTGTCACTGGCGCGGCTGGGGCCGGGGCGGGCGGGCGAAGCGAGCGTGCGTGTGCGCGCGGCCCCCGGAGAGGAGCGAAGCGCCGCCGGCTGGCGGGGGGAGGGCGCAGGAGAGTAGCCGAGCTGTTCGCTCGCCTCGGAGCAGGCTCTTCCTTCGCTGCTCTTTCTCGCTCGCTGCCTGGAGGTCGGAGAGCCCGAAAAGATGGTCCCGGGAGAAGGCTAGAGAATTGCAGCGCTCCCCCCACACCCACACACCCGCGCCCGGCACCCCCGCCCGCCCTTCCATGCACGGCTGCTGTGTGCGTGTAGCCCCGAGGCTTGGAGCAGCGCGAGAGCTCTTGCGGATCCTGGGTCTGGGCCATCCCAACGCGGCTGCTGGTGGTCGGTTGTGAAGCCTGGGGTGGGTGAGTAGCGATTGTGGCACTAGGCGATGCATGGCACAATCCTTCGCGTCCTCCTCTCCCTCCTCCTCCTCCTCTCCTTCCTCTTCCTCCTCCTTAATGACACATCCCCCGCTTGCGAAGATGCGGTTTAGAGCAACTATTTCTGCAACTGGGTCAGAAAAAAACGAAGACGGGAGGGAGAAAAAATTAAGGGGAAGAAGCTTCGCCGCAGCCCTAGTTCCTTACGTGTAGATATTTCAGCCGGGCTAGCCAGCCCTCCATCCCTCCATCCCGGGTGGGCATCCTGCCGCCTCCGGCAGTCCACCTAGACACGGCTTCCCTTCCCCATTTCCCTTTACGTCTCCCAGCCTTCGGGGCTCGGGGGTTGCTCAAATGTGAAATTGTCCAGCGTGTTCCTAAAATGGTCGGGGTGCATTTTAGCAAAGATCTCCCCTCCGATCTTAGGGAGCTAACCACCCCGAATGGTTTTCCCGGCGCCTTGCCAAAGCGTGCGCCTTGAGCCGCCTTTAGGAGTAGTAGAACGGAGAGCTCCTGAAAAGGGGCATCTCGAGCGCTCTCCGGGCATTTTTAACGCCTCGATGAATGGGGTGGCTGGGGGAGGACGTGGGCTTGCACTTTTAAAACGCTGCATCCTGGAGAGCAGTAACACAGCAGCTGCTGTGCCTGCACCAGTTAACTGCTTTTGTGAAGGTTGTGTCAGCGTTTCCATTGTAAACCACCCCACCCCCAATCTTCAGGTCCTTATAACTTGGATAAGATTTTACTCCATAAGAAAACTTGGGAAAGCCCAAGGAGGTCTGGGTTGGTTCCACGCCCACCCCCAGCTTTCTTGGCTGTTGCTTTTTTGTTGCCCTGCTTCTAAGAACGCCAGCCCAGCTGTGGAAAATAAATAAGGACGGTGTAGACTGGCGTCTCGGGCTTGGGATCTTCACAGAGATGGCCCCTGAAGGGGAGTCCGCGGGGCAGTCCGTAGCGTCCTGTGTTTCTTAAGAGGTCACATTTGTGCACCTGTGAAGAAATGGCAGGGGATAGGATTGGACCTGTAGCTTGAAGGATTCGGGTGGCTTTGAGGATTTCCCGGCTACAAGTGTTGCTATGAGTTATTAAGAAAGGCTGGTAATCTCTAGATGCCTTAAAAATGAGCTGGGTTCTCACTAAAGCAGAGAAAGGGAGAAGATGAATCAATCCCAGGACCTCCAAGTTCATTCTCCAGCCCCCTTCTGTGGACTCAGGAGTAGCTGTTTCCCAAGAATATGGCAATGCTGCCCGTGTTGACTTGAGGTCAGGACCCAACCTGTTTGTGACTGACATGTTTATAGACAAAGCAACAGTCTCTATATTAAGTCAAGTGCTCCAGGGACCTTTCCTGGCATTATAGATCAGAAGTGTTAAGCTCTCCTCTGTCAATACACCATGCAAACAGGAGTGCTTAGAGTCACTCTTGAGCTTGGAATAATGACCCTCAAAACCTCAGATTCAAGGAGGGGGGATTTACCTGGTGCTTTTAATGTAATCTGGAAATTGAAGCAGATTAAAGAGTTTAGAAAGAAAATGAGGAGCATGAACACAGAGAGACAAAGCTCTGTTATTCTATGACTTCATATATATCAGAGATAATGACTGGAGAAGAGAAAGTGAAAGGAGGGAGAAGACTCTGTTTTATTTTGTTTTTTAAAGGGGAAAACTTTGCCCCACTGATCAGAAAATGTCCTTTGCCTGAGAATGCAGGGGAGAGAAAGGAAGGCTGTGTCTTATCAACCTTAGCTGTTTTCTTTCAATGTGGCTTAACATTCTCCTAGTTACTTAGACTACACAATTAAGGGTAACAGTTCAGAGTCAGCCCCTCCTTAGTATCAGTTCCATTCAGCCTTAGACCCAGATGCTTTCCTCGGAGAATATTAAAAGGTACATAGGACAATATAGCACTTTGATGGGAAACTCGGATGAGGGATTTGCTTTAAATGCTGATTTTCAAACTTTATTGAGGACATTTATTCAACTAGCGACTCAACTAGTCTTTATTCAATTTAGTGACTGACCTTTAGAGAAGAATCTTATATTTATTCTATGAATTATAATGGTTTGTTAGGGCTTGGATGTTTCTATAAAGGGCTTGCTTTTCTGTTGAAGGATTAGAGCTTCAAGTCATCTAGCTTTATGTGAAATGGAGCAAATTAAATTGTAAATTATTCCTGGAAATAACCCTTCAGAAAATTGTTACTATTTATTTGGACGTCAGAAAAGCAGTGTGATATAATGAAAGACCTGGCACCAGGAAGACTGTATGCCATGAACTTGGATGAGGATTTAAAAAATGCTTCTTCATTTTCACTAAACTTCTAGCTGAAATTTAGCACTTCCTTCTATTGTGAATGTAAGCAACAAATGTGATTCTTAGCAGGGATCTGCCAAAGGGGTCCATGTCACAAAAAAGCTTAAGAATTCCCCGTCTGAGTCTTAAGTTACAGAGAAGGTATCAACATGCATTGGTGAGGGAAAGGAGGAATGTCTTCACCCTGGAGTCTGTTTCATCAACATAAGTACTAAGAAAGATAGAAGAACTCTTCCCTCTCCCTTTTTTTCTTTGGATATCAGCAGATGTGGTTTATGGCTTACAATGAGTGAACTTACATGAAGATAGCTTCTTCCTGCTTCTAAATTTCTGAACAGTCACATTTAGGAATGAGCCATTTTAGTATTATTGCCGCTTTCACATCTTTAACATTGGCTTTAAAAACAGTGAGACTGTTTCTGGCTAGATGCTGAAACTATACCCTGTATATGACAACATTGGCTTTAAAAGCACCGAGACTGTTTCTGGCTAGATGCTGAAACTATGCCCTGTATATGTCAACATATGTCATAGTAACATACATCAAACTAGTTAATGTCCCAGCAGGAAAGAACAATTAGCCAGACTAATTAGGAAGTAGGTCTGCCTTGACTGAAACCATTAATGGCCATGGTAAAAGAATATGCTTTTGCATTTGCAGAGACATGTTTGAATTTTACACATCTTGTATTTTACATCAGGAATCTAGGATTAGTCAACATGTGGGGGGCGCCGAATACTGATCCCTATAATCAAGGCATAAGATCTTGCTTAGACTAATTGTAATTATCCTTTAAAGGAGAAACGACAACTTAAATCATCAATATGTTCCTTCTTCTTCCCTGCTTTGGACAATAGCCAGTATGGGAACGGAGATGTGCCATTTGATTTAGAAGCAGTATCCATCAGTAAACCTTGGAATAAATGGAGAATGCATAAGTACTGCCAACCTAGCAAGTTCTTTTGAGTGAAAAATTGTATAAGCCACCATTGCCTTCGTTGTTTATATTGATATCTGCTGCCTTTAAGAAGATAATTACCAAAGAGCAGCATTGTCGAAAGGTTTAATCATTGGCTTGATGGAGAACACTGACATGCTTACATTTGTCCTTCCACAGGAGTGTCAATAACGCCATCTTCCAGAATTCCATCATGATGCACACCTAATTTTTTGTGTTAAAAAAAAATCTTTCCTATAATGCTAATGTGAACTGGAAAACATTCATCTTAATCCAATTTTTGCTCTATCATCAAGAAAATATAGAATGAATCTTGCAGAAATTTCCTTTTCTATCAGACAATATCAACAAAGACCACATGTCATAAAATTTGCTAGTTGAGATCTATAGCTAATTTTTTCTTGGAAAAACCAAGGGCATATTATTTTTTTTAGCTGTAAAGGCAAGTACAGTTCTAAGCTCCATGGCACTGTAGGCTGGATATTATTTTACTGGAGTTCTGTCAGTCCTTATGCTTATTCCTATGATACAGTCTGTTGAAGTAGAAAAGTTCCCTACTTTGAGAATCAGAAGCCATAAGTCCCAGTTCTGCTAATTTACTAGCTTTGTAACCCTGGACAAATCATTTCACCTTTTTCCACTGACTAAGCTTTCTCAGTTTTCTCATTTGCAATTGTGTACTATTTGAAAGATCTCCTATTACCTCAATGTCAGTACCCACTCCCTCCACTGACACAGACTGGAACCTCTTTGTGACCTTATAGAATATCAAAGGAATTGCTCTGCCCTCCACATTCATCACCCCGTAGTCATACTAGTGATGAGAATCCCCAAAATAAACCAAACTAGTTCTTGAATAGAATCCATACAGTCTATCACTCATGAATTTGCTCCATCTCTGAACTTCTGTCTTTAGAAATGACCTCTGCCCCTTTAGCCTCTTTCTTTGATTGGCTGGTCCCTTCCAGAATTTCTGTTTTAAGGAGGCTATCTTGGTCATGTCTTCTTTATTTTTTTCTTAAGCTATGCACTCTTGACTCTCTGGACTCTCTTCATTCCTCCTTCTGCTTTCTTTTGTTGTTGTCTTTCTCTCCCTTAGAATGCAAGGTCCTTGAGAGCAGACTATTTGTATTCCCAGCAGATATCTCTGTTCTTAGCACATAGTAAGTGATTAATCAGTGCTATTCATCTGATCCATATCCAAAGCCCTTCCTGCTAAGTAATGTGCAAATACAGTATCTGTAATGCTTATCTCCCAGGGTGGTTGGTAAGAATGTGGTTTATACTTTTATTTTAACTTTTTTATTTACTATTTTACTTTATTGTAATATTTTTACTTTCCCAGAGTCACACAGCTAGTAAGTTTAAGTGTCTAAGGTCAGCTTTGAATTCAGATCTTCCTGATTCCAGAGCCAGTGTTCTATCCACTGCACATCTAACTGTCCAATAGCTACATCATTGATATCTCCTTGTTCGTGTTGTCCACTCCTACAAATTGGGGCCATCGTTCTTGTCCATTTGAATACATATTTATCATGAAATTAAACTAGGACTTAAGAAAGTAAGCTGACCAGATGGAAAAGACCCAAGAATCTATCAGTCCAGTTTCCCTCATTATGACTCTCATTTTACATAGGAGGAAACTGAGCAATTTGCCCATCATCACACAAATCATGATCCCATTGGTCCGCTTCAAAAACAAAGGTCCAACAAGAATAACAACAAATTTTTCTCGCGTGTGATCTATGGTCTCATCCATGTAGACATGTCCTCCTGGGCAGCAGGTGACAAACCATCCATATCTTCCCATCTCTGCTCTCCATAAATAGTCCATCCACCATGGTAGAGTCCTTCCTCCAGTTTTCTCCACATTGCCTAGATACAGATGGGACACATAAAGTCGGATGTGGCTTATCTGCCCATACAAAGATTAATTTCTGGCCTGAAATTATTTAAAATGATCAATCACTAAAACCATTTATTGTTTATATTCTTTGATTTTGCTCATCAGGACAGGGTTATGCTATCTCAGACAGAGAAAGAACTGTTTTTCAGGTTATTTTAAGGGGTTTTTTTGAGAGAAAGGGACATTCAGAATTCATTTTTAAAGTGATTAATTCTAGGCCCTTTCTCTTCATTACAGATAATAGTTAGCCAATTATTTTTAAAGTGCTGATGATTTCATTGGTTTAGGAAATTCCCTATGCAGAAACTTCAATTCAAGGATAGGAATAATAAATGAACCTCTGATTTCACTGGCACGGGAAATGTGCTGGGACTCCCAGATGAGTATACCTCCCAATTCGGATCTGTAACTTCTCTGTAACTTGAATTTAGGAATTCATCACCTTTCTACTATCATGGTCTCCCTATGGCAGTCTGATGAAGTCTATAGATCCCTTCACAGACTAATGTTTTTAAAATGCATTAAATAAATATATAATACTATGAAGGAAGTCAATGATATGGAATACAGTTATCAAAAAATTTTTTTTGTAAATTTCATAAGTACTAAGTTGAGAACCCCAAACTTAAGCTGTTAATTGACTTGCTCAAGGTTATACAAATAGTATATTTCAGAAGTAAGACATGTATCCTTAAATATAAATTGCTAAATATAGGTAATTTTAAGAATTGTCACCTCAACATTTGCATATGTGATTATAAACGACCTATTTTGTGCCTATATAGTTATATAGTACATATATATGTAAATATGTGTGTCTAGATAGATTAATAGATATAACTTTAAAGTTTGCAATTTATAGTTTCTCAGTTTATCTTCATAGTGTCTCTGGAAAGTGGGTGCCATTATTATTATTCTAATTTTATAGATGGGAAAACTGAAACAAAGAGAGGTTGAATCTCTTGGCCAGGGTCACACAGCTGGTGAGCATCTGGCAAAGGCCCACAATCAATAAGCATTATTAAGCACCTGTTACATTCCAGCTATTGTGCCAGGTGCCTAGATATAGTAAGATAAATCACAGACCCCTTTCGTCAAGGAGCTTTTGTCAGGGAAGCTGATATACAATCTACTTACTCTCCCTAGCCTTAGTTTCCACTATCTGTATAAGTGAGAGGATTGGGTTAGCTGAATCCTAAGCACACTGCCAGCTCTGGCTTTATGATCTTTTGTAATTGTCCCCAAAATCTTAGTTTTAATAGTCTTATATGCAAAATTAAGGCAAGATAATTTGAGAGGGATGATGCTGAGAGGGATAATTGAGAAGCTGATGCTTGAGGGAAACCAGGAATTCCCGGAGGGGAAGGTGAGGAGGAGGAAGTGTATTCCAGATATAGGGAATAGCAAATAGGAAGGCATAAGGAGAGCAGATAAAGTAATATGTATGAAGAGAAGTATCAGGGCTAGTTTGGCTAGAGCTGGTGAGCCTGAAGAGGAGGATGTTAGGGAATGTAAACCAAGGCTAGTTATGAAGGACTTTAAATATTGAATAGTAAAATTTGAATCTCATGAGAACCTTGGGTAAAAAGCACCAATATACCCATTTTACAGGTGGGAAAACTGAGGCTGAGTGGTCAACTAACCCATCTATAATCCCACAGTCAGTACATTTTGGAGTCAAATTGTAAACTCAGATCCTACTCTACTCCAAATTCGTTGCTTTTTATCCTTTCACTTGAGGAAAATTCACATCTGAATTTTAAGAGGAAGAAGCACAGGAATCCTTTGCCCTATAATTTTATACAGCTGTGTGAAATTTATAATGGTCAGTTCTTCAGGGATTTTCCCAACTGTTACTGGTTACAGATTGGCTGCATTTTTGTTGGTTGGTACTTCTCAGAGGCTTTTCTTTCTTTCTTTCTTCCTCCCTTTCTCCCTCCCTCCCTTCCTCCCTCCCTCCTTTTCTTCCTCCCTTTCTTTCTCCCTCTTTCCTTCTTTCCTTTCTTTCTTCCTTCTTTTTTCCTTCCTCCCTTCCTTCCTTTCTCCTTCCCTCCTTCCTTTTTTTCCTTCCTTCCTTCCTTTTTCCCCATGACATTGTAGAATACTACTGCTCACTCTAGAGAGTAGCTTCTCTTCACATAGGGAAGACTTCATTGAAATCAGTGGGTGCCAAAGGCATAAACCAGAGTGGAGTTGGGCCATATGTTTGGAAGGTATTCAGTTCTGTGGTTCTAGTAACATTCAGCGGACAGTGTGTGTGTGTGTGGTTATTTTAAAACACAATATCTCAGGAAGAAAAATGACACACTTTTAAAAAGATCTCCCCACTCTCCCCAAAGCCCTAGTTTATATTATTACTTTCATATTACTACGGTTACTTCTACACTGCCTGTTTCATATTTAATACGGTATGAATGCTCAGATGCTTTGTTTTCCTTTATGTGAATTCAATGCACTTTAATTATTTAGGTATTTGAGAGGCAGCATGGGCCAGTCCAGAGCATTGGAATCAGTCTGGAAGCATTTGGTTTGAATGCCAGCTCTGACACTAGTTCTGTGACCTCTTTCTGACAGCTCTCTAAGACTCTAAGTTGTCAGTGAGCTCTCTTTTATTGGGCATCTGCTGTGTGCCAGATACTGGCTGTTCATTAAGCGCCTACTAAATGTCAGATACTGAGCATTCATTAAGCACCTACTATGTGCCAGATACTGGCTGTTCGTTGAATGCCTACTATGTGCCAGATACTGTGCTAAGTATTGAGCTTTCCAAGGGAGGCAAGAGTCTTTGTTTTTAAGGAGCTCAGTTTAATGGGGGAGAAAATGATGCTGAGAGGGATAATTGAGAAGCTGATGCTTGAGGGAAACCAGGAAGTACCCTACACAAAGAAGAAATAAGGGCAGGAAGAATAAGAGAGATAAGCATTTACATAGTACCTATATTTGATCTTCACATCAATTCTGCAATGTCAGTACTATTATTGTGCCCATTTTATGCTTAAGAAACTGAGGTAAATAAAGATTAAGTGACTTGCCCAGGGTCATCCATCTGGCAAGTACCTGAGGCTGGGATTTGAACTCAAGTCTTTTGGATCTCCAGCAGCTTTAATGACACAATGAAGAGTGCTGAGCTTGGAGTCAAGAAGACCTGAATTCAAATGTGTACTCAGATACTTCCTAGCTGTGTGACTCTGAGCAAGTCATTTTACCCTGTTTGCCTCAGTTTCCAGATCTGTAAAATGGAGAAGATAATGGCAAAAACTACTTTAGTGTCCCTGCCAACAAAACCCCAAAAGAGATCAGGAAAAGTCCAACAGGACTGGAAAACAAGTGAACAACTTCCAGACCTCATTACATACCCTGATTCCATATATACTTTGGAAACCATCTCAGAAGGAAGGTTCTAAGTTTTAGGAGTCCTGGGAAGGGCTTCTTGCAGAAGAATAAGACATTTCTTCAAACTTGAAGGAAGCAGGGATGAAGGAGAAGGCAGAGATGATGGAGAAAAAGGCAAGGGGACCAGTGTCAGTGAACCAGGAAGAACATGGAAGTGAGTAAAGTATAAGAAAGCTGAAAAGAAAGGAGGGTCTCAGATAGGAAAGAACTTAAAAGCTAAACAGGATTTTATAGACAGATGGCGGAAGCCCCCCCACTGATGAAATCCAAAGTCCTTGATGTAAACATTTCTAAATGCACTTGAACGCCAGTAGTCTCCTTAATATGAATTCAAATAAGATATTGTTTTACTTTAACCTTAAATGATCTCTTTTCTTTTATAACATGTATTTTAACTCAATTTCATTGGCAACCACAGAACGGCTGTTATTTTCTGAAACAACAGGTGGTATCTTTCACATTTGGTAACTCACAGGTCTCATTTTCTTACATTTACAATTCATAATCAAGTTTATGGGTTTTTTCTGGAATTATAAAATGTAGAAAAATAAGCACTTTATCTTGATCTTTGTGAGTCATATAATTCCTCCAGAAAAGAGTTACAGATCATATCAGTATCTCTTAGAATTTTTCCCTGTCTTACTCATTTATTTAACATGAGAGTATATTGTGTGTTTGTGTTTCTGTGTGTGTAGTTTTACTCCCTGATCCCCTACCCAAAGAAAGAATTGTCTTTGCTTACTAAATACCTCCCAAAGGTTTGTGGGTATTATAAATGATGTCATTTATGGTATCAAATTTATTTTTAGTTACAGAAATGGATGTAAATCAAATTTGGTATTCAGACTTAAATTTAAAATATACAAGAATTCTCTGAATTGTAATCACAATTTAATAATATTTCTTGTTGGCAAATAATGATTAGCCATTCTCTACACACTCTTTTCATGCCGTTCTCGGTAGACATCTCTTCCCAACCACATCCTTTCTCTTTTTTTAAGAAAAATTATTGTGAAAATGCAGTATTTCCCTTTTTACTTCCTTTCATCTTCATAACTTAGTTAATATCATCTCAGTTTTTCCTCCTTCTTTCTCACTAGAATATATACATCCTCTTTAGTCCCCTTTCTCCTTCCCCTCATTCCACAGTCAAATTAAATGAGATAATATGTTTAAATATAATAAGGGCTTAGCATAGTGCCAGACACATAATGGATGCTTAATCGATACTTGATTCTTTCCCTTCCCCAACCCATATCTACTTAACTCAGGAAAATATTTCCCCTATTCATGAGCCAAAATACGATCCTAATCAATAACTGGTAAGAGGAACCTAATTTATACAGCTGTATTAAGGAAAAGTCAAATCAGACATTTTAAAATGAAATCCATCATCACCTAGAACTGGTACCAAGTGCTAGCAATCTCTAAAACCATGAAAAATGCCCAGACGTTCCCTTCAGAACTTTCACAGGTCTCCATCTACCACCATCTCATCTTTTCCTATTAAACTTGCTTTTCTCAAGCATTTGCGTTCAAGATTAACAGTAAATGTCCCTGTTAGTCATAATTATGATTATTATTAATAATCATTCTGAATGATGATCATTAATAATAATGAGCAGTTATTAATTAGCAATGACCATTGTTAATAATTATAAGTATCAAGTAAAATCATTATTTTTTGCATATAGGGAAGAAAAAGGGGGAAAACCATTTATATTATTTTATATTATATATTATATTACTATGCATCAGGCATTATGCCAGGCTCTTTGTAAATATCTTATCTCATCTTCACAAACGTCCCTGAAAGGTGAGTGCTCTTATTATCCCAATTTTAGAGTTGAGGTAACTGAAGCAGACAGAGGTTAAGTGATTTGTAGAGAGTCACACGGCTAGTAAGTGTCTGAGGTGGGATTTGAACTCCTGAATTCCTGACTCCATGCTTGGCACTCTATAAATTGTGACATCCAGCTACCATATGTGATATATGATGCAAACATTGAAGAGTAGACATCTTTTTTTAATGGATTGAGGTAAAAAATACACAATTTTAATGTTTCCTGTTTTAATTACTAATACTACAAGAACTTTGTCCATTTTTAAGAATTACAAATATATCAGAGTGATAGATCAGATAGATACTATACTAGAAAGAATGCTAGAGGGGCAGCTGGATAGCACAGTAGATAGGGCACTGGCTCTGGATTTAGGAGGACCTGAGTTCAAGTCCAGCCTCACTGGGTGTGATCCTGGACAAGTAACTGAACTCCAGTTGCCAGGAAGGAGGGAGGAGAAAGGGAGGGAAGAAGGAAGGGAGAAAAGGAGGGAGGGAAAAAGGGAGAGAGAGAAGAAGGAAGGAGGGAAGGAAGGAAGGAAGGAAGGAAAAGAAAGAATACTAGAGTTAGAATGATTGATTCAAATAAAGGTCTCATAGCTATCTCAAGCAGCTTAGTAAATGTATATATTATGATCTGCATGATAGAGTTTTTCTTCTTGGGAGTTTAGCACACAAGAGGGATTGTTTTACTCTTTATACTTTTATTCCCAGCACTGTGCTTGCACATAATAGCTAGATAATAATATTTTGTTGATTGAATGGTTGACTGATGGTGGTTGCTTAATAGTAAATAATAAATAAAACAATAAATATATAAAAACTGATTGAGTTTCCCATACCAGTGAAATCACAGATCCAGAGCCTCCTACTTCCCCCATCCCAAAGGAATGGGATTAATATTTAGATTATTTACCTCTTGTAACGTTGTTTTGATACTCAAATGAAATAAAATAGCCCAACATGATTATCATCTGGAGATTATATATGATCTGAAGCTGGAAAGGACCTCAAAAACCCATCTTCTCCAACTCTCTCATTTTACAAAGGAGAAAACCGATACTCAGGAAAGTTAAATTGATTTGCCTAAAGTCATGCACTTCTAAACATCAAAGATGGCATTTGAAGTGAGATTCTCTGATGATAGGAGTCCATGTTCTTTTCACTGTCCCAGAATGCCTCCCATCATTCTTATTCAGTGTGATTGCAGCCCACCTTTCCAAAATTATTTCACATCCTTCTCCTCTACTCTGTGATAGCTTATTGGTAAATCAGGCTTATAAAATTATAGGACAATAAAGCCATAGCTGAAAGGGACCTTTAGAGTCATCTTATCCAATTCCCACAACTTCTTTGTGATCAGTCATTTTCAAGCAGGTCTGACTCTTCATGATCTCATTTGGGGTTCTCTTGGAAAAGACACTGGACTGGTTAACCATTTCCTTCTCCAGGTCATTTTCCAGGAAGGAGGCAAACAGAGTGAAGTTACTTGCCCATGGTCACCCAGCTAATAAGTATCTCAGGCTAGATTTGAACTCAGGAAGATGAGTCTTCCTGACTTCATGCAATGTGTCCGCTGTACCACCTAGCTCCCCCACATCTTACAGATGAGTAAACTGAGACCATAGGGTTAAGTGATTTTCCTGATTTTGTACATTTAATAAGAACATAGAGGCAAGATTTGAAATCAAATCTTCTGATTCTGGGGTCTGTCTTTGAAGTGACTGCTGGCTCATTAAGTATTGCTCCAGCCTACTTTCTGCCATTTTTTCCATACTATTTCCCTTAATGCACTTTTATGTTTTGATTAACTTGAACCATCTCCTGTTCCCCAAAGTCAGCCTACCACCCCCCACTTTTCAAGGGCTATCTCTCACTCCTGGAATATGCCACATGCCTCATTGCTTCTTAGAATCCATTACTTCCTATTGGAAGGCTTTCCAACCTTTTTCAGCTACTGAGATCCCTTTATTTTTTCTCCTTATTGTTTGTAATATTTAATTTTACATGTGCAAATTTATCCATCATCAGAATGTAAGTTCCTGGAAATCAGGGATTATATTTTTGACCTCTTATCACTAGCATCTTATATTTATTTCATAGCATATAGTCAATGCTTAATTAATGTTTGTTGAATTGAACCAAATTGAATTCAGCATATAATGTACACAGACTCTCTTTTCTGAAAATAGTATTTATGAAATATAACACATAATTTTCAAAGACTGAAGATTGTGTCATTAATATAAATTGTATGCGACATTTTGTGTCTCCAAGTCCAAAGCATTTCAAGGTAGAATGAATCCTTTCTTAAAGTTTCTGTCCTTACACATATTTCATCAGACTTCTTACATTACAAGCAGGTAATCATCTGGAACCTTTACCAAAGTATGTTAGTAGGGGTATAGATAAGAATGCCCTAAGATTAATTGATTTGTGTTTCCATAGTTTTAGAGGTAGTGAGCAATGAATGCAGAGTTAAGCTCAAAAGTATTTATCTTAAACACTCCCTAGGGAGCCAGCCTATGGAGTGGTGCTGTCCAGTCAGCACCTAATGTCCGTTTGGTGCTCCTGAGTGCATAGATCACCACTGCTAACCAGTTTCCCTCAGCCCTATAGAACGGCTTAGCTGGTTTTGTCTATTTGATTCCATTCATTAAGTATTTTATTAAGGACCTGCTACTATATGTAAATATAAAGGCATAAGCAAATCATAGCGTGATTCAAATAATAAATGCTTATTTATTGATTAATTCAGAGGTAATCCTGGAATCTAAGCTTCTCTGCAGTGAAACAATTTAATTTGAATTTGGAGGCATTAAATTAAATGACTTTTTTGGATTAATCACCAATACTCATTTAGTGAACATTTGCTAAGCATCTGCTATGCACAAAGTATTGGAGATATTTAAAAAGTAGAAAACAATTTCTGCCCTCAAGGAGCTTCCATTTTCTTGGATTGTCTTATCTATTTCTGTGTTTGGTCTGCTTTAACAGATCGTTATTGTATTACTGTGCTTGAGACATTGCAAAAGCTTATAAGTCATGGCTTGGTCCACCTGTCAGGGTTATCGTTCTGAAAAAATTTGATTTCCTCTCACATCGACAATGAGAGTAGCCTAAGAACTTATTGCGATTTTATTATTTTTCAGTAATAAAATTCAAGTCTTAATACTGTAATATTTATAGTGCATGGTTAATTTAGTACGGTTTTTTTAAGTTTTAAAAAGAAAAGCCTATCTTCTCTTTCAGGCCCAAGATGTCCTTTAGCCAAAATGATACCTTAGCATCTTGAGCAAGGTAATTTGAATCCAAGCTCTGGACAGACCAAAAATAAGTATCACATATTCCCTGATCTAAATGATAATTTTTTAATGAATGCTTTCTGGACATAAAAAACAGGGATTTTTTTTTTTTTTTGCAGTATAGCAGTCACTCGCCTAGTTGCTAGGTAACAAGGTAGACCGGTTTAGCTTTAGTTGGAGGATCAGCCCATGAGTTCTTAGTGACAATGATTTATATCCAATGTATAGCCTATCCTGTAGTCATCACTATTAGCAAAGCTGTTGACTTGTTTGCTGAGGATCAGTGGAGAAGGGAACTGTGCAATCATCCTCACTATGACTTTTTCTCCTGAACAATTGAAAGGAAAGGAGGTATTAATCACTCAGAAAGAGCCTTTTTTTCTAGCAAAGCAATCAAAGACAGAGTTATCTATTTATTTTGTAGTCACTCCCAATGAAAAGGCTGGTACAAAACAAGACAGCACTTTTAAGACAAACTCCACAAGTACATCTCTTTTGGCAAGTTGTTTACAAGGATAGTGGCGATTTCCTCTGTCTGCCACTGAGACAGAAGGCAATTTGTCTGAAGTTGATAATCTTAGGGAATAGTATTGTCCAAGAGAGGTCAGGCAGCTTGCCCAGCATCATGAAACTAGTATACGTGCATCACAACTGGAGATTTGAACCCAGGTGTATTTGTCTAGCCATCAGTCTTTTCCCTTGTCTTTATAACTGATTCTTAAGATTGATCTTTATGAAGGAAGGATTAGGATTGGCAGGGAGGAGTGTGGGTTGGAAAAGGAGGTGTATTTTTTTTAATCTGAATTGATCATCTAATACAGGTCAACAAGTTATCATTAACCTTAAAAAATTTTAGTCACCAGGGTCACTGAAGGACTTCCTAACTATCCATTATAATTGAGTTTTCTTACACGAAATCTATGAACTTGTATGTCCCAAAGTCAGTATTAAAGAGGTCTTTTGACTTCAGATTCAGCCTTTTTTTCACTGTATCATGATCATCTTCCTATCTATGGATTTGGCCAAATATTAATAGCATTGGGTCTCATTTCTTTGGATTATAAGGGAGAAACCACTCAGAAACTCTAGGAAATCTTCACCTTCATTGCCTAATCATAACCTCATTCTAAGGAGCTCTAAGCATACATTAACATTAAAGTCTTTAAAGCTGCTGAGTGTCCCCAGTAAGGAGCAACAGGGGAACTTTTTGTCACTGTTTTTATTTGCCTTGATTGGATTTAGCCAAGTGTGCTAATCCCCAGTCCTTATTCTCTCAATTTTTACATGTCTCAATATGGAGAGAAATGGCTGGATGGACTTTATGTATGGAATAAAAAGTCATAGCATTTGGAACATGCACAAAATGATACTTCAGGAATGCCCAATTCTGTTTTGTGTTTTGCTGATGGGTAGTCAGATAAATCAATAATTACTTACGAAATACCCCTCTTCCAAATAATGAGCTCCTCTTGAAGGCTTCATTTGGTAGAGGGGCCTTTGGGTGGTCTTTCTTCATTCCTCTCCTGGATCTGCACCTGGCTTCAGACTTCCTATGAATGTCAAACCATAGTTCTGAACTAGAGATCTTTCTCTCCTTTTTTCTAGGGAAAAGGGAGACTTATCTGTTGTGTGCTACCTCCCCCATATCTTAGAATATAATCTCCTTGAGCACAGGAATTGTCTTTTTACTTAAATTTGTATCCCCAGTGCCTCTCATAGCAGGATTCACAGCATAAGTAATTAACAAATGCTTTTCCTTCTTTATTCCTTCCCTCTTTCATTTCCTTCCTTCTTCACTCCCTTTCTTACTCCCTCATTTCCTATCTTACTTTCTTCCTTACTCTTTTCCTTCCTTCTCCCTTCTTTCTTACTCTTTTCCTTCCTTATTCCTTTTCTTCTTCTCTCCCTTACCTCCTCATTTCCCCTCTTTTTTCTTCTTCCATTTCTTTTCTTTTTCCTTTTCCCTTCTTCTTCTTTCTCCCCCCTTTCCTCTATCCATTCCTATTTCTCTCCTTTCTTTCCTCCCTCCTTTGTCCCTGCTTCCTATCTATTTACTGAATGTCTAATGCTGTGGTAGATGGACATACAAATACAGAAAATGAAACAATGGGAAGATCATAAGTGTGTGTGTGTGTGTGTATATATATATATATATATATATATATATATATACACATACATACATAAGTATATATATATATATAAACAGTGACAAAAAGTTCCCCTGTTGCTCCTTATTGGGGACACTCAGCAGCTTTAAAGACTTTAATTTTCATGTATGCTTAGAGCTCCTTAGAATAAATGTAGAGTAATTGGATACCTAATAGTTTGGAAAAGAGAGTACTCAAAGATAGAGGGAACAAAAGATGATACTTGAACTGAGATTTTTTTTGAGAGGTTATGGGGTAAAGTGACTTGCTCAAGGTCACACAGCTAATAAGTGTCTGAGGATGGATTTGTACTCGGATCCTCCTGGTTCCAGAGCCACTGCTTTGTCTACTATGTCACCTAGCTGCCCCCTGAATTTAGGATTAAAGAAAGAGAAAGATTCTAAGAGTCAGAGAGGAGGAGGAAATAGATTCCAGGTATGGGGGAAAGCCGAATCAAAAGTATGGATATGGACGATGAAGTGCCATGTGTGAAAAATGGAGAGAAATATCATTTGGGTGGATAACAGAGTGTGGGAATTGCAATAATTTCCAGTAAGGTGTGTATAAATAATGAATAATCATATCTAGCATTTATATAACACTTTAATTTTTGAAAAGGATCCTTGCTACAATCCTGAAAAGAAGGTACTATTATACCTCTATTTTGCAGATGAGGAAAGAGAGGAAAATAGACATTAAGTGACTTGCCCAAAGTCACATATCTAATGTGTATCTGAGACCAGACCTTTCAGATTCCAAGTTCATCCCTCTGTCCCATGTGCCACCTAAGTTCTTCCAAGCTAAGTTGGAGCTAGTTGCAAAAGACTTTAAAAGCTAAAAATATCCTAAGATCCCAAAGTCCAATGAAAATACAATCTGCTGTCTTCCAAAGCCCGAACTGGAAAGCCTCTGATGGGGCGAGATGTTGCAGAGCATTTGGTGTGGGCCACCGTTCTGTTTTGTGATGAGAACAGGATGAATATTGTCTGCAGACCTGAAATATTTTCCCTGGGAGGAGCATGCGTTATTGGCAATCTGTTGGAAGAGCAGGAGATAAAACTGTCACTTGAGAATCCGCATACCATGAAGCTTCTCATTGTATAAAAGTAGTTTCCGCATGGAATATTGCATTTCAATAATACCCACTAATTAAGTGCCCGGATGCAATAAAACATGACTCTTATTGCCGACAGGGCTATAAAAGCCACCTGGAATGATTGATTTTTTTTTTTTGAATTCCTGTAGTCTGAAGAAAAGTATGGGCCAGGCATCTCTTTTACTGACTCCAGACTGAAGGCCCCAGCCACTTAGGAAAACATTAGCGGTAATTTATTTGGTTCTTTATACTGCAGTGACATTTAAAAAAGCACACCCACCAAGAGGGAGGTGGAAATCAGCCATGAGACACTCTTTCATTATGGGTTGGGGTTTTTTTTAAATAATTTTTCCAGATACTGCAATAAAAGATGGGTACTTATGAATTGAGAACTGAGATTGTGGTATCCTGGGAAGAAACTGTACCCGGTCTTAAAATTTAACCTTTGCTCTTTCATGTCTGCTTGGCCAGCAGTAATATAATAACCATCACTAGCATTTATATGGAGCTTCAAGAAGTACTCTACAAATATTACCTCATTTTGATCATCACCTGGGAGGAAGGTGTTATTCTTATTCCCATTTTGCAGATTAGGAAATTTGCACAGGATCTCTCAGCTTGTAAATGTTTGAAGCTGGATTTGAACTCAGAGTTTCCTGACTCCAAGTCCAATGCTCTGTGCACCATGGCAGCACGGAGCTATCTCAGTAATCCCATGGTGTAATGGTTTTATAGATCTCATGATTGTATCTGGGATTGTGGAGGCAGAAAGAACACAGAACCACTCTGGGCCTCAGTTTACTCTCTGTAACATGAGTGGTTTGGACTAGATGGCTACTGAGATCTTTTCCAGTTTAAATCCAGGATTTTAAATCCCAGAGGACATGTGTACCTTGTTTTAAGAGAATTGGCTGTATGCAAAAATGCTCACTTACCATACTGTCAAAACACAGTGTGGGTAGAGGGGGTGGTTATTGCTTACATTCCCAGAGGATTTGTCACTTTTTTTAAGATTCACTATAAGGTTCTTTTGAATAGTGCATGATTTTATGTAACAGATCTCTTCATGGAAGGGGGTGGGATGAGGAATGATGTTTAATGGAACAGAATCATCATCTTAGACCTGGATGCAACTTCAGATCTCTAATACTCTTATTTTTACAGATGAGGAAACTGAGACTAAGAAAGGGTAAGGGACTTGCCAAAGGACTTTGAGGTAATAAAGTCAGAAGCAGAATTTGAATTTAGTTTCCCTGACTCCAAATCTAGTTTTCTTTCCAGAACACAAAAATTCAGCCATTATACCAATTTTTTTAAATTTACACAAGTCCATAGAGGTATTTTGGCTTTTTTCTTTTACAAAAATGGACTCATGCTTTTAGCAAAATGTGAATTCAGAAGCAAGAAATATAATAATAATCCTTCCCCCATCCTACCATTATACTATCCTTCCTTTAAAGGGGAGGGGAGGTAACCCACTCACACATTGTTCCCCACATTTGGGGGGTGGTGATTTCTAAGTATTTTAAAGAACTACAGGATTGTTTTTGTCTCAACTTGTCTTATTATTGTCATTAGAGAATTAACCTAATTTCTTTCCTGGAGCTTATTCGTTTAATTGTATTTGGTTGATGGGGACATAGTTGATCTGCCTAACCGTGGACTGCCTTGAATTAATTCTGTATTTATTTTATCTATTAACTTAGAACCCTAGAGCTAAAGCGAGAAGGCCCTTATCTCCATGTTATTTGTTGCTTCCCCTGATAGAATACAAGCTCCTTGAGGTCAGGGACGATTTCATTTGTGTCTTTATATTCACGGTGTCTAGCACAACGCAAGGTTTGTTGAGTGAAACAGGCTGAGAAAAGCTAACAATCTCAAGGTGAAAGGGCATAGACCATTATAAGATCTAGAGCTAGAAAAGCTCTTAGAAGCAATCTAATACGATCTCCATATTTTTCAGATAAATAAACTGAGGCTAGTGGAGAGTAACTGCATAAGGTAGAACTACCAAGAAGAAATAACAGATCAGAGATTCAAAATCAAGTCTTCTGAAGCCAAATCTAGCACTCACTCTCTTACTCTACCCAGAATCTTAACCAATATTCTCCCTCACAGACAATTCAGCTGATCCCTTTGATCCAAAGAGTTCTCTTGGGGTGATTAGCAGCATGTGGAGGGTTTGGATCAGTTTAAAATTAGCTTTCCAAACAATTGGTTTGTTTTTATTTTTACCTCTTCTTTCTAGTAATGAGAGTGTCCACATGATAAAGTTGACTTCCAGTTCTCAATAGAAGATTCAGAGCTTCCTCACTCAGCTTTTGGAGTTTGGAACCTAGGCTAAAGGTGGCTTTTTTTGTTTATTTGAGAGCAGAATTCCCAACTATTAGCCAATATTTCTCAAGACTCCAGTTCCTTTTTTCCTTGAGTCATGGAGGAGAGACTTATGTAGGTCTAGGTAGACAATAAGATACATTTAAGGGTAAATGCCATAATTTAACGAAGTAATCTTTTTCTGAGTCACACATCCAGTCTGACCTCATTAGAGACATAATCTATGTTCTGCTCCGGTTAATTGCGTGTCACCTCATTGCATAATTTGGCTACACACACAGTGACCCAAAGTCCAAGTGCTGTTCTTTACTGTATAATTACTCTGAATAAAGTCATTGAGAGTACATCGACGTTTAAACACTTCTCAGAAAATACAGTATATATAAAGTGCCTGTTTAAAAAAAAAAAAGATGTGTTTAAATAACAGCAATAGCTGACATTCAGATAGTATTTTGAGGTTTAGAAAATACTTTGTATCCTTTATTTCATTTGATTTTTAAAGCATCCTTGGGAAGAAGGGACTATGGGTATCATTTTGTCCAATTTACAAAAGAAGTTTATTCTCAGAAACTAATTGCTTTGTCTGTTATTAAGTAGACAATAAGTGACAGAAGCTGGATTAGAATCCAGATCTCTTAAGAGCCAACCACTTGGAGTCAGAAAACCAGGCTTTACTTTATTCCTTAATATGCCCTAGTCCCTTAAGATTCATCTAAATGCTATGCAGTGATCTCTAACTTGCATTATGGAGCCATAAAAGTCTTCGATATCTCTGTCTCTTATGATGATACGTTGTATCCATACCTACTCATCCTATGCAACTCTTGCCCAGCATCCCCCATCAGTTCACCATGGGTGGCTACCCAACATGCAGGGGAACTCCTTTGCTTTTCTCTTGACATTGTGAAGGTTATCGATGGCACTTATGGGCTGCCCAAATATTTTCCTTCATTCTCAACACGTGACTAGGGTTAAGATTTTACAAAGAAAAGCTGGAATGTCATGAATGAGAAACACTAAGAAGACCAAAATACATTTTGGTAAAACTGTGTGTAATGTGTAGTAAGATTGGAAAGGTCAGCTTCATCCAAATTATGAAGGATATTAAATGCTTCAGTTTGGATTTTGATCCTTGTGTTAGCAAGTAACCTTACTGAGAAAGGATCAGTCCCTTTCTCATGGTCAATACTGGGCTTTAGGGCCATGTGGTTGAATGAATGAGGAAAATAGTGGCTAGAACAACAAAATGCTATATATGCCTGCAGATTGGGTCACTATACCGATTGTTTTTGCTTAATCATTACTCTTAACACAGCACAAGTTTCAGCTTAAGGAAGGCGATTTTGTTTTTCTCTCCCAGAAATGATTGTGATTTAAAAATCAAAGACATCAACAAGATATATTTTTAAAAGAAAAAAGGGGTGTAGAACAGCCTAAACCCATGGTAATTCCTTTTTACTGTTAGTTATGGTCCTATTAGTGAGAAAATATTTAATTGAAGTAGCTGGAGCAGGCCCCCATTCAGATCCAACATAAAACTTCAAGCAGAATTATAGTGGCTGTACTAGGCTGTTCTTATTCTAGAGGGTTTGGTTTTTGTGTTACCAGATCCCAATAAGATCAAACCCCCAATAAGGGTTCTTAATTTTCTATGAATCCTTTCACAGGTTTGATAATTTAAATGTATAAAGTAAAATTCATAGAATTGTAAAGAAAATCAATTATGTTGAAATACAGTTATAAAAATATTGTTAAACCTAGTTCATGGACCTTAGGTTATGTACTCCTGTTCTTCTTTTTATTATTTATTTTCAGTATATGTGCTGCTGAAACTAGGACTAATTATTTATTATTTATTTTTCATTTTTATTATTATATTACATAAATATTATTTATTGTTATTCATTTTTAAAATTTGTTCTGAAATCTTCCCTCTCTCCCATTTCTCCCCTACCTATTGAAAAGGCAAGAAATGTGATATTAATTATGCATTGAAATCATGCAAAACATTTCTTTGTGAGCCATGTTATAAAAAGAGAGAAATAAAGAAAGTGAAAAAAGTTATGCTTTAATCTTCATTCAGATTCTATCAATTCTTTCTCCAGAGATAGACAGCATTTTTCATTACTAAGTCCTTGAGAATTGTCTTGGATCATATCATTGTGTTGATCAGAAGAGCTAAATCATTCAGTCGGTTATCATATAATATTACTGGTATTGTATACAATATTCTCCTGATTCTGCTCACTTCACTTTGCATCAGTTCATATAAGTCTTCGCAAGTTTTTCTGACAGTGTCTCACATACAACTTGTTCTGTCATTCCCCAATTAATGGACATCCCTTCAATTTCCAATTCTTTGCCATCACAAAAAGAAATACTACAGAACCTATTTTAGGAAAAGGCCAGAATCTTTTCATTTGAACCTAAAAATTAATTTATTACTGATCCTATCATCTGCAACTTCATTTTTTAGTTTCAATTTTTATCGGAATAGGGAAGTCTAGAGGGAAGTGAGCATTCTGAACCTGAAGTTAAATAAGTTAAGGAAGGAGAGGGAATCTAAGCATAGTCTGACACCCCAAATTTTAAAAGATACAGAGAAAAAGGTACATAGATTAAGAAAATTCAGATGAAGTCAACCCATGAGGGATGGTAGAGAATGAAATTGTGAAGATACAAAAGGACACAATTCTAATGAGAAGGGAAAATTGGTTTTGTCTGAAGAGATGGATGCGGATGCATAGGGAACTCACTTTTATTATTTAATCGTTTGCCAGTCTTTTCCAACCATTTTTGACCCCGTTGCAGAGGGACGGTTCTTGGCAAAGATACTGGAGCAGTTTGCCATCTCTTCTCCAGCTCATTTTATATATGAGGCAAATAGGGTTAATAATTTGCCCAGTGTCTCACACATTGGAGGCCTTATTTGACCGCAAGGCTTCATGACTCCAGACCTGGGACTATATCCACTGCACACTTCACTGCCTAGGATTTCACTAACTAACTTGAATTTTAAAATTAAATGTATAGAAGATAAAGGCAAAACCAGATATCAGAGCATAGCCCAGTTCTCTTTTTTTAAAAAGTGTCAAAAGTGTTTGAGGGAAGCTAAAGTCAATGAAAAATAGTTTTGTTGCTGTTGGTTTATTGGCTTGATTTTTTTCTGTGTTGAAAGAAAAAGGAAAATCTGAGAAATGATGAGCACAAGTGTTTGTAGTAGATGGATGGGTGAATGATAAGGCAGAACTTCTCTGTCCTTATCTTGCTTCTGTGTGGCTGCCGAGAGAGGATGGCCTGCTCTGGAAATGACAAAACAAAAAATGATTAGCAGGGCATTGATCAGGGACTTAAGTTATAGGAGGATAAGACAGAGCCTCCTAGTCCTACCCCAAATGAGCTACATTCTCAGGCCCTGGAGGAACTACCAGATGTGACTATTAGACCACTCTTAATGATCTGAATGCCATGAAGAAGAGGATTAAGTGTCCTGATTTATCAAAAACCAAAAATGGGGGGTGGGGTGGGGAGAGAATGTACAGGGTCTGTACATTCTAGGCCGGTGAACTTGACTCTGGTTTCCTGGAAAACTTCTAAAAAGAATCATTTCTAAAAAATGTTGATGAGCATGCAAAAAAAAAAAAAGGAATTGCAAATTATAAATCATAGCTTCCTCAAAACTCAGTCAAGCCAAACTAAATTTTTTCTTAACAGGGTTACTGATCTAGTTCATGAGGGTAATGGTGTGGATATTGCTTACCTAGCTTTTATCAGAGTTTTTGATGAAATATCTCATTGCTATTCCTGTAATGATGGAAAGATTTCAGCTAGACCAGGGCTTCTTAAACCTTTTCCATTTGCAATCCCTTTTAGCCCAAGAAGTGACCCAGGGTACATAGGTATATAAACTAGCTAACCAATCAAACATTTAGTGATGATAAATTATAATTTTGTGACCCCCCCCCACTTTCAGTTACAAAACTCTATATGAATCACAGTTTTAGAAGCTGGGAGCTAGACTCTGATTCATTTAGAAGGATTTAGAGCTAGGTAGAAGATCAGACTCAAATAGTGGTTATTAATGGGTAAATGTCAGCATAATTAGAGGTCTTCAGTGGAGTTCCACAGGACTCTGCACTCATTCCTTGCTTTTTCACCTTTTTTTCAAAGATTTGAGTAAAGGAATAGATAACATATTCATCAAGTGTATGGATTGCTTAGAAGTATTACTAATGTTCTGGAGGACAGACTTGCCAGTCACCTTTAGGTATTTGAAGGGCTGTCAACTGGAAAAGAAACTAAATTTACTCTTTTTAGTCCCTGAAAACAGAATTGGGAACAGTGGGTAGAAGCTGTAGAGAGGAAAATTTAAGGTCACTCGAAGGAAAAACTTCCTCACAAAAAGAGCTGTCCAAAAGCAGAATGGTCTTCTTGGGAGACGTCCAAGCAGAAGCAGGATAACTATTTGTGGGTTATGTTATAGTGAGGATTATTTTGGAATATGACTGTATGTCAACTGAGGCTTCTTCCAACTCTCAAATTGGAATTCTGTGAATGCTAAACAATTTTAGGAAGTTTCCTCGTTCGCTGAATAGTCATATATTTCACCCATTATAATCCAGCAACTATGTGAACTAAAGTCCTCCTGATGCTGAGGCTACTCAACTATAGTCATTGAGCCATATTATCTCTCATGTTTTGTTACATGATGTTAAAATCAGGCCTGAGTTAAGCTGTGTGGAAAAACAAGGATTCTCCAACTGAAACTGACTCTTTTTTTTGTTTAAATTCATACAGATATTAGGTACTTTCTGTTCCACCCCTTTTAATGAGCTTTTGGTGTATTCTCAGCTCTTTTTCCACATTGCCCTGTTTAGCTTGATTTTTTCGCCATCTTCAGATTTCTCCCTTGAATTTCTCACCCTTTTGTCTGCTGAATCTCCCAGTTTCCTTTCAGCTGCCCTCTTTCCTGTCTTTTCGAGATCATTAAAGAGGATGTTGTATAAGCCCCTAACAGCAGGCGTCCTTATTTCACCTCTCTTACCCACTCTTCTCCCAATGAGATGGATTGTCATATATTGTTACCCCTCATTTATTATCCCTCCGTCCATGTTCCAGCCAAAGTCACTTAGTTTTATAATGAGCCTGGCGTGAGATATTTTACCAAATGGTCTAATAAAATCCAAATATGTGACATCTGCTGCAGTCCCTTAATCCAGTAATCTAGTCATTCTATCCAATAAAAACCATCGCGTTGTGCTTTCTTTCCTCTGCTGCCTTTTCCCCCAACACTCTCCCTTTTTTTTCTCTTTCTCCTTCCCTCTCTCTCCCCCTCTCTCCCTCTCTCTTCTTCTCTCTTCCTCTTTCTTCCAGATTCTAAGTTCTTAACTTTAGAATTAGAAGAAAATCAGGAAGAAAAGGACCTCTGTTAAAGAAATAGCATGATACATTAGAAAGAATTCTAGCTCTGCAATCAGAGAACCTGAGTTCAAAATCTTAGCTTCTATCTGGCCTTAAGCAAGTTACTTTACCTCCTTTAGTCTCAGTTTACTCATCTGAAAAGTTTGAGGGTCTCTAAGGACTTTCTAGCTTTATCTAGATAATGATACTTATTATCTCTCTGTGCCTTAATTGCATTTCTATGATGGAAAGTTTGAGGGTCTCCAAGGACTTTTTAGCTTTATCTAGATAATAATATTTATTATCTATCTGTGCCTTAATTTCATTTCTATGATAGAGGTTTGGACATGATGAACGTTCAAGTCTCTTTTAGTTCTAAAATTGTGATAGAATGATCCTAAAGGCGGACAAAATGTTCCTCTTTCTAGGATTCACTTCTCCTCTAATCTATCTCACCACACTGAACACTGAGGAGAATCAGATATGTCATCTTGCCTAACTTTCCAGTAACAATTCTGTCCTGTTGGCATTTTCAAGACTTTCTGATCATGCTTCATCACCACCCTTCTCATTAACTAATGGACCCATTTCCCTTGGTCGTTTATCATTTATAAAAAGCCTTTTCTCCTTCCTTAAGTGATCCATTAACATGAGCTCATTCTGCCCTTGTTACCCTTAAAAATGAAAAAGGAAAGCTTAGCATTCATCTCTGTTTGATTTTTCACAACTAACTTTTTCTCCACCCTCCTTCCTCCCCTTACCCCATTCCCCAGGCCTTTGAATATTCTCTCTTATAGTAGCACATCTTATTCTTTTCATTCGGGAATTTCTTAGGAAGTATATTTGTTTTAATTGGAGCATCTCTTGGGATTCGGTAACATTTTGAAGACTGTTTCCCTTATGTTTTTTTCTTCTCTCAAATTTGCATTTGTCTAGCCTAATCAGCACTGGTGCATCCCTTTTTGATTTTGACATCACAAGGTCATTGCTCCTACCTTCTCAGCTTTAACTTGCTCTTGTACTGACAGAGTGAACAGAATGCTGCATGTGGCCGAGTTCAAATCATGATTCTGCCCTTAAGGCACGGTGCACTGAGTTGACATAGTATATAGGGGAGGACACTTTCCTGGGTCACAAGTAATACTATAGTATGAACCATGACCAGATTAAAATATAACTGGGAAATAATTAGCAAAATAAATAAAAATCCAATGTAATATTGATAATCTTAATATGTGCTTTTCTAAGTCATTATGTTGGGGCAATCTGTTTCTATTTGAGTCCACTGGTATAATGGATAGAACGTTGGGCTTGGTTTCTGGGTAATTTGAGTTTAAATCCTTTCTGAGACTCAGTTTCCTCATCTGAAAAATGGAGAGAATAACAGTTCCTACTTCAGGGTTGCTGTGAGAAACAAATTATTTATAAAGTACTTTGTAAACCTTAAAGCATTAGCTGTGATTATTATTGGTTGTATTGGCCTTGGATGGGTCACTTACATTTGCTGAGCCTTATGTTCCTCATATGTCATCAGGACCATGGTCCCTTCCAGCTCAAGGGCTGAGATTCCATGTTATCCACATCAGGGAGTGACTCTTTCTTCCCTTTGATTCAATAAAAGCCTGTTAGTGCTTCCTGTGTACCAGTTGTTGTGCTAGACAAAAATGGAATGGCCCATGCTTCCAAAGAGTATCCATTCTAATGGTGGAATACCTCCCATACATGCATCATTTGACAGGCAAGATATGTGTTGGTATGTTAAGGGAAATTCAACCTGAGGTTGAATCCTGGCTCTGTCACTACCTATGTGACCTTGGACAAGTGACCACATCTCTTGAATTCATTTCTTTTGTCTATAAAATGAAAGGATTGATTTTGATGACATGAAGTTTCTTTGAACCCCATGTCTATGATATTGAGTTCCCTGGATCTGTTTCCTCTTCTGTAAAGTGAGTGGGCTGGATTTGAGGTTCTTTGTGGTCCTTTCCAGTCCTCATCCTATGATCCTAAGAGTTCCATGAACCTCAGTTTCCTCATTTGTAAAGTTAGGAGACTCGATTTGATGTCTTTTGTGAGTCTTTCCAATCCTTATTCTATGATCCCATGAGTTCTGTGGACCTCATTTTCCCCGTTTGACTTGATTTAATGTCTTTTGTGGTCCTTTCTAGTCCTCATCCTATGATCCTAAAAGTCCTCTGGGATGCAGTTTCCTCATTTGTAAAGTTAGAAGACTTGATTTAATGTCTTTTGTGGTCCTTTCTGGTCCTCATCCCATGATCCTAAAAGTCCTCTGGGATGCAGTTTCCTCATTTGTAAAGTTAGAAGACTTGATTTAATGTCTTTTGTGGTCCTTTCTGGTCCTCATCCCATGATCCTAAGAGTTCCCTGAGAAGCAATTTCCCCATTTGTAAAGTTAGAAGACTTGACTTAATATCTTTTGTGTCCTTTATGGTCCTCATCATATGATCCTAAGAGTTCCCTGGGATGCAGTTTTTCATTTGTAAAGTTAGAAGATTCGATTTGATGTCTTTCATGATCCTTTCCAGTCCTCATCCTCTGATCCTAAGAGTCCCGTGGATCTTAGTTTCCCCATTTGTATAGTTAGAAAATTTGATTTGATGTCTTCAGTGATCCTTTTCAGTCCTCGACTTATGATCCTATGAGTTCTCTGAGCCTCACTTCATTCATTAATTAAATGAAATAGGATTAAATGACCCCTAAAATCCCTTCCAGCTCTAGATCTGTGATTTATGAAAAAAATACAAGGAATAGCAAAAGGACAAAGTAATTTCAGAGAGAGGTTGGAAAGAGCCCCATCAATTGCATTGTATTATTTTCTTTAGCTTTAAACACTCTATCAACTCATGTTCACGAATCCTTTCTCCTCCTCTTGAAACAGGTAGGTAAGGATCCGAGTTGGTAATAGTCTTATTACCCTATTTAAAAAAAATAGAGAGAGGGTTTTCATTGTACCTTCCCCTCTAGCCGTGGGGAGGTTGGAAGCAGACACCCACACTCTATTCCTTCATTATGTTTTCTTGAATTTTGAACATCTTACTACCCTCCCTGTTAGAGAAGACTTCCCACTCCCTGTTAGATTCCTCCCTCCCTCCTCCGCCAACTCCACCACACCCTTCACTCCTTGGCAGACGACAAAGCCAGGAGAATGAATGTCTTGGGGAACTTGGGCACGGAGGCAGCCCGGCACAGGCAGGAGGGAGACAGAATAAAGATTATCTTCATTTCAGAAAGCTTCTCGTCCTTCGTGTTTGAACTAACATGACTCATTTCCCCAGTCACATTATTCAACATGACCTCGACTTTAGCAAGGATAAAAAATGAACTCTGTTACTCTGACAAAACTGTATTTGAATGCAATCCATTTATGCTAAGCAAGGATCGGAAATTTATTAGATTTTTCCCCACCCCGTATTTCTCTATTTAAAGCTAAAATAATATCCAAATTACAGATCCCATTGGATACTAAATTATATTCCAGAAGGAGCCAGAATACTTGACACTGATAACATTCTTCTGAACTGCTGTAAAAGCTACATTACATCTATCTCCATTGATGAAATGATTAGGTTTTCACAGTGACTTAATTTCCTGTAATGTGTTCCTGTTGTGGATTTAGATATATTTATCTTGATTTGGATGCAACTTGTAACCATATTTCAGTGTAAATTTTTAAGGCATTGTTTAAGGAAGGAAAAATCACTGTTGTAGGAAAGGGACATGAGTTTGAATCTTTCTTCTTGCAGGTATTATTACCTGGCTGATGTTGGGCAGGTCATTTTATCTTTTGGAGCCTGCAATTCCCTATCTGTAAAATGACAAGACTGGACTAGGATGGCTTCTGAGTTCCTTTCCAAACTCTTAAAGCTTAAAGCTTTAAGCACGTTGACAAATCCATTCTTTATTGGGCCACTTTCATAAGTTGTACAGACCCTTCTTTGTTAATTGCATAGAAATGGAGGATTTGAAAGCCTTTGTCTGCTTGATCTTCCAGATTTATGTGAAATGGAAGGAGAGCTGAAGTAGACATGATTTGGAAGTACTATTCCCAACTCTTCCACAGAACAATTCTGATCTATAGAGCTATTATGGAGGCAGAGGATCTGGGTTCAAATCCCACTTTTGATACTTACCACTTGTATGATCTGAGCAAATCTCTTCACCTTTATGAGCCTCAGCTTCCTCCTCTGTAAAAATGAGCAGCTCAACCTACATGATTTCTGAGTCACATAACTCTCTGAGTCTCAATTTTCTCATCTATAAAATGAAAAGGATAATAGTTGACTACGATGGCTTCCTTTCCAGCTCTGGAGCTTTAAGCCCAAACGGTTTCCTCATCTAGAAAGCAGGGATGATCATTAGCACTTGCCTCACATGACTGTTGTAAGAATCAAATGGGATAACATATGTAAAGTGGTTTACAAAACTGAAAGCACTATAGGAATGTTAACTAGTTTTATTAAAATTGATGCCAGGAAAAACTTCCTAAAAATTAAAAATTAGAGCTATCTCACAGTGGAGCGGACTACCCCCAGAGTTTAGCCTCTTCTTGTAGTTTCCACAATAGAAGCTGGGAGACCCTCTTGTCAGCTACGTTATACATGGAGTTCTTTCTTGAAGGGAAAGACAAGGGGGTGAGGGAAGGAAAGAGGAAGGGAGGGAGGGAAGAAGGAAGGAAAAAAGGAAGGAAGCAAGGAAGGAAGAAAGAAAGGAAGGAAGGAGGAAACAAAGTGAAAAGAGATAGGGAGGAAAGAAGGGAAGAAGCAAAGAAGAAAGAAAGAAGAAGGAATGGAAGGAGGGAGGGAGAGAGGGAGGGGGGACAGGAGGAGAGATGGGAGGGGAGAAATATTTATTAAACACCTCCTATGTGCCAGACACTGTGCTAAACACTTTACAAATATCATATTTGATGCTCACAACCACTCTGGGAGGTAAGTTCTGTTATTGTGCCCATTTTACAGTCAAAGAATTTGAGTTGCCAAGGGAGGATCACATGGCTAGTAAGTGTCTGAAGCTGGATTTGAACTCTGGCCTTCTTGACTTGAGGCTCATTACTCTTCCCACATCATCACCAACTGTCTCTATTGTTAGCTGGGCTGTTGAGATACTTTCCAGCTCTAACATTCTGTGATTCTAAGCAGAGGCAACTTGGATTCAGAAGAACTGGAGATAAATTATGACCTTGCTCTTTACTAATTCTTGATCTCAGTTAAATAACTTCACTTATCTGGGTCTCAGTTTCTTCATGTGTAAAATGAGAAAATTGGACTTGGTGACCTTGGAGAGTTTTTCCCTCTCTATTGAATATCCTCTGAGCTGCAGCTTCATTATCTGTCAAACAGGAGTAATAGATATTCTCTTCTTATTGTGGCACAGGGGTAAAATGAAGAGTAAATCAGAAAACAGATGGGAAGGTACTTTGAAAAGCACAAAAAAAGAAAAGTACAAAGCATGTTGCAAAATGTACGATGGTACTGTTTGTCTAAGTGCCTTTTAAAAAGACATCCCAGAGCACCTTGTCTTATAAATTTACAAGATGATTTCTTTTTTTTTTTCGTTTGTTCATTTTGCCTTTCCACATTTAAGAGAAATAATTTCTTATGAAAAAGCAAGTAGTTTTAATTCTTAATTAACATTTAAATTAAGCATTTCTAAATGAGATCCTGGATATTGTTATTTGTAAATATCTACCTTATTTCAGAAAAGCCTAATATTTTATCTCATAAGGGAGCCCGAGACCACAAATTTAGAATAGGGAGGAACTTCACATCAGCAATAGAAAACATGAGAGACTCAAATGAGATAATATCAGCTGACTGCTTTTAAAATCTTGCAGTAGTATGAAATGTTAACTATTATTTATTATCTCGTCTATTTTTAATATCTAACATGTGTTTCCAATGTAATAATTCTCTTTTTAAAAATAAAAACCTAAAATAATGCTGAATCACTAAGGTTTCCAGTTGGAAAGAAATTTCAGATCCAAGTCCACATGAGAAAGATGAATGGAAATATTATGAAATGCTAGCAAAAAGCTTGTAAGTAATTAAAAATATAGCAAAATATAATATTGCATAGTAGGAGGAATCAGTGACCTAGATTGGAATCCTAACTCTACCACATGCTTTTGTGGTGACCTCAGATTTTTGATTTGATCTTTCTGGGACTCAGTTTCCTCATTTTGTAAATTAAAAGGGATTGATGTAGAATCTAGATGACCTTTAAAATCTGTTTTAGATCTAAGTCGGGCTAGCATCATGACTACTCTGCAAGTAATTTCCATGTGCTATCAAATACTGATAGCTCTTTCTTGAACTCAGGCATCATATTTATATATTTATCCTCATTCCCATTTTCTCTTGCCAGAAATTTGCTGTCATTTATATGTATCTTCCCTATGATATAGAGATCATCAGAGCCATTTTAAAAATATCAGGTCACTCAGCATCCTTCTGGACCACCTCCAACTGCCACTGACTTGCAGAGGGCAAGGTGTGTGGGTATATGGGGAGGGAAGGGAGTTTCAAAAGTTGTGGATGACTCATTGAACCACTTGTACTCCTGAGTCCAAAGGACTCCAAGGGTGGTTCCCCACTGATGGTAAGCCAGAAGCATCAGCATTGAATGTGAAAAGAGATCAGATGGTGATGGGTTTTTTTATTTATGACTCCAAAAGATCAAAAGTAATTTAAAAATTCATATCTCAGAGAGTAGAGCCTAAAAAAGAGAGAACTATCTTAGGAAACAACCCAATTTTCCTACTTTTTGATAAAAATATATTGCAACAAAAATATTAGGACCAAGAGTTCTGTGCATGATTTTTTGGTAGTAGTATTGGAAACTAATTCTCACCATCAAAGAGAGAAAGAGAGAAAAAAACCTATTGTTATAATTTGTTGAATAATATCCTATATAGAATGTAAACTACTTGAGGGCAGAGACTCATTCACTTGTGTCTCAGTATCCCCAGTATCCCCTAGGATAGCGCTTCCTGACACTTAGTAGGTATTTTGTGAAATGCTTATTGGATTGGATTCTTTCTTATTTGTTTGTTATGTTCTTTTTATATCCCTTGTTGTCATTTCCAGAAAGGTTTATCCATCTTCTAGGATTTTCTTCTGAGGTGGAAAAGGGGGTATTTTTACATTTTTAGTGTCTCATACTCAAAGGAGACTCATTTTGCCTGGAGAGGGAAGTAACTTCTTGTGTGGACTACAAAGCAAAAAAAAAAAAAGGATGAGGTTCCAGAATGCTATTCAGCCATGCTTTTCGTTAATGGATATAAAGAGGTATCTTGGTAATGCACTTGACCCTGAGTGGTTACTGGATAATCCAAGGTGACAGACTTAGCAACTCAAATCACTGGGAGAATTCTCTGGGGAAAAAAAGTATCTTCTGTTGACGGACATATTTTATAACAACAGAAGGGAGCCCTTTCTGGAAAACAGGAATCTATATTGTGTGCATTTATCCTCCCTCCCCTTTGCCTGTACTAGTCATTTGCTTTCCTCCTTATGTATATTATCTATGGGGGAGATTGTCCGGGATCTTTTGGGGGTGAGGATTGTTTTTTTTAAAGAGCAGTTTACCCAGCTTCATCCTGGGTCATTTGAGCTGTTTATGCTGGGAGTGCAAATTCTGTTTAATTTCAAAGCAATATTATTATTTCATCCTGTATTATATATGTATATTGAATCAGATTAAAATGAAAGGAAGTGTGGTAGAAGACAAACCTGATCCAAGTCAGGAGACCTGGGTTCAAATATTACCTCTTACAAATCTTGGTTATGCAAAACTCCTAATTTCCCAATGCCTCTAAGCAAGTATCTGAGATTCTAAAGTAGAGATGACCTATTTGAGTGAAGAAATTCTCATTCTGGCCATATGCCTCCACTACCCCCTCCCCAATAAAGTGTATAAAACACATTTTACACAATTTAACTTTCTAAAATTTTAATTTAAAAAACATAACTCAATAATTATTTTGTTCTTGTTAGTACGCTTTTGGATTAGCCGTGTCTCAGCAACACCCCCCCATTAATTTGGATAATGGATAACTTACTTTATCTTTGCTTTTTTAGTATTTGCTTGAATATATTTCTTGTCATTTGGTCTCTCATAAGGACTTATAATGTTGAGTGTTTTTTACCCAAATAAGTAAAGGGATTATGGGTTTGGAATCAGAAGATACAAATTGTCATTCCCCTTTAACTTATTCTTCTATCTGTCTGATCTTGAGCTTTTGCTCTATTTTTATGAACTTCATTTTCTTCATCTCAAAATTGAGGGAAATGGAGTGGATGGTCTCCAAACTCCCTCTTCATTTGAAATCCTAAAATCTCATAAATAGTCACAGATTTGTATGGAAGAGGGCAGAATAATACATTTTGAAGCTGATGGGAACTATTCCAGAAGACCTGATTTTCTTGGAAGCTTTTTTGGTAAGAAATGTTGAAAAGGTCACCCACCATCTTGAATAATTAGAACTTGAGGGTATTTAACATAATCCAATCCAGCAAGCATTCATTAAGCCACTATTATGTGCAAAGTACTGTGATATACAAGAGAGAAACAAAAAAAAAAAATTCCTGTATTTAAGGTGCTTTACATTTTTCTAGGGCAATACAATGTAGAAATTAATGAGTGTATGTATTCCTTAATGAGTGAGTGCTCTCTTTGTCCTCAAATACGCATATAAATTGTGCATGTGTGTATATACTTGTGTGTGTATGTATATATGTATATATAATATATGCCTGAAGATACATGCATGTATGTATACACATGTAGAAATATGTGGGTGTTTGGGTACATACATATATGCATGTGCATATAAATATATGTAACCGATATTCCATGCATGTAGGAATATCTATATATGCACATAAGCCTGTGGTTTTATACATGTATGAGTATGTGCATATGTATGCATACATGCATGTATGTTTTAGGGAGAAGAGAGCATTAAAAACCAGTAATTTCTTTAGAAAAGGCTTCCACTAGTATGTGGTATATGATTTGAGTGTTGAAGGAAGCCAAGGATCCTGGGGGAAGAGGTAAAGAGGAAATATCTTCCAAGCACAGGAGAAATAGCCACAGATTTGGCAATTGAGATTACTTTAATTTTAAGAGAAAGTAATTTAAGTTAAATGATATAGTTGGAAGCCAAGTTGCAAAGGGTCCAGAAAAGAATGAAAGAAGAGGAAGTGGAGGCAGTAAGTATGGATATTTTTTTTCTAGGAATTTGACTACTTAGCAGAGTGCCTGATACATAGCAGGTGCTTAAAAAATGTTTACTCATTGACTGAGAAAAGGAAGAGAGAGGGAGGTAGATAGTTTGAGGGTATTGTAGCATCCAATGAAGTTTTTTTAAGCATGGGAAAGAAATGAGTATGTTTGAAGGCAAAAAGGAAGGAATTAGCGGAGAGGGAGAAGGGAAGGATTGAAAATAAAGAAAATTATTAAGGTTATAATCTACTGGAGAAAAAAGATGGGAATGGGCTCAAGGGCAGAGGTAGAGGGAGGGATCTTGGCAAGGAAAGGGGACTTTGTATTGTAGGAGACTGGGAGAAAGAAGGAAAGAGTAGATGGCTATGTCAAGGATTTTGAAGATGAAGAAAAAGGAAAACAAGGGAGCTCCCAAGGAAAGACATTGGTTATTTTATGACGAAGAAAATAGAAGGCAAAAGCTGTAGTCAGGCTGAATTTGAGAGAGGAAGGTGGGGAGAGGTAGGGAAGGTTTGGAGAAGGGAAATTTTAGAATAGCTTCAGTGAGGAAGGTAGGGACTAGAGAGAAATAAAAGCCCTCCTTGCTACACTGAAGGTCCCATTGAAGTAATTTGTAATGTAACTATGAGCTTCCTTCTAGCTCCATTCAACTCTAAATCCTTGACTTTGTGAATGACTAAATAGATCTACTCAGTTTACAGGGAACTTTTTAGTTATCTAGGTATTGTGGAAAGCAAGGGCAGCCTGTCATTTTTATGGAAAGATTGCCTCATTCTTAAAAAATTAAGGTCTCTTCTTTGCCTCTCATGGAAAGGTTGAATTATTAAACATCCTTTTCAGAACTGCTACCCCTGGTCATATTAATATTTTGTAATCTCTAGAAATGAAAGCCAAGTTGAACTTTGTTTTCTGGGCCATGTTATGTTTGTTAGAAGGTGCAGGAGGAGGAAGAGGAGGAGGGAGAAGAGGAGCTGGAGGACGAAGAGGAAGAATTTTGTATAAATGCCTCCATTCAGTCTCAACTGTAGCATTTCCTATCTTGGGTCATTGTGTCATACATTCAAGAACATACTGCATGTACGCAAAAATAGTTATAGGAAATTGGTTTTCCATTTGTCTTTCCTTATGTGAATAATGATTGATGCTGGGATGAAATCAACAGCTCTACTTTTCAGAAAAAGAACTTTTAAAGTCATCATGACCATGATAAAACCATATTAGGTGGCAGGATGAATAAAATAATTTGGGGAAAATGAAGACTGGCTCAGACTTTCACCTCACATTTGCAATTTGAATTTGGAAATGAGGTTAGCAATTGTGGAGGAAACTTGGAGGTTGTAGAATAGACGGGAGAAATTTTGAAAAAAGAAACTCATCTTATTTTTTAAAAATGAAGTTTTTCAACTTAGTGTTAACATGCTTCTGGCTTTGCTTTAAAAAGTTAAAAATGCCATAGTCTCTGAAGATTTAGAATTGAAGGAATATCAGAGAGATGTGTAATGATCATGTGTAGTTTGTAATGCGTCTCCAATAAAGAACCATTTCAGGGCAGTAAAGAAAAAGAAAGGAGTTTGCTTGGAAAAGGACTGGGAGCTGAGGGTGAGTAGACAGCTCCATGTCCCCCCATCCAGCACTTCAGGTGGACCCTCTTTCAAGGATTTATGGGAGACTGTGGGTAAGAGTCACTCAGAATGAGCAGGAATGGATGGGTAGCCAGCTGCAGCATTTAAGGGAGTGTGTGCCTCGGGGAGAATCTAGATCAAGCTATGGCTCTGAAGGAAAAGCACAATTTAATTCAACAAATATCTAATAAGTGCCTGATCTCTGCAAGGCTTAAGGGTAGGTGCTGGAGATGCAAAGAAACTTGAGAAATTTATGACATCTTGGTTTAGAGACAAAAAGGATTTGGACATTTTCTGCTTCAAATCTTCCCTCCACCATCATTTTACAAATGAGGAAATTGAAGTCTAGAAAGATGAAGTCAAAAGTCAATCAATAAACAGTAAGCACCTACTATGTGTCAGGCAATCCACTAAGAACAATCAGGTCATAAAGTGGTAGAACCAAGACTCAAACTCAAATCTCCTGAATAATATAGATCCAAATCCCACATTGTTTATCTTTTGCCACACTGCAACTGTCCTCTCATATCCAACCCAAGTGGTACAAGTGTCCATAGAAAACCACTCTTTCTTCAAGACACAAATCAAGCACTGCCTTGTACGTGAAGCCTTTCTTGACCCTCCTCTCTCTAATTACCTCCGAGTAATTGCATAATCTGTTTTTATTTCCGGTATGTATTGTGTGGGAGGAGAGAGAGGGGAAGGGAAGGAGAAAGAGGGAGGGAGAGAAAGAGAGAGGGAGGGAAAGGGAGAAAGAGGGAGAGAGAGACAAAGAGAGGGGGGAGAGAGAGATAAGAGGGGGAAGGAGGGAAAGAGAGAAAGAGGGAGGGAAAGGGAGAAAGAGAGAGAGACAGAGAGAGGGGGAGAGAGAGAGAGTCAGAAAGAGAAGAGGAGAGAGAGAGATAGAGACAGAGAGAGAGAGGAAGGGAGGGAAAGGAAGAAAGTAGGAGGAGGAAGGGGGAGAGGGAGAGAGAGAGACAGAAAAATGAAGGGAGGGAAAGGAAGAAAGAGAGATGGAAAGAGGGGGAGAGACAGAAAGGGGGGAAGAAGGAAAGGAGGGAGGGAAAGAAGGGGAGAGGGAGGGAGGGAGGGAGGGAAGGAAGGGGGAGAGAGAGAGAATATGAAAATTCCTTGAAGGGAAGACTTTTTTTGTTTATATTCCAGCCTTTAGAACAGAGCCTGACACATATTTTGGTGCTTTTTAAATGCTTATTTATTGCTTGATTCTTATTCCCCTTTTAAGAAAAAAACCTGAGTCACTGCTAAGATCATAATGTTAATAAATGATAGAGCTAGGTCTTAGACTGCGATCAGGACAAAGGAGAGGGAGATCTACAGCAAGCACTATGAGAAATTTGAAGAAGTCTTTTGTGGTCAATGGCTCCATGGAATATTTTATCAAGGAGGGGTCCCCATTGTTGCACTTTGTCCAGAGAGAAGGATTTGCTTGAATGTTAGGGGAGTTCAATTCTAACCAGCCACGGCTGGAGTGAACAAAAACACAGAGATGAGGGAGGGCAGGTTGAACCTAGGGGAGTGGGAAGAAGTCCAGTTTGTCTGGAATAGAGAATATATCAATAGGAGGCTGGAAAGATAGGTTAGGGTCAGATTGTGAAAGTTCTTTAGTAACAGGATCAGAAGTAGACATTTTATCCAATAGGCAGTGGTGAACTATTGAAGTAGCAGAGTGTTAACAGAAGAAGAAGAAAGTTCCAAGGGCAGCATTACAAAGGATGTACTGGAGAGGGGATATACTGGAGGCAATTATAATAGGAAAGACTTCATGGGATTGTAGAGAGCTAGCCCTGGGTTCAAATCTTCCCTCCAGCATCTCTTTACAAATGAGAAAATTAAGATCTAGAGCAGGGGTCCTCAAACTAGGGCCCGAGGGCCAGATGCGGCAGCTGAGGATAATTATCCCTCTCATCCAGGGCTTTAAAGGCCCACAAAACAAAGTTTTTGTTTTTACTGTTGCGGCCCTCCAACAGTCTGAGGGACGGTTTACTGACCCCCTATTTAAAAAGTTTGAGGACCCCTGGAAAGAGATGAAGTCAAAAGTCAATTATTAAACAGTAAGCACCTACTATGTGCTTTTTACTTTTACATTTTATATTTACTAACTGTGAGACCCTAAGTAAGTCACTTATCATTCTCTTTTGAGCTTCTGATTTGTAAAATGAGAGGTTAGGTCTTGATGTCTGCTAAGAAATCCTACGTTTTCTGTGATCCTACAAAGATTGGTGAGATCAGAGAAGTAGCAAGGGCTTGAACTTGGGTGGTTGCAGTGATAAAAGAGCATGGAGGTAGACTTGGCAGGTCTTGGCAGTTGACTCCATGGGGGAGAAGGAAGTTTCAAGCCCTGCAGGATAGTGCCACCGTCGAAAGAAATGGAGAAGTTTATAGAGAGAAGTCAGGTGGGACATGTGGGAGTGGAACATTGTCACTTTTGAAGATGTTGAGTTGGAGATATTGATGGGCAGGATGGACCATTCTAGCAGGAACCTGTCCGCAGGGGCCAGGAGCTCCAATAAGAGATGGAAATTATAGCTATCGATTTAGGAGTCATCCACAAAATAGTTATAAATGAATGAATGAAAGATGAAAAAGTTCTTCTTCAGTGCCAGGTACTGTGCTGTCAAAGGGATACAAAGGAAAACTTGAGATGGTTTCTGCTCTCAAGCTGCTTACATTCTGATAAGGGAGTGTGATGGTCCCTGAAAAGTGTTTTGACCTAAGGAATTGAATTGAGCCATAGGGCAATCCATTATCAAAATCCCAGGGAAAAAAGATTATTTTAATGACAGATCTCAGAGCAAGAAGTGGAAGGGAGCAGAGGAAGAGGACCTACAAGTGGTTGCAGGATGTCTGGGGTAAGGAATCCTGGTCCAAGGAAAACGGTTGAGTCTTCCTGGCCATGAGATTGGATGAGATCATCCAGAAAAAACTCTGAAAAGAGAAAGGGAAAGAGCCAAAAGTAGGACCTAGGCAGTCACACATTTACATTTCAGGGAAAGGGAGCAGGAGGAGGAGCCAACTAAAAAATCAGAGAGAACTGAGGATAATCAAAGAAATGGTCTTCAGAAGTCAAAGGTACAAAGGAGAAGCCAGTCAGTTTTGATACAAAAAAATTGTATTTTTTTTTATATTTGGTATAAAAAAATGTTATGACCTCTATGTACTTAGCACATATTAGGGCACTAGGAATACAAAGGAAAAAGCAAAAACTTTCCTACCCTCAAGGATTCAAGAGGTAATATCAAAATGAAAATTTTAAAAATTGGCAATATTCCTTCATATTCATTTTTATCTGAGAGATATGGTCCCCAAAGGCAATAACTGGGGAAATGGGAGCCAGGGGATGGGCTGCAGTGAGCCCCGGCTCTATGACCTTAGACAAGTCATTAACCTCTAGGATCCACAATTTTCTCATCTTTAAAATATCCAAGGTGCCGGGAAGAGTTAGAGAAGACGAGCTCTGAGATCACTTCCAGATTTCAAATTCTGTTGAGTCTATGAATAACTTTGAGCTGAAAATCAGCTTAGAATCAAAGATAATTATGCATCTTTTCTGGGAAGATCATCCCCCTCTCACCCTCCTTTGGAGACCAACATCTGGGCAGACGTCATGTTCTCTTCCTCATTGTCAGTGGATAATTGATCACATTAACTCCATAATCACAGTTAATCTTTGGTCATTTGCTGAATTCTTTTTACTCTTCCCCCACCCCCCAAGAATTCTTATCCACGGAGCCATATGGAACAATTAGAATAGCATTTATGAACTATTAAAGTAGCAACTCGTTAGTGTTTTCAGAGGCGCTAAATTAGTTTAATCTTTAGAGAGGAAAGCATATTCCAAAAGGGTCAGCTCTACACCCATGTGCACAAACGTATACAAGTGCGTGTGCACCCGTATTGGGGAGTAAGACCCTCGATCCAGAAGGGAAGAGATATTCCCCTGATTATCTATTTCAGCTCGTTCATGTTATAGATGAGCCTCTGATGATTTCCCCAAGGTCGCAATTTTAGAAACAAAATTCAAACACAGGTTTTTCCAACTCCAAATTCATTTCTTTTTTCTTTTGTACCACACGGGGATGAAATCCTTCCTATCTATAATAACAAGCTATTTTTTATTTATTTTTGCTGAAGCAATTGGGGTTAAGTGACTTGCTCAGGGTCACACAGCTAGGAAGTGTTAAGGTCAAATTTGAACTCAGGTCCTCTTGACTTCAGGGCTGGTGCTCTGAATTTTAACAGTGGAGGGATTCTGCAAGCATATTATAACCAAAAAGGGAGCAGATGTTGGGATTTAGAGAGTCTCTTTGAATCTACCACTTCCTATGGGACCTCACTTCCCTGTTTCTCAGTTTTTTCATCTGGAAAATGGGGGCAGGTGGAACTGATTTGCCTCTAAGGTCCTTTCTAGCTCCAGCTCAGTGATCTTATGACTTAAGGAGCAACATTAAAAAGATTATGAAAGAAGGCTTCTGGTGACCTGGTTTCCATCCTTCCTCTTCCAACAGAATAGCTTGGTTTCTTTCCTCCTGAGAGAGAGTGAAAGGAAGGATGTATAGAACTCTGAGTGACTATTTCAAATTACCAGGAATCTCTGAATAGTCCTTTTATCTTTACCATTCTGCTCTTGTGACCCTTCATCTTGCTTTTCCTTTAAAAAAAAGTTTAGGTCAACGAAAGGAAATTGGCCTAATTTTAAGCTAGAATGATCTTTCAATTCTCAATCGACAATAAAGTTCTTTTTTTTCTTCCTCTCCTCTTGCTGGATCGCTAATATTCTCCTTCTGCTCCCCCACCCCCAGTTTTGTGCATATTTTAAGTGATGGCTACAGTCTGCTCTACCAATTTAATGAAGACAAATTAGTATTCTCTGAGAAAGCACAAGGGGTCCTTGTCTTGCCAAGGCGATCTGTTAGATAACTGAGGGTAAAACCTTGCTGGGAAAAAGAAATGGGTTACATATTTTCTCAGAATCCAAATATAGTGAATCAATATCCTAGCATCTCTGCTCTGGTAAATACTTGACAGCTTTAAATGCTTTCAGAATCCCAGTCCCTTTAAAAAAAATCCTTTCATTTTATTGCATTTCCCTTTTTTTCAAACACGAAGCATTTATTAAGACCTACTATGTGCTGTTTAATCTATATCAGATTGCTTGCTACATTGGAGAGTAGGGAGGAGGGAGAGAGAGAGAGAAACATTTGGAATATAAGGTTTTGCAAAAGTGAATGTTGAAAATTCTCTTTGCATGTATTTGAAAAAATAAATACTATAATTTAAAATTTTTAAATTAATCATTGAACATTTTAAATATATAATTTTATAAGTTTAAATTTATCATTTTATCATTTTTTTAAATTATAATTTTTAAAATTTAAATTTATAATTTTTAAAAATTTAAAAAGTCCTACTATGTACTTAGCACATGTTAGGCACTAGGAATACAAAGGAAAAAAGCAAAACCTTTCTACTCTCAAGGAGTTTTTAATCTATTGTGAAGAGATAATAGACATATTTATATATATATTTCATGTAGGTAAAAGATAATTAGGAGTGAGGGCAGTTGTTAGAGCTGGAGAGAATGAGAAAAGTTTCATATAGAAGATGGTACCCGAGCTGGGGCTTAAAGGAAGCATCTAGGAATTTTAAGAGAGGGGAGGTTTAAAAAAAAAAAAAGAATAAAGAAAGAAGAAAAAGGAGTGAGAAAGAAATGTATTCCAGGTTGGGGCCAGAGGAAGAGATGGGGAGGTAAACTATATAAATTCAGAGAGACAGAGGACAAGTTGTCATGTATGATGAAGAGGAAGAAGGCCAGTTTGAATGAATTGTTAGTTACATAAAGATGTAATGAGACCGGAAGGATAGATTGAGATGAAGTTGTAAAGGGTTTTACATGCCAAACAGAGAAGTTTAGATTCGTTCCCAGGGATAACAGGGAGCTATTAGAGTTTATTGAGTAAGGGAGTAACAGGTTCAGGAAAATCACAATGGCACTTAATTGCAGGTTGGGTTGTAGTTTTTTACAATAAAAAATGGTTTGTGTCATTCATTTCTACATTGACAGAGCCACTTTTGTTTGACATCTTTTAGATGATTAAAAACAGTCTAAGTCAAAAGATTATTGTTTTTGGGTTTTTTTAGATTTTTTTAAAGAAGCGTGCCATGTGAAACATATGGCAAGAATGATTTAATCCTTTTGTATTTATTTCTAAAGACATTATTTCATGTAATCAATTCTGTTGAGTGTTTTGAGAACCATTGTAAAAAGGACATGAACTCAAATCACTGGTGTGAAATTGTTTTTGTCAATCAAATAAGACATCCATTGTCCTAAGAATAAATGTGTTTAAGGTACCAGTTTTGAAAATAGACACACCTCTGATTTCCTGACAATAGTCATGGAGAATATGAAAGGATCGACTCTAAGCTACAAGTTTGACTAGAGTCAGAGCTTTGTAAGTTCAGAGTTGGACTTCACAGGCCACGCAGGCCAACATGTACCCACAGAGACTCTCCTTTATGACAGACTAACCAAGTGATCACTTCCTGTCTTATTGAAGACCTCCAGGGATGGGGAACTTGCCTCCTGACAAGAAAGTTCATTCTGCTTTTGGATAGTTTCATTTGTTAGGCACTTTCTTCCTGACATCCAGTCAATATCTGCCTTTTTTAGACAAATCTAAAAGACTTGAGCCCTTTGTTTGAAAAACTAGATAATTCTAACTAAATCTCTCTCTTGTTTATAAGATGCTAACAAATTCTTGAAAATTAATTATTTCTGATTTTTGGTGACTCAGAATTATATGCCTTTGTGCTTAATCTATACTTCACAGAATCTCAAGGTTGGAGTCTCAGAGACTACCAAATCTCGTCCATCCCTGAACAATAATTCCCATCCATAATATATCCCAAAAGTAATAGTCAAAATTTTATTCTTCAGGATCATCAGTAAGTAGTAATCTTCTGTCTCCCGAGACAGGCTGTTCCAACTTTTGGATAGCTCTAACTGGAAGGAATTTGGCTTATTTCTTAATTTGTTGTTATTCAGTCATTTCTGTCATGTCTAACTCTTCGTGACCCCATTTGTAGTTTTCTTGGCAAAGATATTAGAGTTGGAGCTTTGCCATTTCCTTCTCCAGCTCGTTTTCCACATGAGGAATTGAAACAAACAGTAAGTGACTTGGCCAGGATCACACAGCTAGTAAGTATCTAAGCCAGGATTTGAACTTTAAAAAATGAATCTTTTTGATTCCATGCCCAATGTTCTATCAACTGGTCCATATAACTGTCCTTTATTCCTGATTATTCAGACTTAAATTTATCTTAATTCAACATCCCATTATTTCTTCTACTTAAATTTACCTCAGTACAACATCCCAGTATTTCTTCTACTTAAATTTACCTAAATACAGCATTCTATTATTTCTTCCATTTAAATTTACTTTACTACAATATCCCATTATTTCTTTTTATGCCTTTGGAGCTATACTGTATATTTGCAGTATGTATATATATATATATATATAATAACATATATATTTGTTTATTTATAATCATATATTTTATCAAACTCCTCCTCTGATCCCTCCCTGAGATAGAGAGAAGATCCTAGGTCCTCAAATACTACAGCAGTGAAGCACTAATTCTCTTAGGCCCTAATAAGATGAAAAAGCTAAATGGTTTAAAAACCAGCTCTCTCCTAATTTCCCACGCTGTTAAATGATTTTTCCATCCCTCATCCCCTAGATTGGGATTGTTGTTCAGTCACTTCAGTCTTGTCTGACTCTTCATGATCCCATTTGGGGTTTTCTTGGCAGAAATTTCCCTCTTGAACTCATTTTACCGATGAGGAAATCAGGATCACACAACAAATAAGTGTCAGAAGCCGGATTTGAACTCAGGAAATTGTGTTCCTGACTCCAGCGCTCTGTGCACTATGGTGCCACCTAGCTGCCCCATCTATTCTGTTGTTCAGTGTCCCATTTCTTGGGGTTTTCTTCACAAAAATACTAAAGTGATTGGCTATTTTCTTCTTCAGCCCATTTTACAGATGAGGAAACTGAAGTAAGCAGGGTGAAATGAGAGTCACTCAGCTAGTAGATGCTGAGGCTAAATTTGTTCCAGGTCCCATTTACATTTTATTTATTTGTTTGTTTGTTTACATATGCTACTTTTATTATATATCCTACATTTACTTATCTGTTAACATGTTATAGTCCCTAAACTTTTTTGTCTTCTGGCAAATAATTCTTTTTAGAATTATAGTTAAAGGTTAGAGAAGATAATGATGTAATTTTTCCCATCTATGTCTGTGAATTCCCTGAAATATAACCATAGGTTCCTTGGAGTTTTGTGACCTCCAGATGAAAAACTTCTAGGAAAAGTGTAAAGCTTGCAAATGGATTTTTGTATGTGCATCCCTAATGCATAATGTAGTACCTGGCATGCAGTCAGAGTTTAATACATGCTTGTTGGTTGGTTGTGTCTATATTCAGAGATCCAGCCTGCCTAAGAAGAAAGAAAATTAATCACTTGATATTAATTGGTAAATAATCGGCCATATGTATAGAATTGGGGGGATTCCAAGAGACCGTTTTCACACATATCCTCAATTGATTGGAAGATCAGTGGAAGTTAAGAAATTGCCAGTTAAGAGTAAGGAATACCTGAGTTCAAATTTTACCCCAATCACTGGGACCTTGAGCAAGTCAATTGAATAAATCACCTTCCTCTACTATAAAATAAAGATAATAATAGCACCTTCCTCACTGAGTTGCTGTACCCATCAAATGAGATAATATGTACAAAGCACTTTGCAAAGTGCTTAAAGTGCTATGTAAACATGAACTATTATTATTATAGATGAGCAACTAAATTAAGTCAAAGAGTTTCTGAGTTTTTCAAAGTCTTACTAATAATTAGTAGCAGATTCATTCTTTTGCCATAGAAACATGTTAGACCTCTTAAAGACATCCATTTAGATCATTTAAATGTTTTTTACATAACATATATAGGAACCATTATCTTCCCCTTTGGTTAACGATGAAAACATTGAACAAACATCCAAATTACAAGAAAATTTTGGTACTAAATACTTAAACTAATGAGTCCTTTCTGTTTGTTGTCATTCAGAGCTATTCTGACTCATCATTAATCACAATTCATGTGTTGACTCGCCATAAAATGTTCATAATAGCTTATTTGAAGCCCTTAGGTTTTCTGTAATCTCTCCGCTGTGAATTACAGTACAATTCAGTTCATTTGTTGACATTATTAGATTGTTGATGAATTCACTCAGGTTTTTAAATATACACATTGTTAGCCTTTTTTTAAAAAAAATCTTATTAATAAGAGCTGAAAATAAGGTTTTCTTCTTGCCAGAAACCAGCATGCTTTTCACAATATTTCTCTTTGAAACCATGGGCTCTTATGCCATCATGTAGGCTGAAAGATTCTACTGAAGTTGTTTTTCATAGCTTGTAAGTCTGTTGTCTGTTCTTTGTTATAGGGTCAGAAGGCCTGGAGTCAGGCCCAAAATCTCTGCTAGAATTAAGCCTTTATTTCCCTCAGGATTCAAATTAATTCAAGTGAATAAGAACGACTTCTAACAAGATGTTTTACAAAACTAGACTCCATAATTAGTCATGCAGCAAAGTAGATCAATCTTGAGAATGTAGAATTGTTCTCTTCCCAGAGGTCTAAGGGAAATGATCCAGAAACCCTAAGATAATCCAGGAGTGTACAGAGTTCAAGGATCAACATTAGTCTTGGAGGACTCAGAATGGAATAGTGTGTGAAAATGTGGAAGATTTTGAACCAAATATTCTTATTTCCAATCCCAGCTCTGCCATGGGTTATCCTTATTCAGGTTCCACATCTGTAAAATGGGACAATAGGACTGGACTTCTAAGGTCTCTTCCAGCTTTCAGTATATTATATATGGTTCATTAATATATGATCCACTTACCCACAGTTAGAACTCCATCCTATCTCTATATCTCTGCACAAACCATCCCCACTGTTCTCCCACCTCACCTATGCTTTTTAGAGCTCCTATCTCCTTCAAGATTCAGCTCCTGTACTATTGTTATTCAAGAGGCATAGGTTTTGTGATTTTCTAATTGTTATTCTGATTGTCCTGATTTTCCCAGTTGGGTAATTGTTAACCTCCCTAATATATTTGAAGCATTTAATAAATGCTTGGGTAGGGTACTGCCCTCTTTGTTTTGATAATATTTTGGTTGCTAAAAAGTGCAGAAAAAGAAAATTTTTCAAACACTGAACCTTAAAAGAAACACCATCCTTCAGATAAAGGTAATTGAGAAGAAACAAGCCATTCTAAGGAACTAAGAGAAAAGCAGACCCTCTAATAAATGTACTTAGAAAACCTTTTTAAAGCAGATTCCAGACAGAAGGACTGACTGATGTAGGAAGTGACCACAGTGAGTGCATTGTGGTACCCCTGCTTATTTGCATATGACAATTTTCAGAGTTTTGAAGAATATAAATGAGAAACTGGAAATCATAAAACTCTGGAATATGGGGAATTTGTATTCTATATAATAGAACAATAGATTTTGAGTTTTTCAAGCTAAATTAGAGATGGATCACTACTTATAAAGAGGCAATGCCATGGAGCATCAGAAATCAGAAAGAGGGATGATCAATTAAAGCTGTAGAAGCTTTATGAAATGAAGCTTTATGTAGAAGCTTAAATGAAAAGAAGGGAAGCATGGGAATTCACCCCTAGACTCCACAACTGGTTGTGCAGCAAAGTGGACCGATCATGAAAATACAAAATTGAACTTCTCCCAGAAAATGAGCAAGAAGCGTTAGGAAAATCCAAGAATAACAAGGCACAAAAAGTAAGGAGACAAGCTGCTTTATCAGGGATAGAATAAAAAAGTTGACCTGCTCAGCTAATGAGCAGACTTTATAGTAATACATGGAGTGACTTGATTGGAAAGTGGAGCTACAGCTCCTGGATCCTTGCTGGAGGAAAGCAGTCCTCCTCCTATAGGAGAGCCATTTGGTCTTATTGCCATTCGATCACCTGAGACATGAGATGTTCGTATCATACTTTACTGCTTTCAGTGGTTTGGGAAGAGCGAGCCCCTCATAGCCCATAGAAAAATCATTTCTAATTAGGCTGATGGATTGTGATTTTAAGGAACTGCTTTTCACTAAAAGAGTGCTAATGAATTTTGCTAAAAGATCATAATACTGCCATGAGTGGCAATGTGCTAAAAGAGCTTGATAATACTTCAGTACCCAAAGAATAACAGAGGCTTTCCCCAAAAAAAAGAGAAATGAGGCTTTGAAGGAGAAAAGCTATCAAAGTAGTTATTTGACCAGCAAATAATATGGTATAGATGATTTTCAGAAGAAATCATGAACAGTCGTTTGTAGTCATGAGTTACCCTACTTATGTGGCTCACTGCTAAATTTCAGCATAGAAGTAGTGGCCATTGGTAGGAAAGTGAGACTCAGCTTTATTATGTTTCAATTATTCCAGCTTTTTACCTTCTATTGAGTAAATGTTATGATTAGTCTTTTTTTTGCCTTATCTTTGAGTAAATGTTTATGTTTTGAGCTAATGATGATATTATAACTGATTTTTTTTTTTTTTGCAAATTGGAACCAGATCCATGGGAGCTCATGAGCAACAGTGGCAAATAGGAAAACTATATCCCTTACAACATAGTTAACTTGGTACCTTGAGAATTGACTGGTACTCTGTGAGGAGCCTTTTCTACAAGCTAAAGTGGGTGGAAGTAGAGTAAGGAAGTCATCCCTTGCCTAGAGAGAATTAGAGCCTGGGATTGGTTGATCGACTTGACTCGAAGGCAAGAAATGATATCTCTTGTAAAGTCACATATTTCACATAGTAGGTCCTCAATAAATATTTATTAATGACTCTGTCCTTCCTGTGGCATCTTGGTGGCAAAGTGCATAGAGCAGTAGACCTGGAATCAGAAAGACCTATTTCAAATCCACCCTCAGACATTCACTGGCTATGTGATTCTGAGCAAGTCACCCACTGATTGCCTCAGTTTCCTCACCTGCAAAATGAGAGTAATTACAGCATTTACCTCCCAAGGTTTTTGTGAGGATCAAATGAGATAATGATTATATTGTTATCATCCTTATCTAGATGAATCTCATGCAATATGCAGTAGTAAATAGGTAGAATATGACCATCTGTGCTATACTACTCTTTGAACCAGGAAACTTAGTGATCCAAGAAACAAAAAAAGAAATGATGACCTACTCTTAATTTTTTAGTCTTTATTATAATATTTTTTGATATTGTCACTAGGGTCATTAAATAATACATGAAAGTATTATTTAATTTAATGGGGAATTGACCCTGGGGTTCTCAATGGCCATTCTACCAGAATTGAGAAAGCATTAAATACATATATGTGTATGTATTTAATATACATATTATATTAAATATATATGAAATTAATTAACTTAACATTTATGAAATATATATATGTCTGGAAAGTTTTTATAGTGCACTGACTAGCTTTGAATAATTTCTTACATCTGTTTCATACTCCTGGGCAAGTTACTTAACCCTTATCAATTTCATCATCAATAAACTGGAGGCAATAATACTTATATTCACAGGATTGTTGTGAGAAGCAATTAGGATTATGTAAGTGAGGTGCTTTGTAAATTATCGAAAAAATAACTTATTATCACTATTTCTTCTTTTTCATACAGTTTGATGAGATTCAAATAGAAATGATTCTGAGGCAAGTTGCTATCTTGCATCACATCCTTTTACACTTCATGTTCTGCAGACTATTATGCAGGTAGATAAAACGACTGCTTTTTTATTTAAAAAAATGAACAAAATAATAATATATTATTAGAACTGTAAATTCTAATAATGTTGATTAAATAATAGCTAGTATTTATATAATGCTTTAAGATTTACAAAGCTGGGGCAGCTGGATGGCGCAGTGATTAGAGCATAGAGCACCAGCCCTGAAGTCGAAGACCTGAGTTCAAATCTGGTCTCAGACACTTAACACTTCCTAGCGGTGTGACCCTGGGAAAGTCACTTAACCCTGATTGCCTCAGCCAAAAAAAAAAAAGATTTACAAAGCTCTTTATTAATTTTAAATTAATTATTTACTTTTAAATATTTCATTTGATCCTCACAACCCTGGCAGGTAGATTCTTATCCCCATTTTACAGGTGGAGAAACTGAGGCTGAGAAAAACTAATGACTTGTCCAGACACAGCTCATAAGTGTCTGAGTCTGGATTCCTCACTCCAGGTCCAGTGTTCTATCCACTAAGTCACTTAACTACCTGTTAATTTAGGGTTAGAATTATGGATTTATGGATTAAAGCTTCTTCTAGGCTATTGTGGACTTCTATGGGGGAATTATCTAATAGAGCTGAAGTTCCAGTCCAACTCAAGAACATTTTGAAATCTATATTTATATTATGAGGAACTGTCATCTGTTGGTCAAGCAAGCATTTTATAAGCACCTACTATGTGCCAGAGATTGAGCTTGCTTTGGGGATACAAAATTGATGAAAGATAGTGATTATACGGTATCTCTTTTCCCAGGAAAATAAAGCTTTATCCTTTTTATGTTTAATTCTCTGGTTCCTAGAACAGCACATAATAGGCGCCTAATACATTTTGTTGAATACAAATGTTCTCATGCAAGCTTTCAGAAAGTACCTGCATGAGCTACTGGGAATTGTCATCCAGACCCACAGCCCCTCAGTTCCCATGATCTGGAGATGATCAAAAGAGATTGGTGAGAAGCTTCTGACCCACATCTCTAAGCCCCAGATTCTACCCTGTTGAGTATTGAATAGAAGCTCAACTGTCCCAATCTCCATTGATGTTTTGGACAACTTGACATTTGTTTGCAAAATCTACATTGATTGCTAAATGCAACCTTTTTAAGGATCACCCTTCTGTAATTTCTGATGGCAATCATCTGATCCTTATTATTGCCATTATTGTTATTATTCTCGCCATGTTGGCTGCAGGATGATTAATTTTTGGAGCAATTTTAATTCTGGAAGGTCTGTGACATGGAGCGGTGCTCACATCAGTGAAATTATGGATGCTTTTAGCACGAAAATAGCTTCATTTACAATGCTCTGCTTGGCATTTAAAGCCCTTCACAATGTGGCTCCTTCCCTCCATTTGTTCCTCATGCCCTCTATTGCCCTTATGATGCAGAAACGCTGACCTTATGGCTTTTGCTCATACACGACACGCAATCTTCTGAATTTTGCCGGTGTACTGCCTCTCCACTCCTGAAATGCTCGTCTCATCCCTGTCTCCCAGTTTTCTTCTCTTCCTTCATGATCCATTTAAAATCCCACCTTGTACATGAAGTCTTTCCTCCCAGATGCTGAATTTACCTCTCTCTCTCTCTCTCTCTCTCTCTCTCTCTCTCTCTTTTTCTCTCTCTCTCTCTCTCTCTTCTCTCTCTCTCTCTCTCTCTTTCTCTCTCTCTCTCTCTCTCTCTCTCTATATATATATATATATAATACATATATGTGTGTATATATAAATATAGATATTCAGAATAGACTTTTTGCATATATGTCTCCTCTATCATATATATTCAGAATAAACTTTTTTGCATATGTCTCCTCTATTATATATATATTATATATAACATATATTCATATTCAGAATTGACTTTTTTGCATATATGTGTCTTCTACCAGAATTTGAGCTTCTTGAGGGCAGGGACTATTTTTGCCTTAAAAAACCCCAAAGCTTAGCATCTAGGACATTCTCAGTTGTTTTCAGTCATGTCTGACTCTCCACGACCCCATTTTGTGTTTTCTTGGCAAAGACACCGGTTTGCCATTTCCTTCTCCACTCATTTTACAGATGAAAAAGCTGAGGTAAATAGGGTTACGTGACTCGCCTCAGGGTCACATAGCTACTCAGTGCCTGAGACTGGATTTGAATTCCAAACCCACTGTTCTATTCGCTGTACCACCTAACTATCCCCATCTGACACATGGGGGTTGACCAGCTGGCTTATAAACATCTACATGGGTCTATTCACCCATCCATGATTAAAGAGAAAAAAAACAATCTTTCCTTTACGAAATGAGGCAGGAAACACTTGAAACATCCATAAGGGCCATCTTCTCACCAACTGGACCATTTGAAATCTTAGAGAAATGCTAGTCCTCAGTAAGGATCCTCACGATAGCCCCCAGTTTCATTTTAAGGCATCTCTGGTAATGATCAGGGGGCCCTTTATGGAAAGCTACATGGTTTACAGAGTGTTAGACACAGTTTAATCTCATTTGAGTCTGCAGATCGCTCATGGAGGTAGAAGAGAGCACAATTGCTATTAAGTGGACATCTGGGGTACAGTTGAAGAGTCATATCTACTCTATGTGTGGCTTAGAGCCAGCTGTATAACAGTCGAGAGTCTCGGCTCCTTCATCTGAACAATGGGGACAACAATGTTTCTCTTACAGTCTTCCCTCTCCCTTGTAATTTTGTTGTGCACCAGAGAGAGGGATGGGAACTGAGAGTGGATCACAACATGATATTTTCACTTTTTTGTTGTAGTCTGCTTGCATTTTGTTTTTTTTCCTCATTTTTTCCTTTTTGATCTGATTTTTCTCTCCACAAAGATAATTGTGGACATATACTTAGAAGAGTTGCATGTGTTTAACATATATTGGATTACTTGCCATCCAGGGGAGGGATGGGGGGAAGGGAAAGGAAAAATTTGGAACACAAGGTTTTGCAAGGGTGAATATTGAAAATTATCTGTGCATATTTTGAAAATAAAAAGCTTTAATAAAAAAAAGTTGTGTAAATGAAACAAAAAGTACATTTGTTGTAAACTGCTATGTAGCAGCAGAGTATAAGCAGGATATATTGGAAATTCAACTTTGAAATTGAAAATTTCTGGAATACTAGATATGTGACTTGGGCCAACTAGGTACCACAGTAGATGGAGAACTGGACCTAGGGTCTGGAAAATCTAAGTTCAAATTCAGCCTCAAATACATATGATCTTCAACACATCACACAACTTATTTGCTTAGTTTCCCCATCTGTAAAATGAGCAGGAAATTTCTTTGCCAAGAAAACCCCAAAGTTGAACATGACTGAAGGTGACTGAAAAACAGCAAAGCTTTCAATCTATAAGATGCAAAGCCTAGATGGATTCACATTGATAGAGATGCTCATGATTCCACAAACAGTTGGCATCCAATCAATGTTGTTTAAAGGTTAGTTTGCATTTGTCAATTTGTAATAACCAGATGGGCTGCCCTGCCCTAGAATCAGCCTGTGCTTAATGTAAAGGTAAGACTACTGATTATTTTGTAGATAAAATTGATTAGACCAGACTGGGTTGTCCATTTCTCTAGTCAATAAATTACCCTTTCACATAAAGACAATTTCTTTTCTGAGACCTTTTAGTTTCAAATGCAAGATGCCCACAGCGATTGTGAGTTTCAGTCACAATTTTTGGCAATTAATGGTGGAAATGTCCTTAGTCTTTGGCTCCAAGAAATAAAATTTCTTCTTGCCCCTTGCATTCATCAGACTCCAGAGAAGCACAAAGCTGCTCAGATTGGTTATGGAACTGCATCTATTTATCCTAGAAAAGAGAAAATTTAGGGAGACTAAGGAGTAGCAGTTTGGGAAGTATTTTATGCTCTCCCAGATAGAAGAAAGATTCTACCTATTATTCTTTGCCCCGGAGTAGGAATAAAAGCAGTGGGGTGCAGTTGAAATACTATCTTGTGTTTAATGTTTTTAAAAAAATAACCATTCAAGGTATTCAAATTGAAATTATATGTCTCAAGAGGTAGAGTGAGTTCCCTATATTAGAGGTATTTAAGCAAAAAATGAGTTATCACTTGTTAGGGATGTTGTGCCTACTATTTCTCATTCATAAAATAAAGTGGTTAGATTTAGATGATCCATAAGTCCTCCCTTCCACCCACACACACGCATTTCCAGTTTTGACGACAGTCCCATCTATCATTGGCTCAAAACTTTATGGTGCATCATCTTAAATAAAGTGAGAATGGACTCTCCTTACAAGAAGCTTGTGCTCCTAGGGAAATGATACCTGGATGGCTGTGTGATCTAGGAAAGAAATCACCCTCACCCGAACCAATTCTTGTCCATATCTTCTAAAAACTCTTCATTAGGTGTCCATTGACATATGTGTGTATACATACATATATATGTGGAGATATATATATCTCTGGAGATACAAGCACAAATATCCATTGGGATATTGACATATGTGTGTATACATACATATATATGTGGACATATATATATATGTGTGTGTGTGTGTGTGTGTGTGTGTATATATATCTATATCTGGAGATACAAGCACAAATATCCATTGGGATATTGACATATGTGTGTATACATACATATATATGTGGACATATATATGTGTGTGTGTGTGTGTGTGTGTGTGTGTGTGTATGTATATATATATATATCTGGAGATACAAGCACAAATATCCATTGGTTTCCCCATTCTTGCCATGGGACCAGCCCACTTTCTATTCAGAATTATGTCAAGACAGTTTTTAACATTTGTTTTTAAATTTTTTGATTCCCAATTTTCTCCCTTCCTCCCACATCTCTTCCTTCTCTAACCAATTTGATATAAGTTCTATATGTTCGATCATGTAAAATATATTTCCATATTAGTCCTATTGTGAATAAAAAAAACAGATCAAAAGAAAACACACAAAAAAATAAAGAAAGTGAAAAATAGTATGTTTTAATCTGAACTCAGATTCCCATCAGTTCTTCTTCTTGATCTTGATAGGATTTTTCATCATGAGTCTTTTGGAATTGTTTTGGATCATTGTATGCTGAGAATAGTTAAGTCATTCACTTTATATATATCATCCTTAGAATAGCAATGTTGCTATTACAATATACGATGTTCTCCTGGTTCTGCTCACTTCAGTTTGCTCAGTTCACATACATCTTTCTGTGTTTTATTGAAAGCAGACTGCTTATAATTTCTTATAACACAATAGTATTCTGTTACTATCATATACCATAACTTGTTCAACCATTCCCCAGTTCATTGTGATCCCTTCAATTTCCAATTCTTTGCGACCACAAAAACAACTGCTATAAAATATTTTTGTACAAATAAGTCCTTTTCTCTTAAAAAAAATCTCAGCATAGAACTAATAGTGGTATTGATGAATTAAAGTTTGATTGCCCTTTGGGCGTAGTTCGCTATAACTTTCCAGAATGGTTGAAACAGTTCAAAATTCCACAAACAGTGCATTAGTATTCCAATTTTTCCGCATCCCCTCCGACATTTATCATTTTTCTTTTCTATTGCCTGTAAGACTATTCTAGGTACTATAGTGGATAGAGCAATGGATTTGGAGTCTGGAAGATCTGAATTTGAATCCTACCTCAGATGTTTATTAGCCATATGAAACTGGTTGAATCACTTAATGTACTTCAGTTTCTTCATCTATAAAATAAGAATAATTATAGCCCCAACTGTTTAGGATCAAATAATACACATAAAAACTTTTCCAGCTCTAAAGCATTATCTAAATGTTAGATAATTTTATTATTATCATTATATCCTCATCCATTCCTTACTTTCCCTATCAAATACATTTAACTCATATATTTAACTATATTTATATTTAATATATTTAACTATATTTATTTATATATTTAACTATAACCTGGAAAGAGTGAAGTTCTTTGTAGGTATTATTGTACCTTAGAAAAATCTAAACTGAACGCACTAAGGTTCAAGCTGGTTCATTTTTTACTCAAAACAGCCAATCTCTCATTTTAATATCAGGCTCCTAGAACAGCTCCTGATGTGTGACGATGTGAATTTCTTCTTCCTGATTTAATGTCAATTCTTGTCTTAAATACCCAAAAGATTAAGGGGAAAATCTGCATGAAATCAATCTGTCAAACATTATGAATTGAGCGTGTGCCATGTGCCTAGCACTGTGCAAAGTTCTGGGGAGTGAAATGCTGGCACGAGATATGGGGATTGATAGCCCCATTTTGTCTTGAGTGATAGGTTGTCATCTTACAGAGTAATTTCTTACCTCTCTTTTGATCCACCAGGCTGAACTAGGCAGAAGTAAACCTGTCATTTCATCGGTGTTCTTTGATAACAACTTTATTTGGTTGATATTTCTTCCTGCTTGTCACCTCAAGGCGAAATAGAAAATGTGCTTTGAGTGCTTCCTTCCCCATACTTCCTCAGCCCTTTCTACTCTGTTCTGTCATGCTGTGTTCTTAAAGGTTATTCTGATCACCTTCATTAATGTTTCCTGAACCTCAACTGAAATGCCAAAGAAAGATGGAAGAGCCAGTGACCAATTCCCTACTTAGAAAAATAAAACACTCATTGCATCAAGCAGGACTGACAGATACTAGATTTTTTTTAAATAACTTAATTATGTTTCTATTAATATTGATCATTTTTTAACATATTGACCATGGAATCATGCTTTGTTAAAAAAAATAATCCGAACCAGACCTAACCATATAGTGTCTAATGACACCTGCAACATTCTAGCCTTTTGGTTTCTCAACTCATTTTTTAAATCAGACAATAACATGGTAACTTAATGTAAATCAATGGTAGCCACACTATATGATGAGTCAATACAGAATAAGGGATCAGCACTAGCCCTATTATATTCGTGTATGAAATTCACATTGAGGAAACTCTACTAATAATTATTATTTTACAGGATTGCCTTGAGTGCTATATGGTTAAATGACTTGATCAGTCGCACAGTCAGCATATATCAGATATATAGACCCTTAACCTCCATCTTTTTGGTCTCAAAACCAACTCTATCTGCTATACCATAGATAGTTCTTCCATTTCCATTACTTCATAGTGAGTCATTTCTACTGCATGACAGCTTTGTTATATGAAGGCAGAGTAGGGCAGCAAATGAAGTTCACTGGAGTCCAGAGACTTGAATTCAGATATAGCTCTTTCTGGTTCCTCATAACAAGTCATTTAGGCACAGGTAACCCCAAAAAGACATATCTATTGATTCACAGACTGGTTAGCATCTGTACTGCTGCAAATACTACAATACCAGGAGTTTTCCTTGCTGATAAAATCAAAAAATTCTATGAGTATTCCCATATATGCTGTTATAAAGCATTTCTTGAGTTTTGAATGTATATATCCTGTGGAAGACTACCACTGTAAGACATTTCTCCAAGAAAAAGTACATTTGAACTGTCTAATTCAACCTTAAGTTAATGTTTACTGAATCTTGGCAGTAAATCTCTCTCCACATCAATTTACTCATCTGTCAAAAAAAAGGGGGGGTTGCACTAAATGGTCTATGAGGTCTCTTTCAGGACTAGATTGATGCTCCTCTGGTTCTATGAATGTTTCACTGAAACAAGCAGGACATGTGCAAGTCCCCTTTGCAGATGAGGAAACTGAGTCACAGAAACTTGCCCAAGTATTTCTTATGCCGTGCTTTTTTTTTTTTTTTTTTTTTTTTTTTTGAGGAAAATGGTTCATTTAGTGTCTTACTTATGGGTGTTTTTTTATCTCTGCTGTTAATTTTAGAATCTTATTGCTAACTGTCCAAGTTGGAAAGGCCCTTTGAGACCAGTCATTTTACATAGAAGGGAATTAAGGTTCAAAAAATACATTTAAATGACAGAACACGCAGCTCCTTAGTAGTATCAGGTCTTCTGAGTCTTTGCCCAGATCTCTTTAAGTCCCATCTCCATGAATATTTCAGAATTTAGTTTGACAAGCTGGTTTTTCCAACTCTTCTGCTCTGATCACACATAAATTAAGATAATTCCAGCCTCTTTCCACAGAACATAAGAGAGGATTCAAAATATGAGACATTAAATTTCCATTTTAAGAAAGCCTGCATAATGGACACTATATATTGTATTAAAAGCTGTCCATCTTTGCTTTCTTGTATGTTTTCTTCTGTTCTCTTCTGTGTACTTTTTTTTGATTCTTTACCATTTCCTTCTCCAGTTCATTTGACAAATGAGGAAACTGAGGCAAACAGGATTAAGTGATTTGCCCATGATCACATAGCAAATAAATGTCTGAGGCCAGATTTGAACTCATGAAGAAGAGTCTTGCTGTTTCCAAGCTCAGTACTCTATCTGCTGCACCACTGTAATTGGAATCAAGAAAGTCCTTTCCTGCCTTTTGACATTTATTGACAGTGTGACCTCAAGCTAGTCACATAAGTTCTCAATGCTCCCAGGCACTTTATCTGCATTAGAAAAGGTAGTTTTTTTTCACCAGGATCTCCCCACACAAAAGAAATTACTTTATCCTAAAAAAGTGCCATATTTTATTAAATATAACTTGTATATTAAATATCATTAAATATTAAATCCCCAAAATAAATAAATATAAACATGTATTAAATATAAATATAGCCTATAAATAAATAGGTCAAATATAATCTATTAAATAAAACTTATTAAATATAAATATCATTTCTCACATCAGTAATGAATTTGGAGATGTGATATGATATATTGGTTTAAACTGTCTTTTGGAGACTGTTGAATATATAGCTGTGATGGAGGCTGTGAAAACAGTGGAAAAGAAATGGGGGTCCAGAAGCAGAGGACCTGGGTTCAAATCCTGTCCATCTGGATGCTTTTGAACAAGATATCTGTTTTCCTCGGACCTCAGTTCTTCATGTGCAAAATGAGCCAGTTGGACTACATGGCTTCTGTAGCTATGAATTCCAAGATTTTTTTTCCCACCTCAGTCTTCCTGTGACTTTGGGGACTTGGAGTGGGTGGTGAGGGGGAAGAGTAAGAAAATTTCATCTCAACTTGTTAAATTTCCTTCTCTGCTCTGATTCTCTATTTCTTCAAAATGGGAAGCAAGGAGCCAACACATGAATAAAGAATGAAAAATGCAATGGAGTCCCATCTCACAGATTGGGGAAAAGCAGAGGAGGTGAAATTCCCCATTTCAAATGTTAGTGATTTCAGTGCTGGAAATGGAGGGAGGAGAATGAAGCTTTAGAATCTCCCAGGTGATTCAGACCAATGTGTGAAAATCAGCTCCTCTGATGGAGTTTCCTAGACTAGCTTCCATTCACACTCTATCTTCCTGCCACTCACACTGAACACTGACATTCAAGCAGTTGTGAAGCACCTGCCTGTACCAGATACTGTGCTAAGTGCTTGGGATACAAAGAAAGGCAAAAATCAGTCCCTCACGTCAAGGAGCTCCCAGTCAAATCAGGAAGGCAATCTGCAAACAACTACGGACAAACCAGATGTAGACAATCAGCAGAAGGAAGGTACTACTATTTAAAAAAGCAGGATCTTTCTTGCCAGAGATAGAAATGAGAAGGGAGAGAATTTCAGCATGGGGGAAAGCCAGAAAAAATACTGTCAGGCAGGAGATTGTGTTTGAGAAACAGATAAGAAGTCAATGGGACTGGACCAGAATATCTTTAGAGGAGAGAAAGGAGTAACAGGAATGGAAAGACAGGAAGGGGTTAGGTTAGGAAAGATTTTAAAAATCACTGAACTGTTCAAAATTTTTTCTGGTTTATTTTAAGCATTCAAGGCCCTTCTGTTTATGAAATTATGAAATTATTCTTATAAACCATGCACACGTAATTAGGGGGAAAGGATGCTACCCACAGTTTGAAGAAGAATGGCTGTCAAAACCATATTAGATGCTCTTTATCGAAAATTGCATTTATTCAATTCACAACCACTAATTAAGTGCTTATTAATGACAGGCACTAGAAAGAGAAAGACAAAAATGAAAAAATTCCTGCCCTCAAAGAGCTTATATTCTAATAGTCGAGACAAGTACACGTATGTGACTGGGCAAGATTTGATCCAATTCCCCAAGAATTCTTACCCAACTTTGTTCACCCTTCATTTTTGAAGAGGACCAATATGTCACCAGTGATGTCTTGACTTCTCCATTCATTGGATTTAAATGGATTTTAAATCAGTCATAGAAGTCCAGTGATAAAACAGAAATCAGGAAGACTGGATGCAGGGGATGTCTTAGTGGAGGCACTTCCTAGCATCTGCTGCAGCTGCCTTCATGGCCCTTGGACTAAACTGTTCTTATCCACCTATTTAGCTGAGCAAGTCTTAAAGGTTCCTACCCTGTACTAAGGCTAGTAATATTTAAACTGCCTTCCTCTGAGGGATGCTATGACACTCATGTAAAATAAAGACTAGGGAAATCTATCTGACCCGAGGTAAATTATTTAACTTTTCAGAGCTTCAGGCTGCTCTCCAAGATCTACATTTGAGGGGTGTGACCTTTTGTGCCTCAGTTTTCTCCTCTGACAAAAGGAGAGAACGATCTTCCTACCTCCTAGAGTTGTTACAGATGAAACATTTGTAAAGTGTTCAACTTTTATCTCGCCTTAATCATTGAATGGGTATTGCCTCAGTCAAATTGAGACTTCTTAAAGATCTTAGCTTAAAAAGTCCAAAGTCTCCCACTGCATCCAGAGCCATCTCCAGTTGTCCTGATCTATATCTGGTCACTGGACCCAGATGGTTCTGGAGGGGAAACTGAGGCAGGTGACTCTGCCCAACCTTCCTTCACTGAAATCCATCACTTAGATGTCACAGCATCATCTCCCCGTGCCATGCTTGGTCTTTAAGAACAAAGGACAAACAACAATCTCTTAGAGCTGTCCACTGTTAACCTTAAAGCCCTTTGTAAATATTAGCTATTGTTAGCGAGCTAAAAGAGTTCTTAGGATTTGAGGAAAAACAAAGTTAATTTGTAGGAGTTTCCTCACTGAGGTGTTCCTTAAAACAGTGAAATCATAGGGGTCTTAAAACATATATATAGTCCAGGAAGTGCTTTATAACTATAAAAAGTTATGCAAATAAGTATTGATGTTGTTATTCCTTGGCCAGAGAAGACAATCCTATCTTAAGGTTACATGATTTTTTCCCAGCAGGTACCAGGTGAGAGAGTGTATGACTCAGTGCAAACTAAAAGCCTCCTAAAAGGCAGCTCCAAACACTGAACCTCCTGGTGCGTGAATAGCAGCATTCCTTTTGTAAAAGAAAGATAATTTGAAAGCATTCTTTCATCAGGAGGTTTTATTTATAGTTTGATACTAAAATCATTGTTTTTGAAATGTAGACCTCTCTATTTACATACATATATGTGTGTGTGTGTGTGTTTATGTGTGTAAATATATACACATGTGTGTGTGCGTATATATATTTGTGTGTGTGTGTGTGTGTGTGTGTATGGAGCGTCTCCAGGTTATATAATGGATAGAGTACTAAAACTGGAGTTGGGAAGACCTGAATTCAAATGCTGCCTTGGATGGGATACTAGCTATGGAACTGTGGGCAAATCACTTCATCTCCATCTGCCTCATTTTCCTTATCTGTCAAATGAAAATGTTGGACTTGATAATTTTAAAGGTCTCTTCTCTCCCTTAGATTTATAATCCTATGAACTGGTGGTTTTTAATTGATTCCATTTGGTTCCAAAAGCTTTATTCAGCAACTATAATGTGTCAGGTACTTTGCTGAGTTCCAGGGATATACAATGACAATTGAAATTATACTTGCCCTCAGGGACCTTACAGATTCTGGGAAGATGTTATATATTACTCCATTAATTTTTAACACATTAAAATAAAGAATTAATATGTTAATATAACAACATAATAATGTCAAATAAGACCTATTTCCACAGAGAGATTTGCTTACTAAAGTTGTTTTGACATTGTGAGCCTGACCTAAAATGAGAGCATATCCCAATTTGGCTCATATAAATTAAGCAGACCCATTGATGGGTATGTATTGAACACTAAATATATCTGTACCCTGGTTTAAGTTCTGGGCAAATCCTGTACTAACTACTGAAGGAAAGGGTCACAACCTTTCCCGTAAAAAAAAAAAACTGCCCAGTCTACCAATCAGTCTTCAATTAATAAAAATTTATTAAGTATCAGGCCCTGTGCTAAGGCCTCAAGGATACAAAAAGAGACAAAAAATAGCCCTTGCCCTTGAAGAGCTCACAATCTAATGGAGGAGTCATGCAAACAAATATATACATTCAAGCCACATAGAGAATAAATAGGAAGTAATTAACAGGAGAGAAGGCATTAAATTAAGAAGAGTTGAAGAAAAAAAGGCTTTTTGGCTAGAGAGACAAGATTTGTCTGCATCAGAAGTTGATTTAGTAATATATAACAACAAATATTATATATATATTTAATATAGATTACATATTTATTTATATTATTTTTATATAAATATATTTTTATTATTAAAAATAAATACCAGGAATGAGATCCCACAGAGAACTAAGAGAAAACTTGGAGAAGGAATAGAATTTGTATAGGAATGGAGAATATCTATTCAAACTTGGCTCCCCCATGAGTGAAATGATGTCGTCTTTCTTCTGCTTCTTGGAACTCCTGGTTCTCTTTAAGTTTCAGCTCAAGGACACCTTTCCTAATTCCTTTAGAATTTGTAGCTCTCTTCCCCAAAATCACTTTGTATTTGTTTTCATGAATAAATGTAAACAATTATTACATGATTACTGTGGTACTAGATACTGGGCTAAGTACTAGGGTTGCAAAGACTAAGGGAAAGCAAGCCCTTCCCTTATACTCTATAGGAGAAGACAATGTGAATAGGTAGTAGTGAGACAGCACTGGATGCTCACAGGGGATGGTGAGTAAAGGCAACTGAGTGATGATCCCCTTCCAGAAGCAATGATGATTTTTGTTTGATTTCTATTCAAAGGCAACAGTGGGAGATGGTACAGAGATGATGGGGTGAAACCTGATGGGAGATCAGTGGCAGATGAGATACAATGGCCCTAGTAATTATGCTGACTCTCCCCAGCAGAGTCCATGTTCCTTTATGGCAATCTCTTTTTTTTTGTCTTTATGTTCCCATTACTTATAATATAATGTGCTTTAAAATGCCTATTAATTGGGAGAGTTTGGAAAGAGAGCTTCATAAAACATAATCATGTCTTTGGAAATTTTCTGTAACAGATTAACAAAATATACTTCGGACTGGATGATTAAAATCCATCATGGTCTGGCTTATTATATTTAGTGTTCCTTAAACTCATATTTCATCTCCTACCTCTTTGCCTTTGCCCTGACTGTAATTAAATTTACCTATTTTAAAGTTCAATTCGGGCACCATCTCTCGAAGGAAGCATTTCTTGATTCCTCTAATTATCAAAATAAATCAAAATTCCTCTAATTATCAAAACAATAAATTTATATATAAAAATTATAAAATAAATTTATCATAATAAATCAAAATAAATCTTGTCCTTATTTACCTGCTTATATGTTGGGTCCCCACCCACTGGAATATAAGTCCATTAAGGACAGGTGAGATTTTTCATTTTGTCTCTGTGTGACTTTTGTAGGTGCCTAATAAATGCTTTCCCATTCACTTGGCAAGCATTTATTAAGTACCTACTAAATGCCAAGTGCCATGTTCAATAAATTGGATTTAATTATGCAGCAATCCAGTTGGAGAGGTTCTTTTTTTCCCAAGTTTTGGCTGAGGTGTCTGGAGACATTTTAAAATGTCAGTACTATTTATAAGCAAGCAGGTAGGGGAAGCCGAAGCCAGCAGACTTGTCGCCGAGCATACGTTGCACATCTGGCGGCTTGTGTTCCAAAGCCCTTTGCAGACTCCGTGTGTGTAGGTGATGACCACTGGCTAGCAGTTCCATGGAAGAGCCGAGATGCTGCCGGAGGAGGCAGAATGGAATGGTCTGGCTAAGAAACATGTGGCGCCGCTCAGGGGCGGGTAGTGGGATCGCCACTAATTGGGGCAACCAGGGCTGGGTTACTTGAGTGCTCTCCGCTCCAGTGTCCTCACCTGTGGGGCTGACAGCTGGCCACCTGGTGTCCCCACCTGTGGGACTGGGGGCCTGCCCGGCTAATGCCCAGGTCCCTTAGCTCTCCAAATCCCACCACCCCCTCCCTACCCAGTCATCTGTTTACAACTTTGTCTCCCGAAAGCAGATTATTTGCTTGCCGTCTGGACAGTTACCCAGGGCACCCAGGCCAGATGGCATCAGACCAGAGGCAGGCCGCAGGACATCTGCTCTAAGACTCCTCGGGAGTCTGAGGGACCAAGGAGGTGATAAAGTCAGAGTCCAAGAGTCTAATCCAGCATCTCCTTCTTATAAAGAAACTAAGGGTGAGGGAGGTTATATATGATACGATGGGTAGGAGGACCTGAATTTGAGTCCTGCCCTCATTTGTCTGTGTGATCGCAGGTGAGGGTCACCCTTAGTTTCCTCTTCTGTATGATGGGAAGAAATAATGAAGTCAAATGAGATGTCATATATAGCAAATTACTTTGTAAACCTTACCGTGCGGTGTAAATGTTGTTATTGCTTTTGTTAACGGGGATGTCTATAAGATCTCACTGGTTTAAGTGTCAAAAGCAGACTTTGAACCGTGTTCTCTCTTCTCCGCCCCCCTCCCGTCTCTGTCTCTCTCTCCTATTTCCCTCTCTCCCTCTATCTTTCTGTGTCTCTCTGTCTCTGTCTCTGTCTCTCCTCCCCCCTTCCCCATTTCCTCCCCTCCACACACACACAGAGCAACACTAGAGTCTTTCCACTCATTCTCCCCACAGCCCGCTCCACTCTGCCAAATATCACTATGTTCCCTTCCACGTGTTCTGTATGACAACCAAACTGAACCTGACCGACGCAGCAGCATTTCTCCTTGCCCCTCTCATCACTGTCCCTTCGTTCGTGTCACTCCCCGGGCCTAGAATGGTTCCCTGTCATCAGCACGATTTCTCAGGCTGCTCGAGCTCCCCCCATCGCTCCAGGCCATGGCTAATTCCCAACTCTCCCAGGAAGCTTGACCCCCCATGTGACCCTGACTTCTTCAAATGCCCAAAATGCTTGGTCTGCATTTCTCTTCTGAACCTTGTTATGACCTCACCTGCAGGTCATCCGCCCATCACCCAGAGGGTGAGCTCCTTGAGAGCAAGCCCACCTGTGTGAAGGAAAGCCAGAAAGACCCAGCGTCAGGTCTTGTCTCTAATACACATCGGGACTGGTGCTGGGGAGTCATTTAGCCTTAAGTGGCTCTGGTGTCTCTCCAAGAAAAGGTGCTGATTTCACTGGTACAGAGTCTCCTCACCTGAGATTTCCCTATATGAATGAAGTCACAGGTTGTGTGTGTGTGTGTGTATACATATATAGATATAAATATGTGTGTACATATATATGTGTGTATATATCTGTGTTTATATATATGTGGATATATATGTATATATAGTATCTCTGTATATATATGGATATATATAATATTGTGTGTATGTATATGTATGTATTTATATGTGTGTATGTATATCTGTGTGTATATATGTGTGCATATGTGTTTGTGTTTTTCCTTAGGGCTTTGTAAATACCTAACACATATAAGAAATTTGTCAGCACCGAAAACTGGCTCCACCACTGGCTCCATCACAATCTTTCCATGCCTTCGTCGTCCTAGAGAGTTACTTTGGGTCCAGAGAACAAAACTGGGTTAGGGTTAGAGTGAGCTGTTAAGGAAACTTCATGGTATCGGAGAAAGGCCTTTTTTCACTTATGAAACTATAGGCAGGCTCCCTCAACTGCTTCTTCAACAATATAGGGGGAGAGAGATGAGAGTCACTCAATGACTTCCTTTCTGCCTCTGAATCTGACCAAGCTGAATCCCAGATTCCTGATTCCAAACCCAGTCTTCTGTACCCGGCCATAGGTTCTCCAGAGTTCTGTAAGCAACTAGATTAAAATGAGGAATATTAAGCAAATAATAATAATACAGTGGAAAACAGAGGATGCTAAAATGTGGTTTTCTAAGGGAGTATGGTACCTGCAAGGGTCATTACATCCAGTTTAGAGGTCTTTTTTACTATTTAAATTGTATTCCACTGGGCTAGGCGAGCTGTCTCTACATATCAGTCACTCACTAAATGTGTGAATTGAATTGAACTGGAACAAATTGAGGAGTTTTTAGCTTTCTTTCCCCTAAAATGTTAGCTTTCCCTTATACAACCAGATAGGCAGCTAGGTAGTGTCATAATGCAAAAAGTGCTGGACTTAGAATCAAAAGACTCTGTTTCCTAATTCAAATCTGGTCTCAGACATTCACTAACCATGTGATCCTGGACAAGTCACTTAATCCTGTTTGCCTCAGTTTCTTCATCTGTAAAATGAGCTAGAGAAGGAAATGGCAAGCTGCTTCAATATCTTTGCCAAGAAACCCCAAATAGGATCCCAAAGAGACTAAAAAAAATAACTGGACAACATTTTCTCTTTAGTGGAAGTCACAGACTTCTAAAAAGTTTGTTTTCCAAATATAATTATCCACTATCAAACAGAAAGCACTTAGGTGCCCATTGATTCCTCTAAAGGTAAAACAGGGAATGGAAAGAAACCAGTTTTCTTTCTATGATTCAATATACATTTCCTAGAGCCTCCAAAAAGGCTTCCTTAAAAGACATGAGGTACATGGAGAGTCTGCTGAATTTGGAGTTTGAGGGAGTTCAAGCTTGGTTCAAACTTGTGTTCAAATCCTAGCTCTGGGACTTAATATATATGTGACCAGCAAGAAGTCACTTCTCTGGACCTCAGTTTCCCCATCTGTAAAATCGAGGCATTGGACTGAGACCTTCATGGGTCTTCCCAACCCTAGACCTGTGCGCCCATGATCCAAGGGCTATACATTGGAAAGAGTAGCTTTCAGAAACTTTTTTGGCTCCTGAGGCAAATTTTGTGATATGACATGAAACATAGAGATAAAAGATCAGCCTAATGCTGAGCTATTGAAAATAGTTTCAACTTAGCTTGGCTGCGTGGAGTTTAGCAAAGGTTCTTCAAACATCTTGAAGACGAGTGAGTTTTTTTTCAGTTGTCTGGACATTCAGTCACACACACACAGTTGGACATCATGACAGTTAGGGGTAACAAAAACAAAGCCCGTTTTCTTTCTTTCGCCTTAATGACCAAATTGGAGGAACTCGCTGGCAGTCCAATAAATTACTCAACGGTGAGCTCAGAGTGACCACTGAGGAATCAATGTGACACTGCGTAGAAAAACAGGAGCTCTAATTACCCAAGTCATCACAAGCGACACATTGCCTTTCTCAATTGAGATGACATGATTGCTGAAGATATTACTTCTCTAGAAGAAGTACAAAGAAACGTGCTGGTATTTGTGGGCCTTGAATCGGCCCTTACTGAATTGAGAGTCTTGGCAGATATGCTTAAAACCTGTGAAACTGTAAGAAAACATTTTATTAAATTTTTGGTTGTGGTATAAAAGAAGGAAAGAAAATGGCATTTTAAATGCCTTCTATATACCATGTACTGTGCTGGTTGGTTGCTATCCTTCCTTCTCAAAGAGAACCAGAATAAAATCACTATGTTAGAGTCAAGATACAGTGTGTATGACTGGTTCCTCAGACCAATTTGACCCTCGCAGCAACCCTGAGAGGTAGGTGCTATTTTTCTCCCCATTTTACAGTTGGAGAAACTGAATTAAATGACTTGGCCAGGATCATATAAGTCATAAGTGTCTGAGGCTGGATTTGAACTTACATTTTCTTGACTCCAAACCTATGGGTACAAAAGTCAGATAGTGTAGAAAACTGGTCTCAAAGTCACCAAGAACTAGCATTAAATCTTATCTCTAATACAAATTGGGTCTGAGATGCTGGGCAAGTAACTCAAATGCCTCTGTTGTCTCTCTAAGAAAAGGCACTAACTTCCACTATTCCCTCACCAAGAGTACTAGGTTGTGCATATATATATATATATATATATATATATATATATATATATATCTGTGTATGGGTGTATATACACCCATAGATATACATACACACAGATGTAAAAAAAAAAAAAATATATATATATATATATATATATATATATATATACACACACACATACATACACATACACACACACATACCCAAATATAAATATATATGTATGTATTTATATATATTTATATCTGTGTGTATGTATATCTATGGGTGTATATATATATATATATATTATATATTATATATCTGTGTGTATGCATATATATATGTATATATCTGTGTATATATATCTATGGGTGTATATATATATGTATATCTGTGTATATTTATATATATGTATATCTGTGTATATTTATATATATGTATATATCTATGGGTATGTATATGTATATATGTATATTTATATTTGTGTTTATACATATGGGTATGTACATACACATCTGTGGGCATGTATATATATGTATATATGTGTGTATGTGTGTGTATGTATATGTGTATATATAAATCCAGACTCCAGATTTAGCGCTCTATCCACTGCACCCTCTAACAACCAGAATCAGGAAAGGGGAAAGATTATTTTCTCCTCTTCTTGGAACCAAGTTTGTTCATCATAATTATACATAGCATTTGGATTCTCTTTGTTTCTTCTTTCCATGTAAACATTTGCAATTGGGTTTATTTCTTCTCTTGTACTTACTTCACTTTGCATCAATTCATATAAATCTTCCTATGCTTCTCTGAATTCTTCATATTCATGGAGTAGCTAATCATTTTGCCCATGTCGTGGTCCCCTTTGGCAGTCTGGTGAAGTCTGTGGATTTTTTTTTAGAATAATGTCTTTAAGCTATAGAAGGGGTTAGTGAAAATAAAGGGGTAATTTTTTTCTCATATAAGTTCATGGACCCTTTGAAATCTAATCATTAACCCAGTGAGGTTTCATGTAATTAAAATAAGAAAAAACAAACTTTTGCATTCCTCTTTGCAAAACTATGAGGGATAATAATATGGATAAGAATAGGGAAAATAATAAAGATGATAATAATAAATAGCATTTATATAGCACCCACTGTATACCAGACACAGTGCTAAGTGCTTTACGAGTATTCTCTCATTTGACCCTCACAATAGCCCAGGGAGGTAGGTGCTATTATTCCTCATCCACAGATGGGGAAAGTGGAGCAAAGGTAAAGTGATTAACCCCAGGTTAAGAATCCCTAATTTGGGGTTGGTTCCTTTAGAGAATTGTGGTTTTTTGGTAGAAACAAAAGAAAACAGCACAGTATCTTCAACACAAAATAATTCCATGATAGCTTTTGAAACTTGGGCAAAGGAAGCAATGTAATAGTGCATTAAAAAGAAGGGTGAATAATTTTCTACCAGGAACACTGAAAATCCCACTTTGGATGAGAAGTGGATAAAGAAGAGAAGTTGGGAAATCAAGGAGGAGGGATCTGAAGCAATTAGTGGGAAAGGCCCCCTCCATATCCCTTCACTCTATGTTCCATGTCCTCCCACCTTTGTCTAGTGATTCCCCATGCCTGAAAGCCACTTCCCCCTCAGATCTAGCTGTTAGATTCCTTAGCTTTCTCCAAGTACCACCTCCAGAAAGAAGCCTTTCCTGATTTCTTGCTCAATTATCTTCTCTTTAATCTTTAATAAAGCTTAAAGACAACTCAATAGTATAATGGATAGCGTCCTGTGTCTAGAGTCTGAAGACCTAATACAAATCCAGCTTTAGACACTAGCTAACTAAATGAGCAAGTCATTTAATCCTGTTTGCCTCAGTTTCCTCATCTGTAAAATGAATTGGAGAAGGAAATGGCCAACCACTCCAATATCTCTCCTAAGAAAACCCTAAATAAGTCAGAATCAGACACACCTGAAATGACTTAAGAACAGAAGTAGCACTGAGACTTTGGGGACCTTCTAGATATCATGGGTGGATGCAGTAATTTATATTTTTCCTTCCTCATTATCGTGTTAGGTCCTTAAGGGCTAGGATTGGGTTTTGCCTATATTTGTATTCCTGGTAAAGATCAGAGTGCCTAAAACAGAGTTTTTGATCAATGTTTGTTGACTGAATGAGTTCAGGACTTTGATATATAAGGACTCTTGCCAAATGAAGACTTTGTTGAATCTCTTGGGATTTTAGGAAGGCTTGAATAGAATAGAACCCATCTGGCAGCAGGTAAGATATTATTGGGAAAAATAGCTGTGGAGTTGCCCACTGTGTGAAAACTAGCTTATTAACAAATTTCACCCACCATAAGCAAATACCTTCCTGGCACCACCAGCTGCATAAAAATAATTCAGCCATTTTTCATCATCTGTTGTTATTCTAGCTAGTTTAATTTGACAATTATCATGAAGTGAAAAATGAGTAATTTCTCCCTGGGCGAGTGGTACTGTGTATCTGTAACGAGCTCAGTTACGATTGCAAACGAAACCCAATTTTCTACCAAGTGGCTGATCATTATTTCTCCCTTTGGTTCTTCCTAGGATCACTCTAATTGTAATGAATTACCCTGGCCCTTGTGGATGTGGTATTTCCATAGGGTGATATAGCAACGACCTCATAGAGGGGTGCTATGGTTAACACCATTCTTATGCAGAGTTTTTTCCCTATATTTCCTACCTAAAGTCTATAATTATGATAAGAAGTGCTCTAATGGTCTACCCATTCATCTCTTTTATCTGAATCTTTTTCTTAAGGTGTAATAAATAGGTTCTAATTGGTTTACTATTTAATTTTGTGGGGTAAACAGTAAGTTTTGGACTTATGGTTTCATTAGTGTAGACAATTCACAGTGTGGAAACAGTAAACCAACCCAGAACTACTTATTAACTACCTATCACGATTGAGGCTTTTTGTTCCAATTTGCTGATATCTGCTTTAAAATGTAGTATACAGAATTAAACTTGGCACACTAGGGATTTTGTTTGAATGGTTTTTTGTTTGTTTATTTTCTTGCACCTGTGATGTCATTAGCGTGGAAAGGTTCTAGTGAGGAACTCCGTCTTAGCACAGCAAAAATGCACCTTCTCTGAAGATTTGCATTCATAGAAAGTTGTCCCGGGCCCTTGTCTAAGGTCACCAAGCCAGTATGTAGTCGAGGAAGGGCTTGAACCGTAGATCTTACTGACTCTTCAATCAGCTCTCTGGTTGGTCAGCTGCTTCTTTTTTCCTCTTGAAAAGATCTGAGCAATTCAAAGTATGTTGGAGATTTGTCTCATCCTCATTCCAAACCCTTTTGAATGTATTACTACAGCCTAAAGCAATACAGTTAGGAACAGGATTAGTACAAATAATGAAACCCCCTGCCATGGTCACATTTTGTGAATTCACATTGTGTATTTCCATTAAGGGCAGCTGAATAGAGCATCAGACCTGAGCTCAAGAATATTCATCTTTATAAGTTCAAATTCAGCTTCAGACACCTCAACATGCTCACAAAGATTTGGACACAACTGAAGAATGACAACTTTTCCATTGTGCTGAAACCTAGTCACTATATTTTCCATAATTATAACTTTGGATACTGAGAATTCTTAATGGGGGGCTGCTCCATGGTACTCTTGAGTCACTTTGTCTCATTCAAATGAGAAAACTGAGAAAAATGTTGGGTGGGGGGTTCTGCATGAAATTATATTTGTCTTCCCACATCTTCTTTTTGTGTGATTGTGGTGACACAGTAAAGTGTTGGACTTGGAGGCAGGAACGTCTGATTTAAAATGCTTTCCCAGATATTACTTTCTATATGATCCTGAAAACCTTCACTTACCTCATCTTCAGATGAGAGAATTGGACTCAATGGCCTAAATGGTCCTCTCCATCTTGAAATCTTTGTTCTTATTAATTACTGTGATATGATGTATTTTAACTCAATTTCAGAACTTTACATTTACCCCTATTAAATTCTGCCCGCTTTGATTTGGCTCTGCTTTTCAGCCTCCTGAATGAGATCTTCAGGGAAACCATCCTCATCACATTAGCAGCCTCTCCCAACTTTATGTTTTCTGCATATTCAATGGACATGCCGTCTCTGTTTTCATCCCAGTCATTTAATAAAGCTTTCAGACAGAGTTGGCAAGGATAAAGCGCTGTCAAATCCCAACTAGAGTCTTCTCTACAGATTAAAATAATAATAATAGCTGGTATTATTATGGGGACTTGAAGGTCTACAAAGTGCTTTTCAAACCTCCTCCCCAATGAAAGAAATCTTGAAAAAGAATGAATACAAATGTTTTTATCCTTCTTCTATGGATAGCAAGATTGAGTTTCAGAAAAATACAGTGACTTGTTAATCCTCCTGCCTTTACCCAAGTTATCCCTATGTCCAGAATATTTTCCTTCCTCATCTTTGATTCTTGGAACCCCTAGATTCCAATCCTACTGACTCAGTTAAAATAGTATTTTCTACAAAAGCCCTTTCCTGATTTCTTTCCCATTATTAGTACTCTCACACAAAAGAAATGGCGTTGAATTGATTTTATATTTTCCTATACATGTATATGTAGTTTCCTTCTGGTAGTGTCACTCCATGAGGTCAGGGATTGTTTCATTTTTGTCTTTGCCTGACACATAGTAGGTGCTTAGTAAATGTCCATTAATTTTTTGTCTGTTTATTAAATTGTTACAGGTAAGATTCATGATTTGGACTTAGGACAATATGATCAATATCTTGTCTGTAGTTTTGTTCAGGCATTTGTGGCTGTGTGTAACAAGATGGTCTCTGAGTCCCCATTTAATTAGAGACCGCAAGCTGGAGTCATAAAGACTTGGATTTGAATCCCTCAGGCTCTAACATATTGGCTAAACAATTCTAGGCAGGCCCAGTAGCCTTTCAAAACCCCAGGTAGCTCTCTGAGACAATAAGCGGCAGACCAGGTGCCAATCTGTGTGACTAGAGAGTTTCCTCACTCTCTTGAAATCCCAGATAGAATCAAAATTAAAATCAGCAGAAGCATCAAAAGATTTTGCAAAATACTTTGCTATAGCCCAGATATAAGATTTCCTTTGATCATGGAATTTCAGAATTGGTAAGACTTCAAGGGCCTCCCACTATGATCCTCAGGCAGCCTAGAGCACTAGGCCTGGAGTCAAGAAAGTCTGAATTCAAATTCAACACTAGCTGTGTGACCCTAGGCAAGTCTGCCTCAGTTTCCTAATCTGTAAAAATGAGCTGAAGAAGGAAATAGCAAACTGCTGCACCATCTTTGCCAAGAAAATCCCAAATGGATTCCCAGAGAGTCAGATGTGACTTAATAGCAACAAAAGTCTGATCTTCTCTTTTTATAGATAAAGAAGGGGAGACCCTGAAAAGCTAATTAATTCATTTAAATTCCCACAACATCATGCATTTGAGTTCAGCCAATCATCATTTATTAAATACTTGGCTAGGTTAAAGATGAAGGCTAACCTTAGCAAGGAAGATCTGATTAATTATTCAAGGGATGATGGGCAAGTCATTTCCATTGTCTACTGTCAGTTAACCTCATCTATAAAGTGAGAGGTTTGTGTTAAATAGCCTCTCGGATCACTTCCAGCACTAAATAGGTATTCTCAGGATCTTGTTTGGGCACAAGACAAGAAATTGCCAATGAGCGCCATTCTGCCTTGGGGAAAGGGATTTTCACACTGGGAGTTCTGTACAATAATTAGTTCAGAGGTAGCCCAGCTCTCTCCTTCATCCCCTCAAAATATTTTCAAGGCGCCACACTGGACTCTGGCACTTACTTACTCCTCTGCCCTTGTCCTATGTTCTCTGTCTCTTCCCCCTAACTAGATGGAAATCTCCATGAGATCTCCATTTACATGACTGCCATTGTTCTTCCAGCTGCCTACCCCAAGACTGGGCACAGTTGAATCCAATTGAAATCCGCAGTTAATTTCTTTAAAGCCTCACTTTAGCTAATATTTGCTATTTCCTCTCACATTGAGCTTTTTCACCAGACCTGCTGACAAGCAACAATTGACTGATGGGAATTTCATCTCCTGGAGTTTCTGCTAAGTAGCAGTGAATTGTCTAGAAGGCAGCGTGAGCCCCAGAATCAGTATCAGTAGAACCATGGATAAAATATAAATCCATAACAAAAGCTTTGATGTAACTAGAATTGTCCTAGCAGATTAAACAACTGAATCCCATGCTCTGCAAACTTATTTATATTTATATCATATAATAATAATAATAAATATTTTATGTATTTATGTATTATTGTGTTATATACAACAATAAATAATTTATATTATACCATGTAATAATAAATATTTATTTATATTATCATATTGTATATAATAAATAATATCATAATAATAAATATTTTGTTTATATATCGTATAATAATAAGTAGCTTATATTTATCATATAATAATAAATATTTTTATATATTATCCTATTACATATAATTATAAATAATTTCTATTTATATTATGTAATAATAAATATGTTATACTTATATCATGATAAACCTTTCTATTTCTATATTATTATATTACATATAATAATTTATATTTATATCATATAATAATATTTTATTATTTTAGTTATTTTGTTATTATATTTTAGTTGTTATTATTATTATAGTATGTATAATAATAAATAAAAGAATCATACAATTAGTGCTGGAGAAGATTTCCTAGCTCCAGTCTTCTTATTTTACAGAGAAGGAAACTGAGGCTAAAAGAGATGAAGAAAATACTCATCCAAGTTCACATAGATAATGAATGATGACGCCAAAGTGGCTTCACGTAGCATATTGACTTTGCTGCTGCTAGAAGGGACCTCAAAATAATAATAGCTAATAATTTCATTTGTTCCTGACTCTCTGTGATCCTTTTGGGGCTTTTCTTGTCAGAGATCCTATAATGGTTTGCCATTTCCCTCTCCAGCTCATTTAACAGACTAAAGTGACTTTCCTAGCTAATAAATGTCTGAGGCTAGATTTGAACTTATGAAGTGGGTCTTCTTGGTTCCAAGCCTTTCAGAATTCATGTATTCCAGCCATTCCCATTATTTTACAAGAGGTGGAGATACAAAATTTGGACTTGACCCATACTAGTGACATCTAGTCCAACCATTCTCCCCATTTTACTTCTGTGGAAATGGGGAACCCAGAGAAATGACAGTTTCTTATCCAAGTAAGAGGTTGAACCTTTGATTGAAAACCTGTTCCTCTAAGTATGAATCCAGCCAGCCTTCTTTTTACAGAAACCCACAGTAGTTAGCTGGGACAGTGGACAGAGTATGGGGCCTGAGTTCAAATCCAGCCTCAGATGCTAACTGGGTGACTCTGGGCAAACCATTTCACCTCTTGTCTGTCTCATTTTCCTCATCTGTAAAATGGGGGTACTAAATAAAACATGGTAAGGAAAATGCTTAGCACAGTGCCTGGCATACAGTAGGTGCCTAATAAATCCTCGTTCCTTCCCCACGCTGCCCCCCACAAATGCATGGATGTATATGTTTGTGTGTCGATGCACACGTGTTTTGCATATATCTATATATCTCTCCACTGGATGCCCACACGGGCATAATGAATCCCGGTAACCATGCCTTCTACAAATTGAGACCATCTGGACCACAATGTAGCATATTAGGAAAGAGTACGTAATCTCAATCATCCAAGGAAAATCAATTGTCGAGTGCCTTGGATAGCTGATAACTTGGCCAATAAAAGAAAAATGAACTCTGGAGGACTCTGCTAGCTTCTTAAAATTCAGGTCGCATTGCCCACTGGCAGCGTGCTGCCCAAATGCTCGCGCTTTGAGATGCGGCTGGCGTGAGCCCAGGCCTGCCAGAGACAGCTTAGACCATAACAGGGCTCTTTTTTATACTCTGATTTCTTTTTTTCCCTGAATGATCTGGAAGCTTCACGAAATAGAACTTCTACTATAGAGATGAAACAGAGCCAGGAATTGTATTACAGGGTAGGCTCATAAATTAAGAGATGGAGAGAAGCTTAGAGGCGTCTGGTCCAAACTCTTCGTGTGACAGGTAAGGAAACTGAGGCTCGTGAATTTAAGGGAAAGGAAATAGAGCGCTTATTTGCACTTATATTCAGTTTTTGTTCAGTTACACATAGGAGTGTTCCAGCAGACAGGATTCAAGCCCTCTGGTGTCAGTTAATGGGGTCTACATGTGGGAGCATTTTCTCCTCAGAAGGTTTCCTATAAAGTCTTATTTTTAGACCTGGAACGAGTCTTAGACATCATCAACTCCAGCCCCCTCACTTTACACGGGAGGAAACTGAGGCTCAAAGAGCTAAAGTGCCCAAAGTCACTCAACGAGCAAAGGACCACCCAGGACTCAAACCGAAGTCTGAGGCCCTATCTTTCCTTTGACCTTGTTTTGCTCTTGCCCCAAGCTAATTTTCCTATAACTTCCAATCTCTCAACCACTTCCATGACTTCCTCTGAGTTAGAGTTTCAAAATGGCTAAGCCAGTGGAGTCAAACTCATATAAAATCAGCACGTTAAAATCAGATAACAGCTGCATTTTAAGCTGGTTCTAGCCAGACTTGGGAGAGTTGTGGCTGCCTATTTTACATCTCTGGTCTCCACTATTTTTTTCCTGTCTCTGTCTCTCTGTATGTGTCTCTATATGTTTCTCTGTCTCTTTTCTCTCTCTTTCTGTCTCTCTCTTTCTTCTCTTTCTCTCTTTTTTTCTCTCTCAGTCTCTCTCCCCTCTCTCTGTCTCTTTTTCCTCTCTCTTTCTCCTCTTTCTGTCTGTCTCTCCCTCTCTGTCTCTCTTCTCTCTCTTTCTGTCTCTCTATTTCTTCTCTTTCTCTCTTTTTTTTCCTCTCTGTCTCTTTCCCCTCTCTCTTTCTCTCTTTCTCCTCTCACTTTCTTTCTCCTCTTTCTGTCTGTCTGTCTGTCTCTCTCTGTGTCTCTTCTCTCTCTTTCTGTCTCTCTTTCTTCTCTTTCTCTCTTTTTTTTTCTCTCAGTCTCTTTCCCCTCTCTCTTTCTCTCTTTCTCCTCTTTCTGTATGTCTGTCTGTCTGTCTGTCTCTGTGTCTCTTCTCTCTCTTTCTGTCTCTCTTTCTTCTCTTTCTCTCTTTTTTTCTCTCTTGGTCTCTCTCTCCCCCCTCTCTCTGTCTCTCTTTCTCCTCTTTCTGTCCGTCTGTCTCTCTCTGTGTCTCTTCTCTTTCTTTCTGTCTCTCTCTTCTTTTTCTCCCTCTCTCTGTCTCTTTCTCCTCTCACTTTCTTTCTCCTCTTTCTATCTGTCTCTCCTCCTCTTCTCTTGGTTTTTCTGTCTCTATTTCCTGTCTCTATCTTTTTGTCTCTGTCTTTCTCTGAAATTGTAGACTTCAGAACTATTTCCCTAAGTTTAAAACCATGGTAGCCAGCAACTTCCTTGCCTTTTATTGACATCTGCCGTGCTGTCTGCTGAGCTCCATTTAAAAAAAAAGTCATCGAATAGAAAAGCACAAGCAGACAAAATGAGGAATTGGAGAATCTAATCGAGGGCAGGGAGTGGTTCAGACAAGGTAGGTAGAGGAGAAAAGTTGCAAATAGCAGGATGGTAAGGAAGTCTCTAATCACAACAGTGGAGGAATTATGAAGGTGCTAAATGGCAAGGTTCAGTTCAATTTGACAAGTATTTATTAAGCAGTTATTATGTGCTGGGCTCTCTGTTAAGTCCTGGGGATACACAGACATATGCTAAGGGAGTTTCTGCTCTCAAGGAGCAAGAAGAAGGAACAAGAGGAGTATTTAAGATAGAAGTGTCTCTATTGGGAACTCTTTTAGTAGAAGTGAGAAGAAATAGAACATTTATTGGGAATAATTTATAGTATACATTTATATTTTATATATAATTATAATTTATAAATCCAATAATAATGATTAACTGATTTTCTATTACCCAGATACTCTCCTGGTTAAATAGATATAGTTTTATCACCAGTGCATCGCAGGGAAATGAAATGTTCAGCCATAGATGGCTAGCTAGTATAATAGATAAAGCGTCGAGTCTAGGAAGATCTGAGTTTGAATCCTGCCTCAGACACTAGCAATGTGACTCCAGTCCAGTCATTTGACCTCTGTCTCCTCATCTATAAAATGGGGGTAATAATTGCACCTATATTTGTAAAGATCAAAAATAAATAAATAAAAGTATTTTGAAATCTTAAAGTAGTATATAGTTGCTATTTTTATTATTGGGAACCATATGTTAGCTCAGAGAGCTGTTGAGAGAAAATCTAGACCAATGGAGTCACTGATGGAACCTGTTGAGAGACGGTGGGAAAAGGACTGAGCTTATAGTCCCAGAACCTCTGCAAGATCTTGGGCAAATCACTTTACATCTCTGAGAGCCCAATCTATAAAATGAGGGGTTGGATATAATTGGCCCTTTTTCAGGCCTGTGACTCTTTGACAGTGTTTTAGTGCTACAAAACTCTTGAAATTTCATCATTGTTTGTGTGCATTTCCTCCAGTCGACGTAGACCCCTCCAGAGACTGTATTTGTGAGCTTCTGTGGCCAAACACATCTTTGCCAGATGTTTAACCTCCTGAGATACATCATTGAAACCCAGCCAGCCTGGTTCTTGGCTAAAAGACAGTCAGCATGTTACCGTGTTTACAGAAGCCTTGTAACTTGCTCAAACCCTTCCAGCATTGTCAGTCAATCAATGAACATTTATAAATATATTATGTGTCAGGTACTGTGCTAGGCCCTGGAGCACAAAGGCAGAAATGGAGAGTCCCCACTCTGAGTGGCAAAAGAAGCCTTTGTCATTTCCATGTAACAAGAAAACATTAGTGGAAATCTTTGACAGATCAATTATTGGAGAGCAACAGAGCTGGAATTGGACTCAGGAAGACCTGAACTAAAACCCTGTGCTGTGTGACTCTGGGTCAGTTAACCATCTCTCTGAGCCTCAGTTAACTCATCCAGAAAAAAGGGGTATAATAACACCTTCCTCTTAGGGTTGTTGAAAGAACGAAAATAAGCAGGGGTGTAAAAAGCAACATCTAATTGCCAGCCATCCTTTCTGGTTTGCTCTCTAGTAGGCTTACCTAATAAATACAGGAGCTTTGGAGTCACCAGGCATCATCTCTGGGCACTTGCCACCTGTGTGAATTATCTCCTTTCTCTGGGTCAGTTTTCTCCTCCAAAAATCAACCTCTAAAATCTTTACAAGCTCTGATTCTACCAGTCTATGAGATGGTGTCCCACCAGACCGAGACTGGAGAATTAATCATTGGCCAAAGCAACACACTGTGTGTATATTTGTGTATATCCTTTCTTCCTTCCTCCCTCCCTCCCGCTTTGTCTCTTTCCTTCCTTTCTTCTTTTCTTCCCTCCTTCCTTCCTTCCTTCATTCCCTCCCTTCCTTCTTTCCCTCTTTCCTCTCTCCCTTCTTCCCTCTCTTCCTTTCTTCCCTCTCTTCCTTTCTTCCTTCCTTCCTTCTTCCCTTCCTTCTTTTCTTCCTTCCTTCCTTTTCTTCCTCTCTCCTTCCTTTCTTCTTCCTTTCCTCCCTCTTTCCCGCCCTTCCTCCTTCCCTATCTCCCTTCCTTCCTCCCTTTCTTTTCTACTTCTCTCTCTCTCCAGTCTCTGGCTCAAATTATCCACAGAGTGAATTCTCCTGACCATTTTGGGCTCTGTTCTCATTTTCCCAGATATGGAGGTATATTTTTAATCACTCAGAAGTGGTCAGAGGTGAGGCTGCAGAGGCTTTATGTTTCTTCTGCCTTGTTACACCTGACACAGCAAGAGATGGACTGGAGAGATGAGATAGAGACTAGATGAACAGTTCATATGGAAGGATTTTTGTCCCAGTGTGTGACTCCATCCATATAAAGAGCTCCTACAGGGAAAACTCCTCCACCAATGCATATCAATCAACCAATGAATAAGCTTTTATTAGGTGCCTATTACACACCATGTGCTGTTAAACCCTGTTAATATAAAGCTCTCTGGATATACTCTTGTCCCCAAGGAACTCCTCCTGAGGTCTCTGAGCCTAGATTAGTGATTCTTGTCTTTGTACCAGGCACTGTGCTAGATATTACAGATAAAAAGATAAAAGTAAAGTATTGTGCACCTTCGAGATCTTATAGTCTATTAGACTATAAATAGACATGTGCAAAATAAATGCTAGGTGATTTGGGGGATTGCTGGTTAGGGGTCCGGGGAACGAGTAAAGGCTTTATGTTGAGCTGCATCTTGAAGAGTCTAGAGAAGAATCTGCCCTGAAACTTAGAGACTTTGAAATTTCCTGAACACTAAAAAGGAACATAACTTGCTTAGGGTTACAAAGCCATGATGATCATCAGTGAGACTTGAACCAGGACTTCTGGATTCCACATTATAGTGGTATGCTTCCTCTCAGGGCAAGTCGCAAAATAGGGAAAGAATAAATCTAATAAATTGAGTTGACTACCCCCTGCAAGACAAAAAAAAAAGGTCACAGGGAGATGTGAGTGGGAAAAAAAGTTCTGGAATTAGATTCACAGCTGTAGTTGCTCTAGAAAGGCCTTCATAGGACATCTTGTTCAACTGCCTCATTTTATTATTCTTCACTTGTTTCAGTCCTATGTGATTCTTCATGACCTTGTTTGGGATTTTCTTGGCAGAGATATTGCAATGATTTGCTAGTTCTTTTTCCAGCTCATTTTACAAATAAGGAAACTGAGGCAAACATGATCAAGTGGCTTGTCCAGCGTCTAACAGGTAATGGATATCAGAGATCGTTTTTGAACCCAGGGTCTCTGACTCTGCTATTCTTGTTTCACTATTCCAAAATAATACATCTGAGCTTAGAAAAATGCTTTTAAACATATAGAACTTAAAAAAAAAACACTTAAAATGCATAGAACTACAAAGAAAACCAATTCTAATAAAATAGTTATCAAAAAAAAGTTTTTAAACACAGATTTCAGGGGAAGAATCCCTGCCCCATTCTAGTCTGTCTCCCTCGAGAAAGGTTGGAAATTTTTCACATTTCACTAAATTCTTGTTGAATTGAATTGAGTGAAAGAGATCACCATTAGAATATAAGCTCTTTGAACTGTTCGGTTCTGCATACATATATTGATTGTATCTAGGATATACTGTGACATATTTAACATGTATAGGACTGCTTGCCATCTGGGGGAGGGGGTGGAAGGAGGGAGGGGAAAAGTCAGAACAGAAGTGAGTGCAAGGGATAATGTTGTAAAGAAATTTTTTTTTCAAAATTAAATTAAATTAAATTTAAAAAAAAAGAATATAAGCCCTTTGAGGGAAGGGACTGCTGTCATTGTTCCTGATCTGGCATTTTGGTATAAGCAAACCATGGGGTTGGGAGTTAAAGGGAATTACGTGGTTGTGTGTTTCCCCTTCCCTCTTCACCTCCACCCCCAGGAGAATATATATTTCTTATATTTGTATCAGCAGCACAGAGCTGCCACATTGGAGGTGCCTGATAAATGTTGATTGAATTGTGTTGTGGCTGAACTTCCCCAATAAGTGATGGACACCCTGCTTTCCATTTTGCACCAACCAGGCCCCAGAATGAGTCCCACAGACTTGCGTGGGATCCACTCTCTGCCTGGAAGGCATCCAGAGCAGGCTGGGGGTGTGAATCTTTCTGAATACAGAGTGGGATTCTAAAACACAGGATGGAGCTCTGTTATCACCAGCAAAGGGGAAGGGGGAAAAAATAGTGCAGTAGGAGGTTGTTGAGAGGGGAAGAATGGGGATGGGGGGGAAACAACCCAGGTCTGGGTGGGATGCCAACCAAGCCTGGCGAGGATGGCTTGTGTTCCTCCGCATCTGTACATGTGTCCTCCCCGGGGAATTGTCTGGCTACATGTGTCGTTCCACGTCTGTCAGCTAAATCTGAGCTCTGAAATATAACCAATGCAAAATGCAACGCTTGGGAACATTATGTGAATCTGTGATTCTCCCCGGAGGCCCCAGTCCATCTCTAGCAATAAATAGATTTCATGCAGAACACAGAGATGTGCTGTAACTACATTACTCTCCTTTGAGACTCGGGTAAACTTACTGCCGCGTTCTCGCCATGGCTTCGTGGCGTTCAGTCTAGTGTGGAAAGCTCTTCGGCGAGCAAGCCAGGGAGTGTTCTATGAAGGTCGCCTGCTGTTGTATTTGGGGGTGCTTTAATCTTGGAGGTTTCTGCCTGCCCTCCTCTGAGAACTCTGACCTTCACTTCCCTATCTGCAAAACAATCATCTGGCTAAATCTTGAAATTATCTTAGAGGCTGTGAGTTCATTTTACAGATGAGACTCACCCAGCATCACCAAGGCAGCCCTCATTATATTATCTGAATTTTATTTGAATTTCATAGTGACTTTCTGAGGCACAGAGCTCAAACATTATCTCCCGTGTAGTGTAGAAAATTGAACTATACACTGAGAACCAGCAAAGTCTAGATTCAAATATTGCCTGAGATATTTACTAGCCGTGTTATTTTAGAGATCTCATTCCTTCTTCTCTGAACTGAACCTGTTTCCTTCTCTTTTAAATGAATGGAGTGGCCGTTCTGGACTTTCAAGTCCCATCCATCTCTAAGTCTAAAGTCTTTTGTCCACATCCTTCCATTATACATCCTGGCTGTGTGAGTGTGGATAAGTCCCTTAACCTGCCAGTGCCCCCGATTCTAAACTAACCTCCCTTGGTAGAAGGAGTTTCTTCATCCAGGAATTCCTTCTATCAATGAATTATACCTGTTATTTTCAGCCAACAATATCAGGGAAATCTGCAGTGATCAGTTTGTGTGTGTATGTGTTTAATCATGTGGAACATGTAGCATGGTGGGGATTTGATGTGACATTTCTTCTGATGGGAGCTGCTCCGTGCCCTGTTAATATGACATTCTCTATGTGAATTCCCCGTTGGCGAAAAATGCAGAAGCTTGAACGATACCCTTGACATAATGTTGTGCTATTGCTGATGTCTAAAACCATTATCAGAAGCACAGTCAGAGTAGAAAAGGGCTTTAGAGATCACCTCATTTAACCCGATTCTTTTTAGTCAAGCCCCACAGAAGAGAAGATATTTGTCCAGGCTCACATGACTAGCACAGGACATGATTGTCTTTACATCATTATATTATGAACGCCTAAAATCACTCAGTTTGCACGTGTACTGCAATACTGTGGATTAGGAACCTCACCAATATGACACTTTTTTATTGGCAGAGATCACAATCCATCTGGAAACATAGCATAGTATGATTAGAGAGAGGATTGGTTAGAAACTGTGAATCCTAGCTCTGATTATGGATCACCTGTGTGACTTATTCAGGACACCTAGGTTTGAATCTTGCCTTAGACATACAATTGTGTGAAAAACACACACACCCCATTCAGACTCTCCAAGCCTTTTTTCTCAACTATAAAATGAGTTTTATATATGGTTTCCTTATGGAATCTTGATAAAACTCTTTCAAAATTCCTTTCAGGTCTCAATCTATGATCCTTATCCATTTCAATCTGTAAATTTCAGTATAAAGATGAAGAAGAAAGGAGAAATAATTGATATTTATTGATATGCTTTAAATTAGTATCCCTAATACTACTAATACTAATAACTGATTCACATAAAGTATTTTACAGACATCATCTCATTTGAAGCTCACAGTGAGTCTGTGTCAGATGTTGTTAATTATTCCCCTTTTATAGATGAGAAAACTGAGGCTTAGGGAGACTTTCCATGATCATATATAGCCTCGCATGTCAGAGGTGAGACTTAAAGTCAGGTCATCCTAGCAAGATCAAAGTTGCTTTCTCCTCTATCCCAGGGCTGCCTTTCATCTGCTAGCCTTTCTTGTACTCATGTCTTTATTGTCAGCACCTAAGCATCTTTCCACCACCCTGCAGGTTTGATTCTTGGGAGATAATAGTGTTCTCTGATTCTCAGCTCTGTAGCATCATCAGGAGAATACTAATGTGGAAAGTTGGGTTGCTGTTTTAATTTGGGGGAGGAGATCCTTAGAATAGCTTGAGATTAGTTTTTAAAAAAAAGATGCTTTACAGGTTCCTAAATGTAAAATACAGTGCCCATTCCATTTCCTATTTGATTGCAGATCTTATTTCAGATAGATATAAAAAATAACTAGGGGCAGGTCCTAGCTTGCTGACTGTTTCAGTGATGTGTAACCCTATAAGAAAATGTAGGATTTCAAGAGCATTGTTACCTTAGGCAGTCTTGCCTATGAATGCCATTTACTCCATCCCAGCAGTGAGTGATGCTGAAGGGACAGCAGGGTGTGAAAGGAAACAGCAGAATGGAAAAGAAAGCCTTGGGTCTCAATCTTGCTAGGAATGCCTGATGTGTCATAGAATGTAAGGGCAGAGAGGACCCTAGAAATGTCTATTCCAAACCTCTCGTTTTATAGAAAGGGAACTGTAGTCAAAAGAGAGCAATGAAAGGATTTGCCATAGTTCACATAGGTCTGAAATCCAAATAGATCTGAAAATCAAATCTTTAAACTCCAAATCCTGTATTCTTTGCCTATTCTGCCTTGGAAATCTTTTTTTCCCTCTCCTTTCTACTTTGAGTTTTTCTGCTTTACTTTATTTTAGTTGAGCTTTATCTCTTCCGGAGACTTGGGAGTTTGGAAGGAAGATTTGTGCCTATTCTATAACCACCTCTAAACTAGGGACTTGCTGTGGGCTTCTGATCTTTGATCTACATTTGGATTTCAATTGAATTCGGTTGAGCAAGAATTAATTAAACCCTCATTCCATGTACTGGGCTGGGTGCTGGAGATGTGAAAACAGAAGTGAAATGGTCTCTGTCCTCCAGGAGCTAAATTTCTACAAGGAAAATAATATGTACACAGATAATTAAATGCAAAACATCTCCAAAGTAAATATAAAGTAATTGGTGTAGGGAGGATCCCTATTACTAATATTAGCAAAGGAAATTAGAGGGTTATAATGGCAAATATAGAAGGTTTGGGGGCATTTTTTAAAACATGGGTGACAATTGAAGGAACGAAGAAAGGCCTCTTGGAGGAGGTGGCAGTTGAGTTGATTGGATATGGAGCTTCTAAGAGACAGTAAAGAAGGAGAGCATTCCAAACTTGATGGATTGTTATTCAGTCGTTTTTCAGTTATGTCCAATCTCTGTGATCCCATTTGAGGTTTTCTTGGCAAAGCTACTGGAATGATTTACCATTTCCTTCTCAATTTGCAAATGAGGAAACTGAGGCAAATGGGGACATGCTCAGTGGCTCTAATAGTTAGGAAGTGTCTGAGGTCAGATACAAACTCAGGTTTTCCTGGCTTCAGGTATGCTGTTCTATCCACTGTGCTACCTAGCTGATAGAAAGCCAATGCAGAAGACATATAGAGACCAGAGAATGATCACCATGTACAGAAAACAGTGTTTGTGAACAGATAAGCTCAGTGCTTTTAAATTTTGCATAAGTGGCCAACCTGAGAGCATAGTGGTCAAGCATCCTACCTCAGTGCCATAGTAGTTTTGTGAGCCTGAAGAAGTCCTCCCCGTTTCAGCAGAATTTTTTCCTCACAATTTTTGCAAGTAGGAATCATTTAAATCTTTGTTTATATCTTCAGCACCTAGGACAGTACCTGGAACCCGGTAGGTCCTTAAATATTTTTTGACATACCCACATTTATTACCTACTTTGTGCAAGGCACTGTAGATTTATTTTGGGGGGGAATGGGATCTATGATTTCATTGGTGTACTTAGTATTGTGTTTGTTTGTGTATATGTACACAACAATATAAATCTATACCAATGCAGATTTTACACCTTTTCTATAGAGAATTAGAGAAATGCTCAGGTACTAGGAAGGTTGAAAAACTTGCCGGTGGTCTTGCAACCAAGAGGCATCAGAAACAGAATATGATCCAAGGTTTCTGACTGTCAAGTCTGCTTTCTTTTCCCTCTTCTTAGCTTCCCTTGTGCTAGACACTGGGGATAAAAATACAAAGAAAGAAAAAGTATCTACCCAGAAAGAGCTTGATTGAAGAAATACTACAAGGAAGCTGAAGTGTGTGATAGGATAGGTGCAGGACTTGGTATTGGGAAAACCTGAGTTTGTACCCTACCTCACATATTTAATAGATGTGTGACCCTGGGCAAGAGATTTAACCTTTTCATGCCTTAGACTACTCTTTAAGATGAGAAGTCATTACATATTTAGTGGATATCATATTGATTGCCTTTTCAATGGATGGGGAAGGAGTGGGAGCAAGGGAGGAAATTTAGAACTCAAATTTTTTAAATTAATGAGAAAAAATAAATTTAAAATGTCCAAATAAAATGAGAAGTTAGTCTGCATAAACAGAGACAGTCACCACATTAGTATTATTATTTTTCACATTCATTTTTCACACTAGCTGTGTGACTATAGCCAAATTTTATAATCTCTCTGAGCCTCAAGCAAATCCTTAAGAGTTTAATTTATAATCTTTAAGATTATAAGTTGTTTACAGAATCATAGGAACTTTATGGATTCTCAAAACATAGCAAATAATGAAATTTTAAGGGGATGGGAAAGAGAGGGGAGATTGTGCTTAATGAGAACTATTATTATAACCCTCTTTGAAGACAAAGGACAAACAACCTGTGAGTAGGACAAGCTGCCCTCCCGGAGACCCAACTGGCAACTTCCACTTAGGCAACACACCTCCTTCTTTCTCCTAACCCCTTATCCCTTGCCCTTTTCCCTCCTTTCTTCTTTCCTTTCCTTCCCTTCCCTTTCTTTCCCTCTACCTGCTGATGCTCTGCCCAAAGGAACATAAATTTTGATCATTGAAATCTTGCAAGATATCTAGAAGTCAACAAGATTTCTTTCTTAAGCACTATGTCTTAAACCCAAATCACTCTGGCTGTTATTGATTGGCCAAAAAATATTTCTCAACCCAAGCCCCATCTGGTCATTGTCTGGGTCCTAATGGATCAAAACATCAAAACAACATTAGATAGATAGATAGATAGATAGATAGATAGACAGACAGACAGACAGAAGCTCTAAAATAAATTTTAAATTATAAATAAACAAGGTTATTACTGTCTCTTTGAGAAAGGTTGTTCATTATGATCTGAATCTATTTAATATATAAATGAATATATATTTAATATTTTAGTATATAATTGAATATAAATAGCAACTGTTTCTGGTTTTGGCCAGAAACCCAGTAGATCTTACCCTCCCAGATAGATTTTTTTAAGAAAATAAGACCATCCTTTGCCTCATTTTTTTACCTAGCTTTAATCACTTAATGAGAACTGACATTTGGCTGAACAGCTTTAAAAAAAGCAGTTAGATGGCCCAGTGATTAGAGAATATTAGGCCTGGAGTCAAGAAAACTTGAGTTCAAATACAGCCTCAGACCCTATTTCATCAAAGAAGGAAATGGCAAAACACTACAGCATCTTTGCCAAGAAAATCCCATGGATAGTATTGTCATAGTCTAATCCTCAGGGTCACAAAAACCCTGATAGAACTGAATGACTAAACAACAAATTTTCCTGAACAACCTAAGACCAAAAAGAGAGTACAATTAGAAGATTTTGAGAAGGATCTTGTCCTTTCATGGCATTCTGCTAGCCTCAAGGCACTTTGTTGTTTCTTTTTTGCTGCCTCCAAAGCCGAATGTAGTTAGACCAAGTTCTTTTCATTCTGACAGATTTGCTGGGATTACCCACAGTGCCTTTATCCATAGTTTGGGTCTTAGCTACATGAGTGACAAGTGGGTGAATTCTGGAACTGCAGCAGGATCTTCTGTGAAGTGGGGTTATTTATAGAAAATTTATCCAGTGTTACTAACCCATCTTTTTCAGCACTGATTCTAAAATCATGACTACAGAGGTGAAATTGTCTACCCATGAGCTTAAGATATGAAAAGGTCTCTCCATTCACTGTCTGTTCTCTGAGAAGAGTTATAACTACCACTGATGGGGTCTCATCAGTGTGAGTTGATGAATAGCCCATAATCCTTTAAATAAATAGTAGGATTAAAATAATAAATCTCAAGAGGAAAGGATAGACCTAATTTCTGTTATAAAATATCTTAGTTGTTTCTTCTGGGACAGAGAAATTTCTCAAGGTTAACCAGATTTGTTTCTTCCAAAGTATTCCAGTTTGTTGTTTTCACTCTGGTTAAACTAGACATCTTTGGGGAAGTGGGCCAAGTTCCTTGGGCCTTCTGTGTCTCTGATGGCACCTACTTGAGACTAAAAACTAACTTCCACCTGCTCTTCTTTTCCAAAAATAGATTCACTCGCCAAAACAATTTAATAAAAGTGGATTCCTTCTCTTGTTGTTGTTGTTTTAATAAGCAGATTTGTTCCATTTTATATGGCCAGACTCTCATATCTTGAAAGGTTTAGTTTGGGGTGGGGATTGGTACCTCAATGTAGTCCCTTAGTCCAAATGTGTGCTCAAAAGGAAATCAGTACATTAACAAGTACTTTTCATGTGCACCTATGTACCAGGTGCTGGGGATGCAAAGGCAAAAATGACACAGTCCTTGCCTTAAAGGAACTTACATTTGATCTCAAGAGATAACATTAGATGATTGATTGATAGATAGATAGATCAAAGCTCTTTGCAAGCTCTAAAGTAATTTTTAAATTATAAATAAACAACAGGATTATTAATGTCTCTTTGGGCAAGGTTGCTCATTATGATCTGAATCTATTTAACTATATTTTGGTCCAGTCTGTTTCTTCTTCCCACAATAATAATGTGAAAGAGACTTTGTTCTGACCAAATTTAATTAAATTTACTCCTACAGCATTCCCTTGATGTACCATTGTTGTTAAGTCATTTCAGTCATGTATGACTCTTTGTGACCCCATTTGAGGTTTTCTTGGCAGAGATTCTGGAGTGATTTGTCAGTTCTTTTTCATTTTGAAAATTAGAAAATGAGTTAAACAGAATTAAGTGACTTACTCAGCTACTGTCTGAAGTGGGATTTGAACTCAGGAAGATGAGTCTGCCTTCCAAGCCCAATGCTCTCTCCACTGTACCACCCAGCAGCCCATTATCAGTCTAATAACCCTATCTAAAAAGAGAAATTACATTAGTCTGGCACGATGAGTTTTGGTAAAACTTTGCTAGTTGTTTGTGATCACTTATTTCTAAATGTTCACTAACCAGCCCTTTAATAGCATGAATTTTAGAGTTTTGCTAGAAGTAGAAGATCAAGGTCACTGGCCCATAGTTTGCATTCTCCATTCTCTTCCTTTGAGAAAAATCAGGACATTTGCCTTCCTCCAACACCTCTCCCATTCTCCCTAGACCTTTCAGAGATCACTGATGGTGGCTCCTAGTCCCATTTGCCAGTTTTACCAATATCTTGAGCATAGTAAAAAGGAAAGAGAAGGGAACAAGAATTTATTGGGTACTTCCTTTGTGCCAGGCACTGTGCTAAGCAATTCACAGTAGGTAGTGTGAACTGATTCCTTTGACCTCATCAAGGGCTTCTGGTTCTTCTATTTCTAGCTATACTTATCTAAGATTTCAAGTCTTTATTAGACATTTTTGCTATGTTGTTTTTAGTTAAAAGTCTTATCTTTTATGAAGATAAACCAAAAGGGAATGGCTTGGGGAAAGTATATCTCTAAGCTTTAAGGCTGATATCTAAAATTATAACCCATTCCATAATCCGTCCCTTAGTTGTGTTGCCCAAAACAGAACAGAAGGTGGGATGAAAACAGATCAGACCAAGTTCAGTTCATTCAAGGTCATTGAATCTAGATCTGGAGTTAGGAGGGACTTTAGAAACCAATCATCTAACCCCTTCATTTTCCAGAGAGGTAAAATGAATTGTCACACCTGGATCAGGTGTGACATGTATGGATGTATCAGACTGGTACATCAAGGGAATGCTATAGGATTAAATTTAATTAGATTTGGTCAGAACAAAGTCTCTTTCACATTATTATTGTGATAAGGAGAGACAGACTGGACCAAAGTATAGTTAAATAGATTCAGAACATGATGAGCAACCTTGCCCAAAAAGGCATTAATAATCCTGTTGTTTATTTATAACTTAAAAATTACTTTAGAACTTGTAAAGAGCTTTGATCTATCTATCTATTTTATCCAGGCAGAGCCTAGAGTCAAATTCAGATTCTTGTTTCCAAGTCTAAGATCCTTTCCATTATAATATGTTGTCCCCCAAGCTTTTGCAACACCCATGTATTTTTTTAATTTTTTTCCCTTTACTTCACGAGTGCCTTCTCTCTGTCTTCTTATTCTTCTCTCTTATATTTTACCAAATCCACATCTATTTGGTTTTGGTCCTTCTACATTAACATCTTTTGTTTGACCTAGATTCCTTCATACTTTCTGAAACTTTTCTAATCTGGACCTTTTTGGCCAGCTTCACAGTCCAGCTTTCCAGTGTTTTCTCCTTGTCAGATCTTAACCATCATATTCCTACTCTCCATAGTTTCATTCTTCTCTTCTCCATCTTCTCCTTTCTTTTCTCTCTCCTCTTTATCATTCTCTCTTCTCTCTGCTTCTTTTCTATCCGCTCTTTTTACTTCCTTTTCTCACCTCTCCTTTTCTCTCAGTTTTTATTGATGATTTGCTGCACATTAATTCTTGGGGTCTGTTTTGAGGGAAAGGGAAAAGGGATTTTCCCTTAATACTTTCATTTGCTGAGATAAAATCTTTTGACCCAAATATATATTGTTTCAGGTTTTAAAAATCAATTTGATTGGCCACAGAAAACGTATTTTGGCATCCCTGGGAGACAGGCTCCACGAGGATCCTCCACAGAAACCCCCTCGCTCCATCACCCTCAGGGTAAGTGGCCTGAATGTGGCTTTTTATCTCACAATTAAGCTTAACAAATATGGGGGCTACCTAATGTCTGAAGCTGCAGGTTAGGAAGCATGGACTATTTCTTAGCCATGTAACTTACATCTTCTGCATTTCAGGTTGGGGGAAAGGGGAAATCTACTCTATTTATCTTTATAATTTTATGCTGTTTTTAATGCATTTGCTGTGGCCAAAGCAGCATATGAATATTTTATGTCCAGATGTGTAATTCAGTGGAATTTGTTCCAACAAACCACTGCTTTTACAGCTCCCTCTGACACCATCTTTGCCAACGGATGGGAATTCATTTTCTTTTTTTAATCGAAAACCTCTGATCCACAGGAAAACCAAATTAATCAAGGGCCACAGCAAAGTAAAAAGTATCTTACAATAACTTTAGGCCCTTGATTCTTACTTTAGAAAAGAACAACAAACTTTCCACTTGCCTGCTTTTAAAATGAAAAGAAAACAGAAAAGACTTTTAAAGGAATGAAAATGATGCTCAGTTTTTCATATCGTAACAGGGAAAGGGAAGAAGGGGGAGGGAGAAAAGAGGGGGAGGGAAAGAGAGAAGAGAGGAGAAGAAAGGAGAGAGGGGAAGAGCAAGGAGAGAGAAGAAAGAGATGAAAGACTAAAATGGATGATAAAGTATATTAGGAAGTTGGATAGAAAATATAAATTCCAGAAATGGAAGAAAATTATGAAGGAACTAGAGAGAAAATAGACAAAAGTAGAGAGAAAAACCCAAGTCTCCTGCCTACCCAAATTTTATTTGCTGTAGTTGCCATTCCTGACACCTCTAAGATATCTCAAAGGGCCAATCACCCTTCCACACCACCACTTTTCACAAGGTCTCCTCCTTCTAGTAGATTGGGAGTCTTTCTATGTTGACTAAGCTCCTGATCTACTGCAGTCCCAAAGCAAGCATAGGACCCTTCTCATAATCATCAATTCAGATAACACATCATTCTAACAGCAGAACAATTCATTTCTCCATCTTAAAGTACTGACTTGGAGTGGATTCACCACTCCAAATCAAGAACACCAAATTGGTGCTGGACTTTAAATTCTGACCTTTTTACTTAACTACATACATTACCTTAGACAAGTCTTTTCACTGTCTTATTTTCCCTATCTGTAAAAGAAAGGAATTGGACTAAAAGCCTTTTCAGCTTTCTTCTAGTTCAATATCCTACTCTCACTGAAGTTTGCACAGTACGGTTTTGCACAATAGCAACGGGATCATTTCTTAAACTGGGATAATAATGGCCCAGAGACACTTCCCTTCATCAATCCAGATTTAAGTTTTCAAAAATTCATCCAAAAACTGGAGATTTAGATGACAAATTACCCTGGCCCTATATCCTCTCCTTCATTCATTACTCAGTTTCCCCTGCACAAATTTGTCTAAATGGCATCTGAATCAGCAGCATCATTAAATGGCAAAAGGCAAAATAAATTTTACAGAATTCTGGGCCATCTGCAGAATGAAAACGGCATCATCTCACAAATAAATTTTATGATATGATGTGATTAGTTCAAGGATATTTCATAGAGGAAGTTGGGAATTGAGATCTAGTGGGAGAAGAAAGAGAAGGTGCAGCTAAAGAGAAGGGAAAGGAATTAGACTGTGACAGGTATAAACAGATTAAAGGATGACAGGAAAAGGAACAAGGCTCCTTTGGGAGTGTGGAAAAAGACTTTGGAGATGTTTGTAGTGTGATGGAAACTTGGAGAACCATTTTCCTCCTTCAAAAGTATCCCTCAAAATAAATCCAGGTAAATTTTGCAGATGGAAAGCTTCCTCCTTTTGTTTTAAGTAAAGGAAAGTATGTGGAGGAGGAAAAAGAAGTTAGCAGCTATAACATAGAGACCAGGAAGGCAGGATTCACTGAAGCTTAGTGGAAAAGCATTGATTCCTGCCTCTGACATTTCCTGGGTGACTTTGAGCAAGTCACTGGATTTTCTCTACCTCAGTTTCCTTAAATGTAAAATACATTGGTTGGACTAGATGGTCTCTGAGATTCATTTTAGATTAAAAATCCTAAAATCTACCTATGAGGTAGGGTGGTCATTTTGTTCTGCTAACTCCTTTTTCTTCCTTTTCCAAGTTTTCCCCTTCTAACTATCCCCTTCCCCTTTCTCCTTCCAAACAATTAATAGAAATAGATTTTTTAAAAATAACAATAATTACTAAAATGTGTGCGATGGTTTAACCTCCTCAAAGTCATCTTGGTCCATTTGGGAACGTCTGTTGAGAAAAGGAAATGGAGAGGCAAAGGAACAAGGGAAGAGCCCAAGTTTCCTCCTCTCTGTAAATGCTAGATCCCAGTTCTCTGATGTGGTATAGTGAACAAAAGCCAGCCTTTAAGGCTCACTCTACTACACACTTAAGCTGTGTCATCCTAGGTGAATCGCTTTAATACTCAGTGCTTTAGACAATTCTCTAAAGACTCTAAATTGTAGAGAAGGTGGTGACCTGTACTGGTACAGGGAGTTCCCTCAACCAAAGAAATCATGGGTCTAGTCCCTCACCATATCCTTACCTCACTTTGGACCAATTTCCATCAGATTCAAGTTCATTTTCCACTCTGGAAGGGAAAAAACTCAAATCCCCCATTTGTCCCTTTGTTCACCGTTTCATGGTTGTTGTAATAATGTTCACACTGTGTACCGTGCTGTTCCATGTCACTAACCCACTCTCCGAAGGTAGCTCGCCATCCATTGTGCTCCACTTGACAGTGTCATCACCCCATATTCACGTGCACCTCCCAGTTTGTGACACAGATTCCTCATTTTTCCACCAAAATGATTGACTCAAGGAAATGGTGCTTCGGGGACCTACCCATGGCTGAGCACATGGGTAGATCCGCTATCACAAACTGGATGCCCAATTTTTTACCCTCGAATAACTTGGTTAAAATACTCAGAAGGAAAAAAAAAGCACTGAATATATCATACCATTCATTAATGGAATGGGAGAATACCATCCAACTCCTTGGACCCCCAAGCATCCCTAATGCTTTCTGTGTTGTCAGTCATTCAAAGTTTTGAAACCAACGGATACCCGTTAGAATATGGTATTTATTTCATGATGTATTTCCATTCAGGAACCCAGTGGTAATCACAGCCCTCCTCAGTTGTCTCCATCACTTAGCCAAAGTACTTACACCACTGGGGGCTCCCTAGACGTTCCACACATTATCATGCAGGGTGATGCAAGGAGAAGAAGAAATGAAAACTACTTTGATGATATTCCCCGGTCGAAACTGGAGAGACAGATGGCCCAGGTAAGGTGGAAAAAAGCATATCTTTTAGCTTTTGTACCTATCATCAGAATCAACTAATGCCTTCACTGTATCTCATGCCTTTGGGGGTCTTCCCTTGGGCTCTCCTTATTCACTACATACCCCATTTTCAGCCTCCTCCATCCAGAATAGAGTCCAGCTGCTGGAACTCTCCTTATCAAATATGTATCTTTGCTCTCTCCTCTTACTGAAGAAACTAAATTTAAATTTCAACAAATATTTTCCTACCAAAGGAAGTAATTTGCTGAACAAACCAAAGGGTAATGAATGTAGATGATTAAAACTAGGATTGGATGGTGTAAAGTGGTTCAAAAACTAAAATTTAAAAGCCTAGACTAAAAGAAGGGGATTGTGTCTCAAGGGAATGGCGCTGATTCTCATCCAAGTGTATGTAATTTTCTAGACTTAGTATATAGTAAAAAACAATATTATTGTTTAATTTTATGACAGTGTATTTAATTATGCCACAGAATATATAATGATAACTAGATTATGTGGAAAGAGGCAAGACATAATAGAAGAGAGGTGACTTCAGGGGCTTTAACATGCAGCCTCTGTTGCATCCTGCCATACAACCACTCTTTCAGTGATTTTAGAAAATTCTCTAAGCCTATGTGTTGCACAGCAACCAGTGCCGATCTGTGTTGGTAGAAGGGATTTCCTTCCCAGGAGTTCTCTATATGGGCTCAGCCCCCACCCCCTCAAAAGAAAAAAATTATAATTGTGTGTATATATACATACATACATATACATATATCTACATATATGTGTATAAATATATATGGGGAAAGATATTTGGTGAGGGGACAGGGTAAGATAGGCAGTTCCTTCATGCAGTGTTCTCTCCATAATAAAGGTCTCAGAAAGAAAACAATAAACTATTGTGTAGGCAAAATGTCTGGCAAAATCTTAATTCAAAAGATATTAAAGCTTAAAACTATACCCAAATATTTGGGACACCTTGTATGATTAATACAATATTATATTATTAAATATTAATATTGATATTAAATATAATATTTTATGGTACATAATTTGCACAATGTATGTAATTATACTAAAGCATATATAATATTTAAATTAGCCCTCATAAATATTTTCTTACTGAAAGAATTGTTGCTGTAAGCAAATCAATGGGTAATAGATTTGAAAAAATAAACTATGATTGAATGGTTTAATATTATAAAATCATAGTCTAGAGGTAGTGTTATATAGTGGACAGAGGGCCAGTCTAGAATTGGGAAAGCCTGGGTTCAAGTTCTGCCTAATACATAAACTAGCTATGAGACCGTGGACAAGTCTCTTAACTTCTCAGTGCCCTCAGTCAACTGGATAAGAGTATAAGTTAAATCCAATCAAAGAAGCACTTAAATGTCTACTGTGTGTCAGCACTGGAGACTTGTTCTTCCTCTTCATCACTCCATTTGGGGTTTTCATGGCAAAGATACACGAGTGGAGAGAAAGAAAGGGAGATGGAGGGAGAGAGGGGAAGAGAGGAAAAGAAAGAAGGAGGGAGAGGAGGTGGGGAAAGAGGGAAGGAGAGAAAGAAAGGAGAAAGGGAGAGAGAGAAAAAGAGAGGAGAAGAGGGAGAGAAGGAGGAATGGAGCGAGGGAGGGAAAGTGTGTGTGTGAGAGACTGAGTTACTTTTGAAAAGAATAGCATTGTTAGAAATGGTGTCATTGAATGGCTGCTATGACAGATCTCTACAATCTCCAATCTTTTCTGTGTTTCAGGTCTGGTTGGAGAGATCTTTACAGATTTGTTGTTTGTAGAGTCTGTTGTCATTATTCAGCATAGCTAGTTAGTTAGTGACAGAGTGATTAGTAATTAAGTGCTCCCTAAAGCCGCCTCAGATGGATGATCACAGAAGCCCTCAGAGACATGAAGAAAAATGAATTTGTTGAAAGCTTCCCCAGTGGAGAGAGAGACCTTTTTTGTCCTTGTCCTGGGTTCAGATTGATGAACCTAAAGACTGTCTTTTTCCTGCTAGCCCCACCTGAGTTGAGAAAGTCCAGGTAGAAATTTAACCATAAAGAGATTTCGTTTCAACCTTTTAAAAAATGAGGGAAAGGGCCTCTTAACTATTCAGGCATTATCTTTTTTAAAACCTTCCATAAATATGTCATGTTTTATCTCAAAACTGTAAGGTAGGAAGGTACGGTGCTGGGCACACTGCAGGAAATGGTACAAGCACAATGCTTTCTGGACATGAAAACCCTGCAGGGAGAAGGATTGGGTGACCCTGTCTCCATTTAGCAATTTTCAGCCATGAATTGTTTTCTGTTCTTTATCAGGGGCAAGGTCAAATATTGCATTGTTGTCTTCCTTGCTTTTGTTTTTAAATGAATGTAGATAGGAGATGAAGTTGAGTTGAAACTTTTTTTTTGCTTCTCTCGAATCATAATTTAATTCATACTGTAACTGTTTACATTGAAATTGCTCAAAGATATTTTCAGAGCTGGGACTAGGGATAGACAAGGGTGGTAACTGCCTAGGGCGCAATCCAATTGTATCGGGCAAAACAAAGAATAATTTTAAATATTGTTGTTGTTTTTTAAAATAGACAAGTTTTAAGGCCAAAAAATTCTGATTATCCTTGGATTTGTGATAAAATTTCATGAGTTAAAACTGAGATTCAAAGCCTTCTGGGAGTGACAGCCAAAAAGGGGTGGCAGGAAGGGTACCTAATTTTCAAATCTTGCCTGGGGCACTCAAAGGCTGTGTCCCAGATCTGAGTGCACTGACTTGTACTTTATTCAGGCAGGCATTTATCATATGTTTTCCTCTTTTAGCATTTGTGGATGACATCTCTGTTTGAATTTCCCTAATAAGAGCACTTTCCTCCCAGAATCGATTCTAGTATAAAAATTTCCCACAAGAATGGAATCCATAGAAATAAATTCAAACTGGGTCTTCTCGGACCCTCTTCCTCTTCATGTTTGCTTATCTGGTTAAGACATTAGTGGAATAGTGATTCAGCATCCAAAATTATAGCTACCAATTGTCATATATGGCTACTTCATTTTTAGAATGTAATTATGTCCTCCAGACAATGCAGTTTATATAGGAAAAAAACACTATATAGTTCTCTGTCCAAATATTTGCTTGACATAATTTAACATTTCTTAAAATCTCACAGGTGACCAATCTAGAAAGAGGCTTCTGACTATTCTTCTCCTTTACAACATAGCTAAATTTCTGGTCTCCAATGGTACTTTCAAAAAACAACCATCTTGTGGGGTTAAGTTTAAAGTCAGAAGTTCATTCTATATTTTTTCCCCATTTCTTTGATATTTATTGAGCACCTACATGTGCCTATTTTTTAGTCACCACCATCAAATACAGAATACTGTCTTACTAATAGAAAGGTGAGGGAGTTTGAGGTATGATAAGAGAAGTAGATTATGAGTCAAAAGGATCTTTATTTAAATCTCAGTTCTGCCACTTGTCCCCTATGTGCCTCCTGCCTGTCACTTACTCTCTTAACCTCAACTTTCTCATCTGTAAAAGGGGTATAATTAGCATCCACTTCACTGGGATGTTCTGAGGATCAAATGAGTAACGTGTTTTGCAAATCGTAAAGCTTTATATAAATACTGGTTGTTATTTATTGGGTAAGGGGAAGGGAATAAGCAACTGTTCTAACTGCTTTACAAGTATTATTTCATTTGCTCTTTATTAATCAATCAACAAATACCTGTGTGCCAGACACTGGATTATAAATACAATAAATGGAACAATACCTAGTTGAAAGGAACTTGTGCTCCCTCAGCCTCAGTTTCCATATCGGAAAAAATGAGAGTGGAATTAGATAATCTCCAGTTCTTATAGAATATTCTGAGCCTCAGTAGCTCTGTCTGAAGGGACTGAATCACATGATTTCTAAGGATTCTTTCCACAATTGATCTATAATCACCATGAATAAAGGAGTTAGAAGATAGACACCTCTCTTTGTTTTAGAAGGAGATTTCGTTGTTCTTTTTGACTTTTAAAGAAATGAATACCTCCCTTTCTCCTTCCCCCATAAAGCCCTGTCCAAAGCCTATTATCTTTCCTGAACCGAGCATCAATTTGAATGGCTATTTTGTAGCTCAGCAAGCTTGTCTGTCAGAAAATGAAATTATTTGCAGCTGCATCATCAGATTTTTGTGTTTAACATTTTGTCACTTGATTCACACCTTTTCCCATTTCTCTTTTTTTTTAGATTCTTAATATAATAATAATTTTAAAAATCCATTTTCTATTTTAACACCCTGTCTTCCCTGGCTCCAGACTGTATTCCTCCCTGGAGATGGGTTTGCTGTGCTCAGCAAAGAGATAGGTCTACACAGTTCTTCATAAAAACTTACATTAGCAATTAAAATTCCACTAAGTAATGAGTCATGCTGATCCTCCCTACCTCTCCAGAGAAAATTTGAAGCCCACTCACTTTATGCCTAATGGAGCTCTTTAAAAAGTCTTCTTGTTTCCCTGAAGGGACTTAGACCTCAATTTTTGTGAGCTTAGCCTCTTCTCGTTCTTATCTTCCAGAAAACTTATCAGTCCACCCTTGGGCTTCTCCTAATCCACAAAAAGAAAAAATATATATAGTTAGGAGAAAACCATCATTGGAGGATTTGTCCTAAAAGCATCTTGTTTAATTCTTAGTCTTCTCATGAGCCACAGCTGGAGTGGATTTTGAATTCTAGCCATGGACTAGATCCTTGAGTTCTGAGGCGTAAAGATGCTGCAATGGAAGCTTTGAAATTCTAGAAAAGATCTGAACTTGGGGCTTCTTCATACAAAACCAGCTCTCTTTCAACTGCCCTGTGCTTACATCCTGGATAAAAGAAGGAAATGAGACAGCTAGATAGTGCAGTGGATAGAATGCTGACCCTGAAGTCAGGAGGACCTAGGTTCAAATCCAGCCTCTGACACTTAATATTTCCTAACTGGGTGATCTTGGGCAAGTCACTTAACTACAGCTGCCTCAGCCAAAAAAGAAAAGAAAAGAAAGGAACATTTATTAAGTATCTATTGTGGATAAAATACTTTCTGTGCTAAGAACTTTATAAAAATTATTTCATCAAATCCTCACAATGGGGGTAGGTGCTATTAGTATTCTCAATTTTGTTGTTCATCTTAATAAGAGGAATAAATGTTCTTTCAAAAATCACTGAAAGTGATGTGATATGAAATGTGAAAATATCTTGAGTAAACTCCAATGCCACAAGGAAAACATATCTGATCTATAATTCCAATTTTGATTCATTAGACCTGGGTTTTTTTAGATCTTTTTACTTAATAATATTTTATTTTTCCAAATATATGTAAAAAAGTTTTTCAATATTCGTTTTTCTAAGGCTTACTTTTTTCTCCCTCCTTCCTTTCTCTTCCTCCTCCCCAAGGCAACAAGCAATCTGTTATAAGTTATACATGTACAATCATTTTAAACATATTTCCATATTAATCATGTTGTGAAAGAAAAATTAGAACAAAAGGGAAAATCACGAGAAAGAAAAAAACAAACAAAAAAGGTGAAAATATATGCTTCAATCTGTATTCAGTCTCCATAGTTCTCTCTCTGGAAGCAGATGGCGTTTTCCATCTCAAAGCTATTAGAATTTATACCTGTTTTTTAGAAACTCTCTCTCTAATCCTACCTTTCATTCCAAAAACTGAACATTTTACTCCTGCTTAAGACAGCATCACGATTATAATACTGTATTAATGTTTACCACTTTCAAAAAAAACTTTCATATCTCTTATCTTAGCCTAAATTGAGACTAATACCCGTAAGTATTGGATATTCATGGGGCACTTCAAAGCCAAAACTGTGGAAGTTAATATTCTTTGTGGTTGAATTGGTGACATGTACCACCAGTAACTTTTCTAGGCATGTGTCATTTTAGCACCAAACAAGATAGTTTTTAAGTCACATTAAATTGTAGGCACTGTTCTCCCAAAATGAATTATAAAACAATAGTATTGTATAGTTATATATATATATATATATGTAAATGTAATAGAATGCTATAAATGCGGAGAAAAAAATTAAGGAAGGCTTGGAATCAGAAGATTTGAACCTCAATCCTGTCCCCAGACATATTTTTTTAACTGTGTGACTGTGGATATAGGTCCCTTTAATCCCCAAGCAATTCTTTGAAATTTTAAATTAGAGGTAAGTTGATGATCTATACAATCGAAAGGAATTTTCATGCTGGGAACCCCATACCACCACAGTCATCCCCAGCAACTGGATCCTTGCTATTACTTATATAAATCAGCTTTGGGATCCTCTTGCTTGGACTCAGAAAAGGACAATTAAATAGACAACTTTTTTCTTGCCCTTTTGCCAATATGGTGAAATACAGGAACTCTTTTTCAGAATCATGTTTTTAAATAATTGAAGAAAATGCTAAATAGAGATTAATAAAAAAAAAATTTTCATAGTTTCCTGTTTGACTTCATAGATTCCCTGTGATCCTATGATTAAGAACACCTGATCTGCCTAATGTTTTCACAAAGTCAAAGTAGTTTCCTTAAACTTAAGGAGATTTAATAATTGTAATGTTTGTGCCTCTGGTTCAAGAAAAAGAGTGGTCTACTGTATTGTTTATGATTGTGATTATATTTGATAAAACAAAAGGAGCACAGATACTGGAGGGAGTCTTAGAAGATCATTTTTTTCCAATCCGCTCTTTTTCAGATGGGGAAACTGAGGCCTAGAGAAGGACAGTATCTTGTCCAAGGTCCCAAAAGTAATAAGGATTTGAACCCAGTCTGAATGGTTTTGGCTGAAAATAAGAATTAATAGGATCAGTTGCCTGAATGGTCTCTCAGTTTAGATAAAATTTTAAAATAGTAGAATGACAAATGACATTTGTTAAAGTTTGCAAAGCTTCTCATATGCATCATCTCTTTAGAACCATTGAGGTAGACACTACAAACAAGTATATTTTTTGCAGAAAAAGGAAACTGAGTCTCAAAGATCTTTGGTGATTTGTCAGTGACTATACAATTATTAAGTCTCAGAGATGAGATTTAGAATTCACCATAATGAATAGAATGCCAGGTCTGGAGTCAAGATTGTTCATCTTCCTGGGTTCAAATCTGGCCTGCATAATCCTAGATCACTTAATCCCATTTGCCTCAGTTTCTTCATCTGTAAAGAGAGCTCAAGAAGTAAATAGTAAATTGCTCCAGGATCTTTGCCAAGAAAACCCCAGAAGAGGCACAGAGAATCAAACACTACTGACATAACTCATCAACAAATCTGCTATCTCCAAGCCTAGTAATCTACCTGTAGTCTCCTTGATAGTAGGGCTCTTACATTCATTGTATTTATAAACCCAGTTTCTGGCTCATAGTCGGTGCTTAATAAATACTTATTGGTTGATTGACTGATGACTGGATGCTATGCTGTTTCTTACACCATTTGCCAATCTAATTTTTTGATCCCACTGGATGATATTTGTTAAAATCCTACTGAGTTTGATAAACATCCCCTTTCATAATTAGTAACTGTTTTTGTAAGTTATTTGAAACTAAGGGTTATTTCACTCATTGCCTAGCCTAGAAGGAGGTGCTTAATAAATGCTTGTTGACAGACTGGTTATATTCAAAGAAATGTCCCAAGTTCTCTATTTATTTTAGTTTCCACTATACAGACATATGGCTCAAATACTATAAAAGTGAAAAAGGCATTATAAAAGAGATTTCATTTCCTAACAACTAACTGAATTATTAGCTATCACCAAGACTCTATCATTTACTGTCTATGTGACCTTGAATAAGTCACTTACCTGATATTATTTCCTTATTTGTAAAAGCCAGAAAGAGACTAGATAATCTCTGAGTTTTAAGGTTTTCTGATTCTTTGACTATTTCCAGATCAAAACTAGTTACCATGGATGTCATTTAATGGCACCTTTGTGACTTTTATGTATATTCCCATTATCAGAGAATCAGAGATTAAACCAAATGGGCTTATCCAATCTTTCCTCTGATTCATGCTTTCCTGTTCTGTTTTGAGTTTTATACATGAAAATTATAAACTCCTGAAGGTTCCTGCTTTGCCTATGGTGACATCTTTTAAGCAGGGTACAGCTTCCAATTCAAGGCTCTTTCTAAAAGGACCTGGGATCCAAGGTCTGGGGCTGGAGAGAACATCAAAGGTCATCTAATCCAGCTCCTTCATTTTATAGAAAGGAAAACTGAAACCAAGGAAAGTGAAGTGATTTCCCAAGATTTGTAAATATCAGCCATGGGATTTATAAATATCAGCCATGGGATTTGTAAATATCAGACATGGGATTTGTAAATATCAGATATGGGATTTGTAAATATCAGATCATGGGATTTGAATGCAGTGCACAGCGCACAAGGCTAGGTATCAGGAAGAATTATCCTCCAAACTTCAAATCTACCCTCAGATATTTACTAACTAGATACTTAACCCTATTTGCCTCAGTTTCCTCATCTGTAAAATGAACTAGAGAAAGAAATTGCAACTTTAGTATCTTTACCAAGAAAACACCAAATGGGGTCATAGAGAATTAGAAATGATTGAAAAAATAACTAAACAACAAAAATTCTAAATCCAAAGCCAATATTCTTACCATTGTCCTAAGGAGTTGTGCCTTTTTTTCCCATTATTCAAGTCTGTGGGTCAGTAAGAACCCTGGTTCTGTAGATAATGTAAAAAATACCATTTTTCTATTTGTATTTTTTTTGACATTTTTGTCCCTGAAAAAAGTAATTCTAAGGAAAAAGCCATTTATGTGATCACTAACATTTCTCAAGTTTGAAAGTTTCCAAAATACTTGGAATATGGCGGCAGATACAAGCAGCTAGTATAGCCAGAACAAGATTAAAATGTAGTTATAAAATATTTAACAAAATAAATAAAAATGCAGTAGAACAGAAGTAACATTAACACATGGTTTTCTCAATTATTATGCAGATAACAGGGATCTAAGCTGATTTATATGGGTTAGTGAACCCTATTTCTATTTGAAGTAGATGGTGGCATGTGACCCATATTTTGAAGGAAAAGAGGAACTCAATGAAGAGGAAGTGAAGAAGGCATTCCAGACAATGGACACAAAGATGGGATATGGAATGGCTTGTGTGAAAAAGATAGAGCAAGAAGTTGGGTTTAATGGACAGAGTATGGCAAGGGGAGTAATTTATAAGATTAGATATTATATTCAGACCAATGGTGAAAAGCTAAACAGAGGAATTCATATTTGATCTAGAAATAATATGGAGCCACTGGCATTTATTGAGTAAGGAAGTGATGTAGTCAGATCTGCATCTAAGGTAATAAGTATTTACACTTAGGTTCCTTACCTCCAAAACCAGTGTCTTTCCATTGCCTCCCACTTTGAAAAGTTCACTGCTATCATTACACAAACAGTAATAAGAATCTTTTTTCATTGTCATCTCAGTTGAACCAATATAAATTAAGTCACCATTTTGTATTTTTCATTGTTTCAGCAGCTATCACTTATAAAAGTCTATCTACTCTGTGGGTATCCACGTATAATTTAGAGGACATGAAGAAGGCCCTGAATACGATCAGAGGACTCCCTATGGCAAAATTATGGAAGGACATATATGAGAGTCTCACAGGAGGGGTAGGCAGGGAGATAAATTGGAGGGAATGCCTACATTGGTGAGATCCTAATTTCCTGGAATAATGGAATATATCAAGGAATTAATACTACAAAGGGGACCTTGGGAAAAGACCATCAAAGATGGAGAGAGAATGGATTCAAGCTTAGGGTTCTCAAAATAGTTTCTAATGGATGTCCAAAATTATGGTGGTTTGAGGGAAGGAAGAAAACAATGTTGCCAAAGTGATTTTGCAGTCTTGGTCAACTTTTTAAAGTGCCAAAAAGAAGAGATCATTAGTTTAGAAGGCTCTTTCTGTTTTTTTGGAATAGGATACTAAATTGCTAGGTGCTAGAAATATAGTTCGTCTTTTCCAACAGATGCCTACAATGTTGTGGGGAGTAATTTGTCACTTTGTTTTTCTCCTGAGTGAGTCTCCCTCACTTCAGAAAATGTTGTCTACTCCCCAGACACCATGGGTGTTTTCAAAGATAATGTATTAAATAATGGGAAAACATTTATAATAATAAAAATAATAATAGAGAGTTCTGAGTTTTGCAAAATTCTTTATATGTGTTACCCATTTGATTTTTATAAATACCCTAAGAGCTGGGTACTATTATTATCCCCATTTTCCAGATGAGGAAACTGAGACAGACATAGGTTAAGAGATTTACCCAGGTTACATAGCTATATATGAGGCAAATGATTTGACCTCAGGTTTTTCTGACTCCAAATCCTACATACTAACCATTAGGCCACATAGCTGCCCCTTATTAAGAATATATATTATGCCAGATACTATGTTAAGTAATGGTGATACAAATAAAAAAGCAAGATGGCTCCAGCTCTCAAGGACTCACATTGTAATTGGGGCAGATAATTTATAGAAAAAAGTTCGCTTGCAGTAATACTTTCTGAACACTTCATCACATCAATTTTTTTAAGCCCCTGGGATTTTCCATTTAGAATTCCATCATATAAGTGTTACTTAAAAAGGCTCAATTTAACCATTGACCTCAAAATCCTGTCTTGTATAGCTCCAAAGATGAAACCCCTGATGCTTTTGCAAACCCTAATAACACATAACAAAACAGAAAGTTTGGAATAAGCTAACTCAGCAAACTCTCCCATCACCAGCCTCAGACTTGACAGCCCATCAGAGACCATAAGCTGATGAGGTACTTCTGACAATAACAGAGGGTAGCGCCCTGATACTATCTCTGGACTGTGGCAATACAGGCAAAGAGTTTGGAGGCCAAGTTTGTTAAACTAAAATGTAGTCATATGTATATATGTATAAATGTACTATATATACTGTATATATACTCATTGTCTTATATATTACATATAAATATACATATATGTGTGTATGCACATATATTTATTTACATATAGAGAGCACTTTTATATTTCAAATACTTTTAATTTTTAGTTTGAATATGTTAGAGATAATTGGCAGAGGCAATGGGTGCAAAGGAAAGAGTGTTAGATTTGGAGGCAAAAGTCCTAGGTTCAAATTCAACCACTGGTATAACTCACATACACACCCACATGATTGAAATCACAGTCAAGCTCAAAAATAGTTTCTTTGAATCTGCTCAATGACTCTGTCATTTGGGGTTTTTTCGAGAAGGTCTCCAGGGTATACTTTCATGCTCTCCGGTCCCAAACAAAAAGGAACATATAAAATGAAAAGATTATATGTCTCCTAGTTCTCTGTTCAGTGGCTCAGAAACTGGGCTGTTGTGAACCTGTTAATTGTGGGGCACAAGAATTTTCCCTTTTCCTTCTCCCTTCTTCTCTGTCTTCCCTTATTCCCAATAGTCACAGTGAAGGTTGGGTTTTGAGTGAATCTTAAAGTTGAAAAGAGCCTCAGAAATCATTGGAGGCAGAGGCAATTAAGTATATAGCAACTAATGGTTAAAGGGCTGGACTTGGAATCAGGAAGAGCTGAGTTCTAATCTTACTTCAGACATTTAACTAGAAGTATAAGTTTCTGGAGGAGTCATATAATCTTTTAGCCTCAGTTTCTTTATCTGTAAAATGGAGGTAATAATCCCTACATCACAAAGCTTTGGGAAGCTCAAATGAGATAATGTGTGGAAAGCTCTTTGTAAACATGAAAAGTAGTCTCAAGATGGTGAGAAGTTGGGAAAGATAAATGAAACCCTAGTTGTCAGGGAAAATTATTCACTGACTTTATTGCTAATAATCAGCATCATTCCATCTTATTCTAAATTCTTAGCAACATCGAGGAAACCCGACAATCTTACCAGAATGGGGTTATTCATAAAGAGCTTCTGTATCAACTGTTCTATTTTTCCTCACAAAGAAATCCCCTGTGCAGTTCTGGGCCTGCCCTTTGGCTTCAGTCAAACAGTGAATAATACATGCAGAGTCTGTCCATGATCTTTGCAAATGAAGGGGAGTTAGCCTCCAAGACTGTGGTGTCTTCTGTGGACTAGAGGCGATGTATTTGGTCCAGGGCTTATCCATGCCAGAGTAATAGAATCTCATCTTTAAAAAAAAACTTGTATCAGGAGACAATCCAAAGGACTTAAATAAACTAATTAAGGGTCTGGAGTTCTTCATTCCAGGAAAAACAATGAGAGACAGACAAACAGATAGAGTCAGAAGAGAGATAGAGAGAAAGACAGACAGAGACAGAAGAGAGAGAGAAACAGAGAGAGACAGACAGAGAAAAAGAGACAGAGAGAGAAATAGAGAGGGACAGAGGAAGAGAGACAGAGACAGACAGAAGAGAGAAACAGAGAGAGACAGACAGAGAAAAAGAAACAGAGACAGAGACAGACAGAGAGAGAAATAGAAAGGGACAGAGGAAGAGAGACAGAGACAGACAGAAGAGAGAGAGAAACAGAGAGAGACCAACAGAGAAAAAGAGACAGAGACAGAAAGACAGAGAAATAGAGAGGAACAGAGGAAGAGAGACAGAGAGAGACAGAGAAGAGAGACAGAAACAGAGACATTCTCCATGTTTCCATTGCTATCAGTGAGATTTTAAGAGGACATAAGGAAGATCTCCACTATGGTGGGTTGACCACTTTGGTGACACATCATGGCAAGAGTCAGACAAAATGGGCAGATACCCAATGCGTTGTGATTTCCCCCTTTGCAGAAAAGGTGGATGGGAATACCATAGAGATAGCGTGCTACAGTGAAAAGCATACTAGATTTGAGATTCAGAGGACCTGGATTCAAATCCCAGCTCTGCCCCTTGTAACCTGTCTGATCTGGGTAAATCATTTGCTTTCTCTTTGTCTCAGACTCCTCCTCTGTAAAGTAAGTAGGCTGCACTAATGGCCTCTGAATTCCCTTCCAGCTCTCGGTCCACATTTCTCTAATCACACGTCAATAAGATCACAGGTCTAATGGAGCTCACTTTGATGATTGCTGATACCATCATAGCATCTCTAAATTGGAAGGGATCTTGGTGGCCATCTAAAGTAATTGGAACAAGAGATGGAGTCAAGATAGTGAAGTGAAGGCAGGAACACCCCCAAACTGCTTTAAATTTCTTTAAATAATGACTCTAAACAAATTTTGGAGCATCAGGAGACCCAAGAAGATGGAATAGAACATTTAAAGTGATTGGAACACAAACAAAAATTCCCTCTACAACATTTTCCTTCTCTAGAAAATGAGGGAGCTGGACTAGAGCAGGCTTCTTAAATTTTTTCGCTTGTGAGAAATTTTTACATATCCCTGAATATATAGATGTATATCGAATCAAACATATACTCGTAACAAATAATAATTTTGTGACCCTCACATTCAATTATAAGACCCCATTTGGCATCATGAACCATAGTTTAAAAAACTGAAGTATAGCCAATAAATATTGTAAATATTCAAAGATGAAGAATTGAAGAAAACGATATCGAAAGATTCTTTTACCAGGGCTGTACCTAACTTGAATGTCTGCTAAAGTTGTGCTCCTTTAATAGAGTCATACAGTGGGAAGAGCACTGACTTCAGAGCCAGAAGAAGTGAGTTCAAATCCCATCTCTAAAGCTACAACTCTTGGCAAATCACTTAATGTATCTGTGCCTCAGTTTCGTCATATGTAAAATTATCAAATTGGACAGGACGGCCTCCAAGACCTGCTCTGGAGCTGTGATTTTCTTTTTTATAATATGTTTTTGTATATGTGTGTATGTATTTATAATATATTTTATTATATCCGTGCCTTTATTTTTAGAGGTAAATAGTATAGAGTGATATAATAGATTCGAGTATTATTCTTTGCATCAGAAAGACATTCAAAGCCTGCCTCTGACAAATATTAATACCACGACTTTGGGCAAGTTATCTCTTTGAACTTCAGTTTCCTCCCTTATAAAATGAAGTTGGAATGAATGGATCATTTCCACATCTTTTAAGGCTCCTTCAGAGAAAGGCAATGCAAATTAAAATCTCCTAATACTCCCATTTTATATGATCAGTTCCTGTGTTGCCATAGAAGTGATGTCCTGCTCTAGTGATGGGAGAAATGTGGTCCTCAGTTTCTCAGTAAAGTCAAGAACTTTCATTCACAGGAAAATGGGGTAGGATTGCAAGTTTTGATTTCTAGAATTCATTATGACCTCATGAATGTAGCCAGCTCTCCTGTCACATTGGAAAAACAAGATGAATGAGAGGTCTTTGGTCCTCAAGATGTTGTTTCTGAACCGAGCATCTGTGACTTTCCACTCTTTGACGGATTTTATCTTGTCTGAGTCTCTGTTCAAGAAGCTGTAGAGTTTGAAAGTAAGAGAATGAGGCTGTATCTTTGTAACAATGACCTTTTCTTTGAGCTATTTTACCCAATCTGTGGGGTTTTTAAGTCACTATCATCCAAGAGATAGAATTTTTTTTCATTTTTCCTTTAACTTGACTTCTGAAACTTAGTCTTTAACGTGAACTGTTGAACTCTATATTGGATTTGGCCAGTGACCTGAAATTAGGACAATGGGAAGATGGAGGGAAAAGAAAGGATGTCTTTTTTCCTGGGAAACATCAAGGCAGAAAACATCTACCTTAATGGTATCCTACTTAAAGGTTCCATTCATTCATTTTTCCTTAGTAATAGCCTTAGAGACAGCATGGCATATTGGCTAGAGGGATCTGCTAGCTGTCCTACAGCTGGATTTTCTTTTATAACATATTCCCCCAATTAAAATGTGAGCTCCTTACGGGCAGGAACTGTCTTGCTTTTATTACTTATCCGTTAATAGTCATTTATTGTCTACTATGTACCAGGAATTGGACTAATTCCTGGGATTACACACAAAAAAGATAAAAATCAGTCCCTCCTCAAAGAGCTCACAATCTAATGAAGGAAACGATATGCAAATGACTGTGTACAAATGGGCTATGTATATACTGGATGAGCTAGAAATAATCAACAGAGGGAAGGCACTAAAATCAAGAGGGATCAGGAAAGGTTTCCTTCTAAAAGGGGAAATTTTAGCTGGGACGTGAAAGAGCTAGAAGGGAAGAAAGCATACTCTAATACTTAGCATAGTGCACAGCCCATTGTCTGTGCTTCATAAATGCTTTATGATTCGTTTTTATTCATTGATAGAAAGTGGCTTTGGAGTCTACAAGACTTGAGTTCCCATCCTGCTTCCAGACTGTGTCAGTCCCTCCTTCAGTTCTCTGAAATGCTTAAGTTTCAGAGCAGGTAGAGGTCAGTAATGGCAAAGAGAATGTCCTCTCCTGGGAGTTCCCTGTATCAATGAAATCACAAGTCCAGTGCCTCTCCCTAATAATAGCTAACATTTATATATTACTTTAAGATGTGCAAAGCTTCATAGAAAAGGTCAGGTGTAAAGTACAAGTGCCATTAAAATGTCAGCTTTTAACTCTTCCCAAGTCTTTGGAGTGCCTACTGAACTTAAGCGGCCGGTACTGTGACTCTGTTCCACAAAGCTTGATCCCGGCTCTTTGCCCTTACTGGCGGCACCTTGAAGAAGAGGCCGTGGACTATGGGAAAGAAGCAGAAATGGATGTGGCCACCAGCCATCCCCTAAACTTTGGCAGATGGGGAGACTGTGCCTTGTTCCTTCTTATATCCCCCCACACACTCCCTCACAGCATGCCGGGTACCTTATGGATGCCAGCCTGACTGAAGGGACAGCAGAGGTCAAGCAGTTATTCAGCAGCCTCTGTCTTCCAGGTCCTGTGCTAAGAGAACAAAAATGAAGGTGAAATTGTGCCTTCCTCCCAACTGCTTAGTAGTAAGGAAGAAACAACCCATCTATGTTCATGTTTATATACACACACACATATCCAGAGAGAGAGAGAGAAAGAAAGAAAAAAGAAAATATAAATAGAAGACAATAGAAAGATAAAAGAAATAGAAGACAATAGACAGAAAGATAAACAGATAGATAGATAGGAAGGATAGATAGATGAACTATCAGATGGATAATCTTATATAGATATATAATCTTCTGATAGATAATCTAATAGATATATATAATCTATCAGATATTTTATCTGATTGAAAGATAGATGATCTATCTGATAGATAGATATAGATTTGCTAGATAATCTATCTCAGATAGATCGATAGACCTTGCATCTATTTTATTTTAAAATATATGCATATGTGTGTATATGTACATATATTACATACTTACACACACACACACAGTATAAGGCAACTTGGAAAGGTAGACAGCACCAGCAGGTAGGACAAAAGTCCCGTGGAGAAGGTGCTACTCTAACTGTCTTGAAGGAAGCCAGGGGTTACAAGAGACAAAGTTTGGAAGGAAGCATGTTCAAGTCATAGAGTAAAGCTTATGCAGAAGCCCAGAGAAGGGAGGTGGAATGACATTATTTCTAACAGAACATATGAAAATAAGGGAATGATATCAACTCTAGAGTCCTAAACCATAATGCCTTTTACTAAAAACTCTTATTTTTCCCTCTCCTACACACACACACATATATACACACACACTCTACACATCCCTCCAATTGGGAGGCACTGTATGTAGCCTATGAGTATAGGAACACTTCAACAACCTAAAGAATAAAAATAAAATAAAATAAATTTACCGTTGGGAAAACTTTTACTAGAGAAAACCAATTTGCAAACTGAAAAACACTATCGAAATGCAAATTGTTGCTTTTATTAGTATCCAAATTTACTCTTGGTAACTTGAGAGCCTGGCAGTTAAATATGGACTTTTTAAAGTTCTTTATTTATTTGATAATTTTGTATTTTGAGTTCCAAATTCTCTCCCTCTCTAGCCCTTCTTCCACCCATTAAGAAGGCAAGAATATGATACCAATTATACATGTAAAGTCGTGAAAAACATAAATATGGACTTTTAAAAATCCTTAGACAAGGCTCTGTATCCCAGCTCAGTCCCTAACTGACTGTGTGACTAAATAACCTCACTTCTCTGAGCGTAATTTCTTTATCTATAAAAGTAACAGTCTAGATTATATGATCTCTAAACTTAAATCTTACTAAAAAATAATAATAAACTAGCTTCTAAAAATGCTTTTAAATTCTAAGTCTCATTCCAGCAGACTATCCAACTAGTTATTTGACATTATTGAAGCATTGCTGCTTTTGAAATGAGCCTAAATCATCACTTCTGCTCTGAATTGCTGCCCTGAAGCCATGATTTACAAAATGGAACCCTACTAAGTGACCTGGAACGCTGAATAGCATTTCAAAAAGGTTATCAAAACTGTATCTGAAGGATTGCCGGTGGTTGGATGTTTGGTTGTGTATTTTTGGAGAGTAGTGGTTGTTGTGGTTGTTATATTTTTAACAAAGAAAACATTAATATTGGTTATTTACCTGGTGGAATGGTCACTCCAGGTTAGTAAACAGTCTTCTGCTTTATTGGGAAGGGAAAGGGAGAGAAAAGAGTGAAAAGAAGAAAAAGAAAGAGAGAAGGAGAGGGAAGGGAAGAAGTATTCATTACATATGTAAATATAAACAAAAAATATACAAATATAAACAAAATGTATATAATACATACAAAATATATAAATATGTAGAAAAGAAAAATTAGATCCTTGGGAAATAGGGAAAGCACTTGCAGTGAGAGGACTCACAAGTTAAGTTTTAAAGGCAACCAAGCATTCAGAAAGGCAGAAGTGAAGTGGCAGAAGAGCATATCACGTATAGGGGACGCCCTATGCAAAGGTACAGAAATAGAAGCTAGAGCATCAGGGATAAAGAACAGTGGAAAAGTCTGTTTGGCTGGATTGTAGATATGAAGACTAGTTTATAATTGACTTGGAAAAGTAGATTGGGACTGAGTTACAAGTAAAGGCTTTAAATGGCAAACAGGAGAGGGGTAATAGGGAGCCACTGAAGTTTATTAAACAGAAGAGTGATGTAAGAAAATCACTTTGATGGCTCTGTGGAAAATAGACTGGAAAGATGGTTGTAATAGTTGTTTATCCTTCATTCTCCAAGAGGATCGTGACCTCAGGGACATATATAAATTGGATTTGAGGGAGAGTAGGGCAAGATCACTAGCTTTACTCTCTCTTCTGGAGCTCTCTGGGTCTGGTGCCACAATATAGATCAGAATGATTGGCTATGGCCCTGGTGCTGTGGGAGATCTTGACCTTCTTAAAGTCTTTAGGAGAGACCAATTAGGAGGCTATCAGTAGCCTAAACCAAGGATGTTAAATAGCAGCCCACAATATTCCCCAGAGTAATCTGGACCAGATAAAGATGTTTTTGGAAATATTGTATTAAAATACAAAAAATATAGATAATATTACATTTTAAAGTGAAATCAGTGTGTGGCCTGCAGAAATTCTCATGTATGACTTTGTGGTCCATTTCTTTATAAATATAGTTTGATACCACTGATCTGAAGGAGTGGACTAGAAATAAGAAAAAAAAAGAATAGAGATAAGAGGTTGGGTATAAGGTTGGAGAGAAAGAATCAACAGAACTTTGCATCTGGTTGCATAGGAGAGGAAGGAGAGGAAAATTATAGAAAAATTACAGCACTGTGGAAAGAGTTCCTATGCTGATGAAAAGTATTGTTATCTCTGTACAGTCTCACATGCTTATATCACTGCTACATTTTGTGTGGGTCCATTAATAGCATGATTTCAGGCGGGTGACTTGAATATTCTAGAATTCGGTTTCATCATTGATGAAATTAAGATGTTAGATTGGATTTTTTTCTGTAGCCCTTTCTACTTCCAGAGTGCTCTGACTCTATAAAGGAGATACAATTTATATGAAAGAATGAGATTAAGACTTTGCAGAGAAAAGACAATGCATTAAATTAAAGATATTTCAAAGGAATGCCATTTTCCATTTAGAATGAGAATTCCTGGATAAATAATCATTTCATCTCAAACAGCAGATGGATATTAAAATTAACAGATGCTAGAGGCTTTGTAAGCAACTTACTAGAGAATGGGGGAAAACAAGAGGAAAATCTCTCCCAGCTAAGGAAAGAACATGAAGTTTAGAGGGAACTAATTGAGAAGGGAAAGTCATTACTACTCAGAAGCTCATCTGGAAAGGCCTTTTGGTCCTTTCATACTGATCTATTCCGCCAATTTCAGAAATATAAGCCTGTTGCTCAGCAAGCCATCCAGATTGCAGACTAAAAAGGATGAGGGAAAATGGGCCACTGACTGAATTCTAGCAGCTATTCTGGAAACAGATGTGATGGCTCAGGCCCTTGCTTTTATTGTGTCTTTACTCTGTGTAGTTTTCATTTAGATGAAGGTTTTGACATTGCTATTTTTGCCAGCTTTCTGGATATTGTGGTTACGTTTCTCTCCTCTTATAAAGCCTCTTGTTGCTATCTGCTCAGGAATGCTGTGAATTATTATGATGCTTAGCGAATTTTTAGTTGCTCGGCAACTATGAAGCCTGTTCTCATCCATGTCCTAGGATTTCAAGGGGTCTTTTTTAAAAAGGACAAAATTGGTAAAGATGCAAGAAAAAGGCCAGATCATTTTTTCAGCCTTCTCCCTGCAATGCGTCATTTGGGTTGATTTGATGTGTGATGGCACTAATCTATAGTAAGGTGATGAAGGGATGTCATCAGCTTGCTTTGCTGAAATAGAAATTGAAAGCCAACTATGGTGGGGAGCCTCAGTAGTAAATAATACTAAATAGCATATTAGATTTAGAGTCTGGAAAACTGGGTTGTAATTGCTCCTCTTATAGTCACCAACTGTGTAATCCTGAGTAAATCCCCTCACTTCTGAGCCTGTTTCCTTATCTATAAAATGATAGGGTATAAATTCATTAATCTCTAAGGTTGTTTCTGCATTCAAATTCATGATCTTATGATCAATAAGGAAGAAAATGAGAATTCTTCCCAATCCTAACTACATCTCCCTCATACATAGACTTAGATACTACCTGAACCATTGAGCAGATTTTGAAGCTTTATAGACCACTCTGCTTTTCCTCAAGTTACTCCAGTGGGAAAGTTATATTAGATACATGTATACATACATACATATACATATATGTATGTATTATGTATTTCCATATTTCCAAAATGGAACAATAACTCATGAGAAGATCTTCCCTTTTTTCTCTTGTAATCAGTCATTGAAGACAAATCAATAGAAAGTTTTGATCTTTATGAAGGTTTCCTGAAGGAAGAATGAAGGAAAACAACCTTAAATGGGAATATGGAAGGCTGTGGGAAAGGAAAGGGGGCATGATACAGTTGCCAGGTTGGAGAGAGAAGTTTCTACTTCTTTAATAGGAAGAGAGAATGGTATATGGAAAGAATGAACCTTTTCCTTTGCATTGAATTCTTTATACAACATTTTTCATGATTTTTGTTAGTTCTATATAGAAATGCTCATGAATTTTTTTAAAAATTATTTTATATCCTGCTATTTACTGAAGCTTTTGATCATCTGTTAGAGTTTGCTGATTCTTTGAGGTTTTCTAATTACCTGCGAATAAGACTGCATCTCCTCTTTGCTGATGTTTGTGGCTTTAATTTCTCTCTTGGTATTTCTATAACTATGCCAAGAGCCTTCTTGTTTTTACCTGTTTTTATTAAGAAAGTTTCCATTGATTTTTCCATTGCTAATGATAGTGTTTAGATTTTTTGTATCTTTGTATCATAGTAAAGGAACAATCTATCTCTTTTGGCAAATGTGAAAAACAAGTTTTCTTTTCCAAAAGCTGAAGTTAATTTTGTTACACTCTGGGTAGGATTGTGGGTTTTTCCCTCAGCTTGAAATGTAATCAACTAGTCAAAAACCAATTTCATTAGCAAAGAAAATTACTTTGAAATACATGACTAAAACCAAAAAAAAGTAAAACATTTACAAGTTGGATTTTTAATGTTATTCTTTACCATTCTGTTGATTTTCCTTGTATACTCTTTGAGTCCACTTGGGCAGTTGTCGATGTTAAAATATTTTCAAGATAAGATATAGTTTTCTGTTTATATCAGCAGTCGTCTGTCTGTGAAATATGGACGAACCAGAATGCAGGATTTCCATTCTCAGCGATCCATCAGGTTCATAATGTAAGACAATGAACGGTTATGTTCTCTTTCTCAATTTGCACCGTGTAATGTCTTGCCAAGTGTTGTGAGCAGTTACCAACAGGTGCTATGTCCTGAAAGTGCCAGATGGTTTGTAATGTCCCCTGATACCTGAGGTTCTTTGTCTGTGCCTTCATTTATCATGCCTTGTAATTCGTCGGTGTGGAAAAAACATGTCCGGAGTCAGAGTTTATTCAGCTTGTAAAGTCTTCAGTCACAACCCATCCCGTGTCAGTCTTGATCTTTATTCCCGATGTCTACGTTGACTTGCTTTTGCTGGGAAGGTGGAAAAACTATACTAATATATCTAATTGTCCACTTCCTTCCCATCTTGTACTATTTCCTTCCTCTCCCACCACCTTTGTGTCTGATATGCCTTAGTGCAGAGGCCTATGCTCTTTGCTTATAGCCAGCCTAATCTTAGTATGATTTGCATGACAACCTGTATGAATTTCATGCAGTTTGTTCAAGAGCAGAAAAATATGTGACAGAGGTGCCAGTTCCTAGCTAAACAGTAATTCTCAACCTTTTTTTTTTTTAACAGTAGCTTTGACTAACCATCAGAAGGTCACTAAAATTTCTACTCATTTTGTTCCAAAATACTTAATATTAGAATTATCACCTATTCTTAGTATGGAAAAGTTCCCTTTTATTTGGAAAAAAAATAAAATTATTGTCCATTCTTTTCATTTTTAATTTAAAAATATTTTAAATCTTTCTAGTATTTTTCTGCAGAGGATTTTGAAGAATTTGGCTTCCAAATAATGCTCTAGTCAATGCCTTCTGTTTGGCAATGGGGAGGAAGGACTGATGGATCCTTATGAGCCAAGAAGGCATTGATTCCAACCCTGTTAAAAGTTGTTGGACTGTTGTCCAAACATCAGCCTGGCCAAATTCAGAAGGATCATCACTAGGAGTTTTGATGTCCACAATACTACTGGCTCTAGAGAGAGTAAGAAGATCCAGGTTCATATATTGCCCTTGTCACATACTACCTTTTTGACTTTGGGCAAGTTGCCTTCTGGGCCTGTTTCCTCATCAGTTAAAAAAAAAAATTAGGCAAACAAAATGGTTTCCATATTTCTTTTTGATTCTAAATCTATAATACTATGAATTTTTTCTGGCTATGGCAGCTCATAAAATTTACTAAGGCATGGAAGGCAATGATGAGCATCCATAAATGAGTGTCTGAACCCAGTAAGATGATTGGTCTTTGAAGTATGGAATGAGTAGATTTACCATCTAGAGGGAGCACACTCCCTCGGACTATCTCAGCGTACTGGTTGAGAATCACTAATTTGATTTGCATTTAATTAGCATGGGAGGCCCTCTCTCAGTGTACTCTATTGAAAAGACACTGGGTTTTTTCAGTGCATGTTTTGGTTTTGTTTTTAATGGGAAAGGTACTGGCTTGTGGGATCTGTAATGTCCTTGTACCTAGCTATGATCATTGCCTGGTCTTGCTGTACAACGGAGAGAATGGTGTCTGTATATTTACTTTAGGAGCCCCTCCAAAATTTAAATGAATTATGGGAAGCTTTTAAGTGTTCCAAAGTCATCCTATCCTTTTATTAGCCTTACAAGTCTAACTCATATTAGGGGTTCTGCTACATTCCACTCCACAAGTATTTATTAAGGATCTGAGGATACAAAGATCAGGATATAAAAAGGAAAAGAAAAAAAAGCAATTCCTGCCCTCAAAAGCTTATCTTTTGCTTGGGATGGGGGAATGACAGTATATACATAGACATAAACAAAGTAATGACAAAATAATGTGGACAAAGAAAGCATTAACTAGGGAGTGTCATGAAGCACAGAGCTCTGGTCTTGGAGTCAAAAAACTTGACATCCAGACGTTTAATAACAGTGACATGGGGCAAGTCACTTAATGACTCTGTGCCTCAGTTTCCTTATTTAAAAAATGAGAGAATTGGACTCAATAAATTCTTAAGTCCCTGTTAGTGCTAACTCTCGGGCCCAAAAAATGCCAAATGATATTCTTTTTAGCCATGAGAGCCTACATTTTGGGGCATTTGTAGGATATATTTTCTTTTATATTTACACTGCATATATGAGAATCATCTAAGTAAATCTGCAGCTCCAGACAGAGCATTCTTTGAAGCCCTAAGGGATACCAAAAATAAATACCATCATGTATATCTCACGTTCATATATAGTTTGATCAACAACCCAGATTTATTAGAAATATTGAAAGCAAAATCCTTAAAATTGCAGCTCCCATGAAAATGTGATAATAGGATTAGGTTCTGTTGCCTCTTCTACAATGATCATGTAATAAATAGGTAAAGGTCCAGTGAGAGACAAGGAGTAGGTGGAAAGAAAGATTGAAAAGCTCCCACAGAAACAAAAATCAATTAAATCCTGATGAAAGAAGGGTGTTGATAAGGCTTTAGTGATTCCACACTTTCCTTTTTCATTAAGGAAACTTAATATATAATTATGGTTTTTAATTACTTGCAGCCATCATTATGTAACTTTTAACTGAGAATATAAAGCTTAAAGTATACAAAATGTTCCCCCAATTCAATTTCCCTTTGCATTTAGAACAAGATTTTTAACATAAAAATTTTAATGATAATTTGGCTTTTTTGATACAGCAAGATGGAGAGAAATCATTCCTTAATTTATTTTAGATTCTGCAACACAAGGTAATGAAAATGGTCCAGTTAATCCCCTTTTTAAAATAATGATTTTTTTTAAACTACCTTTCATAGGTATAGCTATGGAGGCATAATTGTGCAGGAGAAATATCACTCTATTTGAAGTTCAGATCCTGGCTTTTGCTTTCCTGGTTCTTGGTTTCCTCATCTATAAAATGAGGGGGTTGGACTATATGTACATGGCTGTGATTCCTTCCCACAAAGAACCAGACTGCATTTCCGCCTCCTTGAAAGTCACATCCCTGTGGTCCTGGCAGCCCCAGCACAATCCTACTGGGCTTTTACATTTACCCACAGCAGGTATAAAGAAGCTGAGGATTGGGTTATATAATGCAAGGGTAGTCACAGCTATCACATTCTTTTATCTCTGACAGTTGGTACAATAAGAAGAACCCTCTGAATACTTGTTGAGCTGTATGGCTTATGCTAAATCTTGCTATCATTTTAGGATGCTGCCATTTTTCATTCCATTTAGGGCCTTGTTAAGCCGAAGTTTTCCTTTTTTGACTGATGATTTCCTTCAGTTATGTGTAAATGACCTTGGAAAAATAGCTCCAGTGCTCTGTGTTAAAAACAAGGAGAAAGAGAAAATTTTCAAACTATATAATGTAAGAGAAAACCATCACTTAGGATAGAAAGCTGACCTCCGAGATAGGAAAAATGGTTTCAAATCCAAGGTCTTACTGATAACATCTGTGTGACCATGGGCAAATCACCTAACCCTGATTACTTCACCATAAAAAGAAGGAATTATCTTTTATTATTAGGAATCCCTTTAGATTAAATGAGTTACTATTTATAGGTATTTAATAAATGGTTATTCCCTTCTTTTCTTTCTCCCTTTCTAAAGAAATAGATCTGGATTTTTTAAATGGCATTTAGGAATGTCTTAGAATATATTGACTTAGAAAACCACAAACTCACATTGTCTATGCTATATTGAAAGGCAGCTAGGTGTCTCAGTAGATAGATCGCTGGGCCTGGAATCAGGAAGAACAGTCCAAATTTGGACCGACACTGTCCGGCTGTGCGACCTCTGCTTACCTTAATTCCCTGGAGAAAGAAATGGCAAAAATCACTCCCATATCTTTGCCAAGAAAACCCCATGTTGAATAATGAAAAGTCAGACTATACAACATACTACATTGCATTTTTATTTATTTTGTTAAATATTTCCAAGTTGCATATTAATATGATTGTAGCCATACTTGGGAGTTTTGCAGGTGGTTTATGGCTGTGGGAATTTGATACCTCTAACCCTGTAACATATGCCCTATTTTCCTACATTTCTGTTGTCCCATTAGGACAGATGGAAGCAGATAATGTGACTAGTACAAGCCCTTTTAAGTTCATGGTTTCTGATGAAAACTTTTAATCACCATTATTCAACAAAGTTTATGATTAAGAGCCAGCAACTGTGTGTCTAAAGTGCTAGATATTCAAAATCAAAGGAGAAACATCTAATCTACTCTCAAGAAACTCACATTCTACCATTATGTGAAATTAGCAAAGGAGACCTTCTAATGTTGTAGAAGTCTATAAATTATTCAGTCCTAATGCAAGAGTAGGGTGGTAAATATATACCCAATACCAATTACATTATTTTAAAATAAATAAGTTTAAATAAATAAGGTTGCCCTTAGCTATATCTCTATGAAAGGTAGTTGTGACTTATAAACATACTAATGTAAATTTAAGTTGTGCTAATACTTTGGGAACAAAAATGAGATTTTCTAAACTTAATTTTGGTTTTGCCTTTCATTAACACTTTTTTTCCCAAAGGCAGAGCTTAACAAAACGTGTAAGGAAGGACTTTTTTTCTCTTATAGTTTTCAAAACTCCATAGGGTGTGTCGCTGTAATTCTCTGCACACCTGTTGTTGATCAGGGATTCACAAAAGTCACGTTTCTATGTTAGTGTCTCCTCACCCACTCCCGAGAGTCACTTTCTTTAGGCTTCGGCGACCCTGGATGAAACTGTGAACTTGCACTTCTGGGATAGACCACTCTTTTCTCCTTATATTCTAACTATAGGGTCGTAATAGTCCTCTTAGACCTAAATGTAAAATACATAAAGTGCTTCAACTGGATCTCAAACATGTATAGTAAATTAATAAGAAAAAGAGAATACACAACAGAAAGAGGCTTCCGGATGTTCTTAGAGGTAGGGTCATTAAGAAAAAAAAAAGTTGATGAATTTCTAGGAAGGAAACAAATTTCTCTTCTATGAATTCTATCTTAAGCAACCCCATTTTCTTTTCCTTTTTACTCAGTTGAATACATACTTCTGAAAATAGCGCTGTCTGACAAAACTTAAGTTTCTATTTCCAGAAATGCAGATTCAGACCCTGTGGAGAAATTTTTAAACCTCTGGGCTGGAGCAGTTTCAGGAACACAAAGAAATGTGTTCTTTCTCCTCCTTCCCTGTTTACTTTCCTCCTTGCCACTTGCCATCATAGATAAAGACCACAAAAGACCTTTCTCTTCCTGAGATGGTGGAAAACGTGCTGAATTTTGCAGTAATAGATCTGGGTTTTAATCCCAGTTCTGCCATTTATTGTCCTTATAATTTTGAATAAGTCTCTTCACTTCTGAGATGTCAATCTCCTCATCTGTACAAAAAAAATGATTATATTAGCCAATTCCTAAGGTCCCTCCCAGTTCTCATCATTAGGATCCTGTGATCTTCATGTTTATCATAAAGGTCATAGGTGGTATTCTCCCTGATTTAAATCCAGAATTAGGAATTGGGGGAGGGAGGGATTTTTGCTATTCCTAAAGTAGCCATTAGTGAGCCTACCAAAAGTGTCAGCAGGCCACTGGTTTCTCCAAATACCCATCCACCAGATTAGGTGATTCCATGAGAATGTACCTAGAAAATACTGCTTGCTAGACCCTACATTGCTCCTCCTCGTGTTCATGATGTCCGTCTTCATTTGGAACCATGTTTGGCTGCAATTGTTTTATGTGGGGATTCCCTTTGACTCCCCTGAAAGTGCCTGGGCTAACTAAAAACTTGACACCGTGGGTTTGCATCTTTTCTGCATGTTTAATATACTAACCTGCCCAGATCCCCTATAATTCCTGCCAACATCCCAACCCTGCTATGTCAGACTGGGTTTGTGCAAGGGAAAGAATTCTCCCTGGCTTTCCTAGTAAAACTGAGATCCAAAGCAGGTGCTTGGTTTGAGGAAAATGCATCGACAGAGTCTGGGGGCTGCTCTTTGGCCATGTAACTGAATTCCCCGGATATCCCTCCTGTATCGTTCGACAGAGTGGTGTGCAAACTTATGTTGTTTTGTGGCAATGTTGTATTATCTTTGTAGTATCGTATTATATTTGTGGGTCACACTGGGGTTGTGGGGAGGATTTGGGAGAGGGGCGGTGATTGGCCATTTTGGGAAATCCTGGGTTTTCAAATCATTAGGGCCACGTTCTAAGAGCTCTCACCATACAGAGGTCATCTGTTTTCTGTCCAGCAAGATTTTGGTTAGTGCTTTCAAATCTATTCAGTTTCAGGGATAATTACTTCCAACCACTCGGAATAAAAATTAGACTTCTCATCTTTGGTTTCCCAAAGTGATAATGATCTATGAGCACCATAGGAGAGGGAAATACCACGGTGATCTGATGTTCTAATTCGTTAATGCTTTTCCAAACAAAAGCTTCACATCAAAAAATAAATAAAAAGGAATGGACAGATAAGTGGATAGAGTGCCAGACCTGGAGCCAGGAAGACACATACTAGCTGTATGACCCTGAGCAAGTCATTTAGCCCTGATTGCTTTTAGAAAAATAAAGGAAGGAATCAGAAATGAATCAGAAAACATAGTCCTAAAGGAATAGCATCAGGAAGAAAGTCTTCAAGATTTTGGCAGCTAGAAAGTAAGAAACCAGAGCAAAAATGAAAGAAGGGGCATGAGATAACAGAAAGCGAGAGAGAAGACAAAAACTGGTATTCTGATACAAGGGAAAGCCTTCAGGGGGTAGCCAAGAGTCACTTAACTAGGATTATTTTTGATGTGGGCAGAACTTTTCCAGATAAATAACGGCCTTCTACTCTAGACCTGTTGGGAGATCCTTCCCATTTGGCAAAGGACATGGACAGTTGCCTTCTTCAGGGACTTCAGGATGAGCTGGAGTTTCCGAGGAGCAGAGACCATGTCTTTGCCTGGCCCCTAGCCACCGCTGGCAATACCCTGGGGGAGAATTTAAGTAATTTAGCAGTAGCCTGTTCTGACTCCCACATCATGGTGATGGTGCCAGAGAACCCTTTAAGACAAACATAGAAGGGTTCCTTCTACTCCCTCATGGGCACTGTGCCAGCCACCGTGGAGAGAGATACAAAGACAAATTGGGCATTCTTCCTAAAGGAGGCTACTCTGTTCCTACAGGAAAACAAAGCCTCCAGGAGAGAGTCATTTGTCCCCAAACACAAATTTATAAGTGGAAATAAAGGCTGTTTTTATTCCCTGCCAAGAGTTTATACTGAAGGACCATTTTGTTTTTCTAATTTGCCCCACTCCAGTTGATCCTTCATCAAAGCTTTATTTCATTTATGAATTTTAGAATTTGTTCTCTCGTTGACTTCCCAAAGACTTTTGGCATCCAGCCCTTAGAGAGTTAGTATTTTTTTATTTTTTTCTATTATTTGAGGGAAGAAAGAAATTGGATTCCAGAACCTAACCCACCTCCAGTCATATTTAAGAAGCTACCATTTCTCAGTCTTGCTCCAAAGAGCTAGTCTTAGATATGCTCATCTGAACAGAAATTTTTTTTAAAAAATAGATAAATAAAAGACAAAACAGGCAATCTCTCTACCAGGGAAGAATGTACAATTATCTGCTATTGCTGCCCACCCACAGAGACACACTCAAGAAGAAACACCCACATGGGCCTTTGAATTTGCAGATTATTTCATTGGTCAATTACGGTAACAGGTAAATGCCCCTAAAAGGCTGGCGATGCAATGGTGGAATGCACGTGTGCTGGGGGGGTGGGCAGAAGGGAGGGAGAGGCTAAACATCTGCACTCAAAAAATCAAGAGCCAGCCATACGCTTGTAACTGCCAATTCAGTTTCTCACGCGCAGGTATATGTTTAAGTGGGCCAGACGTGACCTTTGACATTTTAAATGTTATTTGTGCTTTAAGGTCTTCTAAGGGGAAGCAATTTTGCCAATCAAGAGAGCAGCAAAAGGGTTATGACTTTAATGGAGTTGGATTCCGAGGTGGGATGTTAGCTGTCACCCTTTCGTGTCACTTCTCTTTTAAGATTTGTTTAGTTACTTGATTTAAGCAGCACCTTGCCTCCAGAAATGTCAAATGATTGGCAGTCAGTATCAAACGAGGGGCTTGACAATTATGGAGCATAAGCATCCTGGATGTAAACACATTGTGAAATAAATTTTACGATATATTCGACTAGAAAACGCTTTCCAACACTAATTTTTTTTCTGTTGCTAGACTTAGTTGATCATCTCTGTATGTCTTCATTTTCTGTTTAAATGTTTTAGTTTCTTAATTACTTAACGGACCAGATTTTGAAATTTTATTTCAAAGCTTTCCATTTTATATTCTAAAGCTAGAGCAATTCACACACCACTTGCACCTCCAAGCTAATGAAACATTGGGAACGTGGAATGTTAGTCGTAGAGATGCAGCAGTTTGCAAGCTAGAATTTGTTTGCCTCCACATCCACCACAGCATGCGTGTGTGTGTAGTGCATGGACAGACAGAGCTGAAGTCCTAGTCAGGGAAGAAGCATCAGGAGACTGCCTGCTGCTTACATTACCTTGAGAATAAATGTGATTTTCAGACAGGAGACTGGGGAGAGCCCTCCATCACCCTGAGACCACCTAATGAAGCCACGGCATCGACACCTGTCCAGTACTGGCAGCATCACCCGGAGAAACTCATCTTCCAGTCGTGTGATTACAAAGCTTTTGTAAGTCACGCTATGTCCGTATTTAAGTCACCAGGTAGAGGCAGAATGTACACTGCATGTTCCTGGGGAAAGACTGGGGTCGAGTTTCATTTATTTATTTTGATCTCAGGTCTAATGATGCTGATCTTCAAAATCTTCCCTTCACTTCCTTTCCAACTGCCTTCTCTTTTTCTCTTCCCCAACATTTATTATTTTCTTCTATTCTTCCTTTTTCTGTCTTTTACTTTTCCTCCTCTTTTTTTTCCTCTATCTCTCTGTCTCTGTGTGTGTCTTTCTCTCCCTGTTTCTCTCTCTCTCTCTCTCTCTCTCTCTCTCTCGTCTCTCTCTCTCTCTCTCGTCTCTCTCTCTCTCTTTCTCTCTCTCGTCTCTCTCTCTCTCTCTCTCACTCCTTCTCTTCTTCCTTTCCTCCCTCCCTCCCTCCTTATCTCCCTGTCTCTCTCATATGCCTTTCTCCACTCTTTCCTCTCCTTTCCTTCTTCCTTCCTCCCTCCCTTATTAGAAGAGTTTTTTAAAGAAAATAATTGCCATGCTAAGATTGAATATTTAAAGCATTTAATCACCAAAGTCTGTGGTATTTCTTTGCCTCCCCACTCTGAGGTCTTAAAATAAAAGTTCTTAAAGTGCCACCTTCTGAGGATTAGGCAAGATGGAGGGGGAAAAAAAGAATTGCAGTCCCAATTAGTGAAACTAATGAATCCCGTGGAGTGACTGCATTTCTTCAAATTTATACTGTTCAAAATTGTTATTATGTAAGTTACAGTCATTGGTTCCAGCTTAATGGAAATATGGCGTGTTGATTATACAACCACTTCAGGAGGGATTCATTTTTGGCCCTAATCAGAACCAACATATGTCATCTCTCCCCAAATCCATCAGTTACCTTAAAATTGGGGGGCTATAAGTCTCAGTATATACTTTCCTCATTCTGATTATTATTGTTGTTATTATTATTTTGAGGGACGTTGGGGAATTAGTTATATTCAGCAGATTATGAGTCACATATACAGGTAAATTTTCAAAAGAGATGGCAGGCATTTTGGCATCTGCTGGTTTCCATGACTACAGTACAAGTTGTAGCTGAACCCTCTGCAGCTTGCCTCCCTGGCTCAATTAGGGAAAACTTTCCACTTAACCTAAAGGATAAAGGTTTGTCTTGGCCAGCTCTCCCTTAATTCCATTTGGATTCAAATGCCTCCTTATAGCTATTCAGGCTTCTTAAACCAATTGCTCCCTTACAATGCATGATCCCAGATAAAGATAAAGCTATCTCGAACCTCTGGGATGATTCCAATGGCATGTCTCTTGGAGACACATCCACTGGCACAGTCCAATGCTATCATTAGTACCCTTGTTAGCAGAACCGGGTTCAAATCCCTCTTCAGATGTTCACTTGAGTTTCCATTGCTTCATCCATAAAACTCTGAGATACCTTCCCACTCCAAATCAATGATTCTATGGATTGGGAGGGCCAAATGAGTCTGTGATTAAGATGGATTTGCTCTATTCTATTATTTTTGATGGGATGTAGTCCAGTGGAGAGTGCTGAAATTGGAATTGGGGACCCGAGCTCTTGGGCACATCTGTGCCTCAGTTTCCAGTTAAGGAAAATGAACAAGTTAGACCAGTTGAACTCTGGGGCCCCTTCCAGCTGCAAATCTGTAACCCAGTAGCCCTATGAATGTGAATTGATTTGGACATGATGACATAGCAATGAGAACTGGAGGAAAGATTTGAAGCTGGGCCCTCTGATTTCAGAGTTAGAATTCTTTCTAGATACAATCCTCTAAAAATAATTGATCATTCCTAGTATTTTCCTCTCCCTGCCCCATTCATTGTGTACAGTGTCAAAGTTTCTAGAAGAGGAATTAGGTTTAACACCCTCCATTTGGTTCTCTCTCCCCTGAAGCTCCGGGAAGCCCAATTTCCTCATCCTCACCCCCATTCAGGTGGGTGAGCTGCAGTACATGCAGCTGTGAATGAAAAGGGCTTTCATCCTCCCCAAAGAATGGTCTCTGCCTAATATAATTACCTAGGCAACTGAATCACCCAAATGGGATGTACATTCCTTGCTTTCTCAGCTGCTGGGTACATACAGCCCTACAATTACAGGGAGAACGCTGGGATCATTTATTTTTGCAGACATTACTGCGTCAGAAAAAGGGAGTTGGGGGACACATTTTAGATGCTCCATTTTATAGTTCAATATAGTTTTTGGTAGATGATACCAAGTGAATACTGAAGTTTTGTTTCAGTTTGTTTTGGGGGGGAGAGGACAAGTGTCAGGCCAGAGAACCACTAGGAAAACATCTGTTTTTTTTCTTGGAACCCCAACTTCCCACTCTGGTTACCTCTTTCAAGAGGACTTTTCTGGGGACCACACTCATCAATTTGTGTCAATTCTGATACTATCTATCTGATTTTTAGCTAAATTGCAATCTCCCCAGGTTTCATTTCTTCATTGGCAAACTGTGGAGACTAGATGAATTCAGATTCTTCCCAGCTCTAGACCCATTCCTTTCATGTATTGGGGGCTTATATTTTTTCCTTTATCCATGCAAGTTCCTTGAGGCTAGGAAGTGTATAAATTTCATCTTTATCTCCCCTGAACATAATAGGTGCTCACTCAAAATGCTTTTTTAGTTGGTTGACAGGTTGCCTTTAATACTATTAATCAGTGGAATTTTTGCTTTCTTTCAGTATTTAGGTTCTATGCTGATTAAAGAACTTCGAGGAACAGAATCAACACAAGATGCATGTGCCAAAATGAGGGTAAGTCACCATCCTTTTCTGTAGAGAAGCCAGAATATTAAATGCTTGTGTAGAAAGTTAAAACTTCTGAAATTGGAGTTACATAACTCTTTCAAGGTGCTAAAATTGCACTGGCCACTTGGGGCCATCCATGCCTAATGAAGTCTTTCTAATGTTAATCTGAGAGCTTCTTTGTATTTGTTCCTAAACTAAAAACTTTTTAAGGAGATCTACCCATTCATGGTGCACAGGGAAGAGCACTGAGACTTAGACTCAAAGGATCCAAGTTTAAATTCCCAAATCTGCAGTTTACTACTTTTATGACCTTAAACAAATCTTTTTTCTCCTTTGGGCCTCAATTTCCTTCTCTATAAAATGAGGCCTCTATGGTTCCTTCCAACATTGACTTCAGGTCTATGATATTAGATTATATATTACAAGGCCAGTTTAATGAACAACTGGTTCTGAAATCAGAAGAGACAAGTTCAAATTTCCCCTCTGATATTTGCTACCTTTGTGACTTTGAGTAAGTCAACTTAACCTCAAAGGGACTCAGTTTATTTTTTTTGAATTTGAAATTATTGAGGGGATTGAATTCCAGCTCTAGATTTATGAAATTATAAATGTACCTATTTTAATAAGTCATTGGTTTGGTTTTTCTACCAGTTCCAATTTTGTATTAATTATATATATATAAACAAGCTTCATGAACCTGATTTACATCTGGAAGGGATCAAAAGCCATCTAAACCAACCCCCTAATTTTACATATAAAGAAAATTTGCCCAAAATCACAGAGATAATAAGTGGCAGATTTTGGAATTTGAACCCAGGTCCTTTGACTCTAAGTCCCAATGTTCTTCCCTTTGCCTCTTAAATACCTTCTCTTTATGTATGATGTGATCGATTTACTATTGCATTTCCTTCTATAGCAGAAAGATCAAGGGAACCTACATCAGAGAGGTGCCCTGTTGTGGGCCCAACTGTATTTTGGCTTTCTTAATAGAAGAACTTTCCCACCGGGAGAATTATAGGTCAAAATATCCATAAATATATACTTTTATCCTGCTGCTGTGACTTTGATAGAAATAGCCTTGAGCCTGAGCTTCTCAAGGACTATGATCTAATCTTAGCTGGGCCACTCTAGCTGGGTGACTTAGAGCAGGTCATTGGGCCTTTTCTCTGTAAAAGGTGGAACTTACAGTAGATGATGCCCAAGATTTCTCCCAGTCCTAACTTTGGATTTACACACCCTTTGTATAGTTTATTTCCCCCAAGTCTAATATGAGCTCCTTAAAGATAGAAGCCAAGTTCTTATTTGTCTCCATACGTATGTGATGGATGCTTAAGAAATATTTCCTAGGTTTCATTAAATTGAATTCTGTGATTCTAAATATACAGCTAGGTAGAGTGGATAGATAACCGGGCTGGGTTCAGACTGCTTTCAACACTGACTGTAAAACCCTGGATAAGTCAAAACTTTTCAGTGCTCCCCTGCAGTGCTCTACTCAAAAGAGAGAGAGAGTTCAATGGTGGCAAGTTCATATTCATATTCAGAAAAAATGGGCCAGTAATACTTACAGAAGGATCTCTACCAGCTGCATGTTGACAGTTTTAAAATGTAATATTAGCCATGTTTTATCATATTTTTATTTATTCTGTTAAGTATTTTCCTCTCTGGGTCATTTTAGGCAAGTCACTAAATCATGACATTAGGGCAGCTAGGTGGCGTCATGGTGGATGGAGCACTAGATCTGGATTAAGGATTTAACAGTAGCATTAAAACAGCTAGGTGATGCCATAGAGGATGGAGCAACAGGCCTGGATTAAGGATATAATAGCATCAGGGCAGCTAGGTGGCGCCATAGTGGATGGAGCACCAGACCTGGATTAAGGATTTAACAGTAGCATCAAGGCAGCTAGGTGGCGCCATAGTGGATGGAGCACCACACCTGGATTAAAGATTTAACAGTAGCATCAGGGCAGCTAAGTAGGACCATAGTGGATGGAAAACCAGGCCTGGATTAAGGATATAATAGCATCAGGGCAGCTAGGTGGCGCCATAGTGGATGGAGCACTAGGCCTAAATTAGGGAGTCTTGTGAAGACCGAGTTAGCACCCTGGATACCTGCAGGGGTCCTCAAACTACAGCCAGCCGCGGCCAGATGCAGCAGCTGAGGATAATTATCCCCCTCACCCAGGGCTTTGAAGTTTCTTTATTTAAAGGCCCACAAAACAAAGTTTTTGTTTTTACTATAGTCAGGCCCTCCAACGGTCTGAGGGACAGTGAACTGGCCTCCTATTTAAAATGTTTGAGGATCCCTGCTAGAGTCAGGGTAAGCAAAAGTCCTTGGTCTTTATTCTTGGTTTTTAGGAGTAGAAATGAACAGGATAAACGCAGGATTTCCATGACCTCCTTCTTCCTCATCTACCACCAAAGTCCCCCTGGCTTGTCTTACTCCACCCCCTAATCCCTCCTACGATACTCTGTTTAAATCAAAAGATCGAACCAGCACAGAATAGTGGGGAGGGCCATTTTCCAAGCATATGCTAATAGAGTATTGTCCAATGGGTAATTAGCCTTAAGTGCTCAGTTGTCCCACCTCAATGCATCAACTCAGAGTTTCAGCCCTTTACAAAGTCCCATCTTCCTAAATTCAAATGTGACCCCAGACACTCACTGGGCAAATCACTTCACCCTGTTTGTCTTAGTTTCCTCATCTGTAAAATGAACTGAAGAAGAAAATGGCAAACTACTCCAGTATCTTTGCCAAGAAAACCCCAAATGGGGTCATAAAGAGTTAGATACAGCTGAAAATGACTACGTAAAAACTATATTTTATCTGGTTTGACAATATTCAAGAGTGTTTGGAACCCTCGAGTGTTGTGGATAGAATGCTGGATTTGGAATCTTTATGACCTGCATTGAATCCTGCTTTAGCCACTTACCTGTTGTGACACTCTGGACCTCAGTTTTCTCATCTTTAATTTGAAAGAGTTGGACTTGATGGATCCATTTCAACTTGAAATGGAGCATTTATCTTAAGTGTTTATTATATGCCAAGCACTACATTTAAGCACTTAAGATATAAATATAAGCAATAAGACAGACCCTGCCCTGAAGGAACTTATATTCTAAAGAAAACAAACCAAAAAAAGGAAGGTTTAAAAGTTGGGGGTGGGGGGTGGGGATAGGAATGAGGAAGAGAAAGAACCCACATGAGATTTTTAGAAGTCTAAAGAGGCAGAAGCAGAGATGGCCTGAAAACTTACTAAAAATGAAGATTATTGAGAAACTCACCAGTCAGGGCAGAGATGAAGGGGAGGGATGTATCTTTCAGGGCGAGAAGAGCATTGAGTCGGGAGCTTTCAATCCATAAACCTATAAATAAATGAGGAAATGTCTGTACCGTGCTTTGCTGACCTTAAATCACTATATAAATGTTGACTATTCTTATTATCACTGAAAGAGCAGCTTCTGATCTGCATTGCTAAAGGGAGTTTCTTCACTTGAGTTCCCTGTGCCAATGAAATCATGATTCCCAACCAAAAAATCCAGAGGTATAGCAAAATATATGTACATATAGCAAAACCAAATGCCATGACTAATCGATAATATTCATATGGAAATGAGAAACTGTCAGCATTCACAAAAATTCTGACCTCCATGCTTTGGGTTTTTCAGTCCTTAAAGCTTACTGATAATTTACATACTGGCCCATGAAAACTTAACATCTCTATTCAATATTCATAACTAAATTAGCTGGCTGCAATCAGATTTGGGGGATCATCATAATTATTCTAAGAATTCACCATGCACATTGTGTTTAAAAGACACCAAATCTGTGATTCAGATTTCAATTAATTTTTTGGAGTTGAATGCTTCTGAAATCCCTTTCTGATAACAGGAACAAAAAGATTTTAATGATCTCCATGGAATAAAATATGGTTAAATACTATTCTGATGCTGAAATGGAGAGCTTGGGAGCTGCAGCCTGTTTAGAAAGCATTTTTCTGCTCCAGTATGAATTTACTGGTATGCAGCCCTTCACTTTTGTCATGAGTTGCTTGCATGAAAATAGGGGATTATTTATTGCTTCTTTGACTATTGGCAACTCTTAATTCCACACCTGATTAAACAGGCCTTGCTCACTCACTCATTTTCAGCTTCATCAGATGCAAAAGCTGTGATTTCAATCAATTTGAGAAGGGTTTATTAAGTAGCTACTCGATGCCAACTACTGGGGATAGAAATACACAGATGCACAAGAATAAAACAATCCTGCCCACAAGGAGCTTACATTCTGCAGGAGGAAAATACATTTATGAGCTGAGCTTGTGATTTTATTTGTAGAAGGAACACTTAGTAAGGAAATTTCTTCTACTATTGCTAAGTGGCGCAGTCTTAATAGGGCTGTCTAGAGAACTTCAAGATTAGCTGACTTACCCAGAGCCATAAAACCAGTACATATGAGTAGTTAGATTTCAAATTGAGTTTTCCTGGCTTTTCCGCTAACTCTCTAACCACTCTCTCACACTGCCTCTTGATACATAAGCAAGCAACCAAGAAGCATTTATTAAGCATCTGCTCTATGACAAGCACTATGGGTTAAAATACAAAATATGAAACAGTCCTTCTTGTTAAGGAGATTGTCAGTATAGAATGAGTAAGTGTCAAATATACGTGAATACAGATTTACAGATGAGGAAATTGAGGTGACTTATCGGAACCAAAATACAAATTAATTTCAGGAGGAGGGTAAAGCACTTATTATTACTGGAGAAATGGGAACACCTGTGGGAAGTGACGCCTTAGTTAAGCCTTGAAATGAGCAAGGAGAATATTCCAGTCATGGAGATGGCAAACAGCAATCAAGTCAATGCATCCTGGATCATTAGAGTATATGAAGGGATATATTATGGATTCAGTTTAGAAAGCTCATTTGGAGCCATATTATGGCAGATTATTAAATGCCAAAATGAAGGGACGGTATTTAAACTATTAATACTAGTCCCTTGTGAATTTTCTTAATGCCAGGGCATTAGTCACAGGGCATTTCTGTGACTAAAACTGACCCACAAACTGGAATAGGTCACTTGGAAGACTCCTTCCTTCCTTCCCTCTATCCACATAGGGTATCATACCCTTACCTACAGATGCTTTTTAAAATAATTTCTTTTTCCTCTTTTGCACCTTTGAACCCTCCCAAGATATCCTGGGACTTACTGACTAGATTTCTTTCTTAAGGACCAAACTGAAATCAATCTGATTCTCATTGGCCACCAATAGGTCCCAGGCCAAGCCCCATTTGGTCATTGTTTGGGTTCTGACTGGCTCTGATTGGATGTAAATAGCAATCATTTCTGCTTTGGCCAGAAACTTCGAGAGTCTTCCCCTCCCAGATTCATTCTTTTATTCATTTAGATTTGGGGGGGGGCGGATTCTTTGCTACAATTGCTATATAGCTTCAGTCACTAAATGGGTAAGAAGGTGAAGGTGTTCTTGAAATAGGGATCTTTTGGTTGGAGTGTCATGAATTATACACAAAAGGGAATAATGTGAGAAAGAATTGCAAAGGTAGAGAGAGGAATAAGGACCAGATTTGTGGTCTAAGCAACTCCCAGGTGAGAAAACTCCCATTAGCAATGCAGCTCAGTACTCTCCCTGAAGTTTATCAGCTTGGAAAGCTGCCTGGGGCCATTGAATGCTTCAGTACCCAGAATCCCATAATCAGCATGTATCAGAGGTAAGACTTGACCTTGGGCCTTTCACAATCCAAGTCTACTTCTCTATCCACTACACCATGATGCTCTTCAAGTTAGGCTGGCAGTCCCTTGTGGAGGATTCTAATCAAGAGTTTGGAAACACATCAAAAGATTTAAATGCACTAAAAACTCAGGAGGAGCCAATGTTTGGGATAAGACAGCTAATTTGATTTAAGGAGCACAACAGTCCTGCTGTCCATTACCCTAGTCAGATCACACATGGAGTATTGGGTCCAGATCTGGGACTTATGGAGGATGTAACCAAGATAGGAGCACCCAGAGGAGGACATCCAAGCTAGGGAAGGATCTTAAGACCATATCACAGGAGGAGCAACTGAAGGAACTAAGAAGAGAAGACTCAGAGAGACATAATGGCTGTTTTCAAATGTTTAGAAAAGGGATTTGACAGGCCCTAGAACTGGGGATAAATAATAGGTCAAAATTGAAAATATACACGTTTATGTCTCACAATGAAAACCTTTCCAACAATTAAATGAGCCCTGAAGTGGTTTGGTAGCCTGAATAATTAGCATCCCCACACACACACCCTTTGGAGGTCTTCAAGCAAACATTAAATGCCCACTTTCTTGACTTCTGAAATATAACAGAATCCTATAGAGATTCACAGTTTCACATGTAGTCCTTGTAGAATTTTAGAATTATTCAGACCAAGTCACATTTCAATTCTGGAGAACAACAAAAAAAGTCAATATGTGAAACTGGGGATCTCTCTGTTGAGGAGGGTTTTCGGTCTATTTCAAATCTAACACAATAGTTCCAGAGCTACCCTGATGTCTATGTCCCTTGTGAATAAAAAATGTAATTTCAAAGATGAATCACAGCAATAATCCACAAGAATCCTTATAATGACAAACGCTTATGGGATCATCCACTTCAAGCTGGAAAGGTTGGAGAGGGCAATAAGAGGTTAAGGGAATTGTCTGGATTTTCTATTTTAAGATAAGAGTTAATTTCAGGTATCCATCAAAAAGATTGGAAAATTAACACTAGCTAAAATAAACACCTTGGAAGTTTAGGAAAATCCAATGATTTGCCAAAGATTATGGGGTTAGACTTAAATCTAATTTGGGTAAGCTTTCTTTGATATTCTGAAATATTACAAGAGTTTGCTTATCCAAGTATTTCAAATGATGAACTGTTTCTTCTCAGAAGAATCAAGAAATGACTTTTCTTTATACTCAGAATGTTTAGTAAATTTGATGATGATGGAGTAATTTCCAACTTGATGTAATGCTTCATCATCTTATCAATTAGTCTCTCAACATTAACAGTATCAAGATAATTTTACATTAATTTCTTGGTATTTTCATTTGGCTTCATTAATTTAATGGACTGAGAATTTGGTATTGGGTTTCATTATTTCTGAATGTACAATCAATAATGTGGTTATTAAGCACAAGCAATTGTGTATAAACACATATCTATGCACATGCATATATGATTTCATTAGCATAGGAAATACCATTTACTAAAGCAGATGAGCAGCCGACTCATTAGAGAGTTGCAGGAATTGGGGGAAAGGATGGTAATGAGAGACAAAATAACTCCCTCAAGGTCACACAGCCAGTATGTCAGAGATGGGACTGGAACCCAGGTATTCTGACTCTGAGATTGGCCTCCAATCTACTATATTACATTGCCTCAAAGTGTTTGTGAAAACATGTAGGAGTTTGAAAGAAAAACCTGGATAGATATTAAATGCACCAAACTACAGTTTAAAAATTAATTGAGAAATCAATGTTTTGATGAATGACTTAGAATAATTTGAATCCATTTACGGGTAAAATATGTACATTAAGAAATTTTTTCCCACCTGCGACAAATACTTAAATTTTTGGTTCAACTATTGACAAAAAAAATTCAAAATTATATAAATCCTTTCTGATTCTAATTTGGGGGGAGTTAAAAAAGACCTTAGGATAATACTACAAGGTTCATAAAGATTTTGACTCAAAATAGCCCAAGTATGAAAATACACCAAGTATTATTATCCCTACTTTGTGCCCAATTCTGTACTAGGCATTGGAGGGCCTACGTGCTACTGCACTGTCCTCAAGTCCAGATTTTTTTTAAAGAAAAATTACAAATGTATATCTTATCATTAGAGTCTTACCTTCTGCGAATATAAAAGTTTAGGAATTTGTTGTTCCAGTCACCTCTGACTCTTCGTGACCTTTTTTGGTGTTTTCTTAGCAAAAGATACTGGAGTGGTTTGCCATTTTCTTCTCCAGCTCATTTTAGAGATGAGTAAACTGAGGCAAATAGGGTAAAATGACTTGGCTAAGGTCATTCAGTGAGTAAGTGTCCAAGGCCATATTTGAGTTCAGAAAGATGAGCCTTCCTGACTCTAAGCCCAGTACTATAGTACCCCCTTGCTGTCCCTTTTAGGAATTTAGGGTTAGTGTTAGCTACATGAGTCAGAAAAACTGAGTTAGAATGCTGCTTACTATCTATGTGACCCTGTACAAATCATTTAATTTTTCTGGACCTCAGTTTCCACATCTATCAACTAGGAGAGGCTCCTGATGATCTCTTTTCATTAAAAGAATTCCTGCAGATTATTTTTATTCAGAAGGGGACATAGACAAGCACAGAAGTGATGGAACTACCAGGTTAAATTTGAAACATCTTCTCAAAACTTAAAAGCTCTACCTAGTGAGGACTTAGTTTCATAGATAGTTCTCTTTTTTCTATTCTCTTTTCAATAGGGAAATGCTCTTGTTTGTTGATATGTCAAGTCTAGAATAATAAATAAAAAGGAAAATTACACTCTCAAAAATAACCACTCTAGTGTGGCATTCTTGGTATCATCTTTCAAAAGTTTTTGGAAAATTTATTAAATTTTCCACTACCAATCTTAAAGCTCTTTCCCTTGGCCTCCTGTATTTTTTATAATGTATGACAAAAAACATTTGTAAGTACTTGTTTTTAATACATGGTGAATGTCTAGGGAGAATCTGGCCATTTTTATTTGTAGTTTTATACATACTCATGCCCTCCAGTTGCAGGCTGAAAAAGGAAATTAAGATTTTCCCAAGATCCAACCAAGTATAATGTTCAAGCCCCAGGTTTAGCTTGCCTTCAGCTCTCATAGTCACGTAGGCATATAACGTTCCCCTTGGCCCACCTTAGCGAAGATTTCTTCTCAACCTCCAGGTAAACATTTAATATTGGTTTTTCTGTCTGTCTTCTGTGATTCATTGCTACACAAACCCCTCTAGGTAGATCTGGGGCAGTACATGAATCTACCAACAAACAGACCCATTTCATGGTACCACATATTCAGCCTTACTCATAAACTCAATATTCATGGCCTGGAATTCTGCCCAGGAGTGGAATAGCTATAACTTCTCTTCTGCTCCCTCCCACACACATTGTTTTCCTTCTATTTTCTTATAAATTTATATGTTGATTATTCAGTTATCTGGGGTTTTGCCATATAATCCAGAATAGTATATATCCTGAATCCCTCTCCATTGCAAAGTATGGTTTGCTTTTTCAGTCTTTAATTTCCCTCCTCTCCAAAGATCTGTTTCCAAACTTAGCACTTACATCTTTCTATCCATCACTTGCCTAGATGTTTTCCCTGTCTCTATACAGAGAGCTGCCCAGAATCATTTTTAGACCATCACTCACTTTGGCAGGGAAGCAGGCAGTTAATTAATGTCCTCCTTACTCCTACTTCTCCTTGTCTTTCTCCTCCTCCTCAGAGCCTATGACTTTTTCCCCTCTCCCTTTCAAAGGGTTTCAAAAGGAGCCCCTTCCCAACTGCAAATCCTCTATCCCAAGAAAAGAAAGATTCCATTCAGGTTTCCCAGGTCAATACAAGTAAGACTGTTACCAAGAAATGTGTTGCTTTCTCTGCCTATTCTCTCCTTGGTTGCACATACTTATTATCCTAGATGCATTGATGGATCAGGGGTTATTAGGGGGCTTGAAAAAGCCATACGTCTCCAAAGTGCCCATTAAATTACAGAACCCCACTTAGATTGAGCCATAATGATACCAGATGAGTCTAAGTAATTTCAGTCTGTATTTCATTAACTTTGCCTCTAACCCCAACACAAGGTGCAGGAAAAGTTTAGGGTGATAGTAGTTGACTTCTAGTGTTTGAAAAACTGGCACTTAGAAAAGAAATTAGATTTGTTTTCCTGATATTTAGAGACTGACAGAGAAGCATGACAAGTGAATTCATAAACAGCCATACAGGAATAAAAATTTCAAAATAATATGATATTTCTGCCCCTCTTTCAGAAAGACCTCTAGTGTAATTATTAAAAAGAAAGAAATAATCAAAGAACTTAGTAAAGAAGACATTATCAATATGGAAAAAGAACAAAATGGGAGAAGTAGGGAAGATCATATTTTTAAAATGCAAACAAAACTCAAGAAATTGAGTATATAATTAAGCATAAAGGCAGCTGTAATACATGCTTATCAATTAGTATAGGCTAATAAATTTAGGAATTTGAGCAAATTAAGACTCTTTACAAAAATAAAAATTATTTAAATCAATACATACTCACTAAATATATAGTAATTACTTATACTTTATGTATATATACTTTATATATACTATATAATTACATAGTAATTAGTATATACTTGTAATTCTAAACCCTGAAGATGTGAAGAAAGGCAAACATATGGTCCTTGCCTTCAAGGTATTTATGTTCTGATAGTGAAGACTACATGCAAACAGCTTTGTACATATAAGATACATGGTCAATCCCAATTAATCTGTTAACCAGCTGATTACTCCCAATATAAAACACACATATCCCAGATAGGATCACATGGGAATCTCTCTAAAATTTCAAAGACTATTGTTTTAGCTATACATACTATTTCTAAATCATAGAGATTATTATATATTGAATTACTTGCCATCTAGGAGTGAGGGAAGGGGGGAAATTGGAACACAATTGTAAGAGTCAATGTTGAAAAATTATCCTGCATATGTTTTGAAAATAAAAAGCTTCAATAATACAGAAATTTTTAAAAATAATAAGAAATGTTATTTTTATAAAGCAAATATGACCTTGAATCTAAAATCTGATAGGGACAACACTAAAAAAGAAAATTATAGGAGAATCTAATTAATGAATATATATAGAAATACTAAACAAAATAAAGTACCATATTTTTAAAAAATTATTCACCATGACCAAGTATGAGTTATACCAGAGATGTAAGGATGGTTTAAAATTAAGAAAATGATCATATCACCAAGTGCATAAAATCTATTCAGTAGTATTACTATAATACTTACAAAGTACTTACAAAGAGTAAGAAACAGAAATGAATTTAAACTAGGATTCCTTAAGACCAGAGAAAGTAAATTTTCTACTGTATCATGCTATTTCCTGAGTATTATTTATAAAGGCTCAAAAGTTATTTTTAAAATAATCCTCTTTATAACAATAAAATGACTATTCTACTTAATCTCTTCAATTAAGAATTTACTAAATGCCTTCTTATGCAAAGTTCTATGTTAGACATTAGAGATATAAGGATGAAAATAACTTACCTATATCCTCAGAGAGCTCACAATCTAATGGAGGAATATATGCTTGCAAAAATATATGTGCTACAAGGTAGGATATATTAAAGGTACAGTAGAAATTGATGGAAATTATGAAGGGCAATTTGAAGCAAAATAAATCACTTTCACTACAGATATCAAAAATACAACTCCCGAGTTGGATATTGAAGAAAGAAAAAGATTCCATTAGCAGATAGATATCTAATTAAGTCACCTAGATATGTTTAGCTTCTATTAAAGTAACTATAAAACTGCATTAACAGAAATGAAAGGAAAAACAAATAAATAAAAGTGAAAATAATGCTTCTACTGTTGATTACTAGAGTTAAAATTATCACATACTCTAAATTGTCATAGCTGGAATACCAATAAAAACGTCAATAGATTTCCTTATATAACTGGTTAAAATCATTACTAAAGTTACATTGAAAATAGTTTGTAGTAAACTGAAAAAAATAGATACCAATCATTTAAGAAACGATTGAACAAATTGTGGTATATAAATGTAATGGAATCTTATTGTGCTAGAAGAAATGACGAGTATGATCAATCCAGAGAATTATAGAAGAGTTGTGTGAACTGATGCAGAGTAAAATAAGCAAAACCAAGAGAAATACTTACAAAATGACTATAGTAATAATGAGGAGGGGAATTCTAAAAACTAATAACTCTGACTAAAACAACCATGACTCCAAAAGACTTAAGATAAAGCATGCTCCTAACTTCTTCAAAGAACAGTGATGAATTATAGATTCATAATGAAACGCATGCTTAGACATAGTATATTGATTTGCTTTTGCTGGCTTATGCATATTTGTTAGTTATTAGTGATAAATATGGAAAAAGCATCAATAAAATGTTTTTGCAATGCAAAGTAAAAAAAAAAAACAGAAGGGAATATCAATGAAACCAAAACTTACTATGTATTACTTTTCAAAACTATATAACAGTTTACAGTTTTTTTAAAAAGTGTCTTTGGGTAAAAAAAAAAAGAAAAGAAAAGAAAAATTAAGATGCAAGAATTTTGAGATTTCATTTGGAATTAAGACAAAGAAGGTAGACTTTTCCCTAGACTTCAGAATATATCATAAATGACAACATTAGGTTGTCAAATAAATGTCAAAAATGTCAAATAAATGTCAAACTAAATAGAGAACTAGACCCACAAAGTAGAGCAAAGATCTTATCAATAAAAGGAGTAATGTAAAAAATAAAATAAAATAAGAAACCAAACCATTGAAAAACCTCTGGAAAAGACAAAATTGTGAAAGGAGTCATTGTTAAATAAATGTTATTGAAGAAACGCATGTTGCTAGGATAGCCCCACCTTCAACCAGGAGATAAAATAAATTCTAGCTATGTAAGACTCAAATATAAGAAGTTCAAAAACAAATTAAAGGTTTTCTATTGTAGAGATGATTTTTTTCCTATTAAACAAATAAAATTATAATCAGTTTGAAGGGAGGAAGAAGGAAGTTTAGAAAATAGAGTAAGCCAAAAAGTAAATGAAGGTGAAATACTTTCCTCAGATGACTGCAGTTTAAAAGTCTTTTGTTTTTTATACCTAACAAATAGCTATTAGCTATCATTTTGTATAAAGATATATAATATATATAATTTTAGTTTTAGCAAATTAAATATGATGAATTAAGGGAGTAGGTGGCAAGTTTCCCATTGTATTATGTTGAGTTCATATTGTTTAGCAATTAACAGCTACATTGGTTTTTTAAAATTGTATCAAAATAAAGGGATAATGCACTGTTTTATGTAAATTTAATTAATAAAAATATTTGAATCACATAAAATGAAAAACTATATTATAAAGTAGATGAATTGAATTTTCCTTAAATTTTTTTCTGTACAATAAAATGTTGTGAAAATATCAATCAAGATTTATTAGACACCTACTATGTGTTTAGCTTTATAAGTGGTAGGGATGAAATAGACCAAAGGAAGACAGTCCCTATCTTCAAGGAAATTACAGGAAAAATAAGAGAATAGGAAATCTTTGCCAGCACGGGTATGAAACAACAATTTAAATTTTACAGATAGTGAGGAACTACATAGATATTGAAGAACAATATCCAATTCTTATTGAACAAATATCAAAAAATAAATAGACAATTTACAAAAGAGAATACACCTAATAGAGGTTACTTGGAAATTTTTTCAATTTGATAACTAAGAACATTTAAATTTAAATTAGGGACAGTCACGTGGGGCAGTGGATAGAACATCAGCCCTAAAGTCAGGAGGACCTGAGTTCAAATCTGACCTCACACACTTAACACTTCCTGGATTTTTGACCCTGGGCAAGTCACTTAACCCCAATTGCCTCAGGGAAAAAAAATAAATTAATACTTTTAAGTAATAATTCCCAAATAAGGAAACTTTCTATACCAATACATATTGAGCACCTATTTTGCAACTCTTAGTCAAAGCTAGAAAAGTGTCTAGATCACTGAGCAATTAAGTGACTTACCCAGGACCACACAACCAATCACATTTGGTATTTTTTTCTAGTTTCCAGACTAACCCTCCAAGACAGTTGTTTATTCAATTCCTCTTTGACAGGATTGTTGGGACACGTGTGTCCGTGTGTTGCTGGTGAATTTATAAATTGTTAGGTATTTTCTTTTTTTTGGAAAGCCTAGAAAATGCCAAATTTTACAGGCTTACCTCTACATAACATTCCCTCAGTCCCACTAGCCTTTTTTCTGTCTGCACTGCAAGCTTAATATGAGTCAACAATAGATGACAGCCAAAAAACTCGTGATTTTAGGCTACATTAAGAGAGACACCCTCCAAGAATAAAGAAGGAATAGTTCCACCTCTGCCCTGGTCTGATCACATCTAGAATATAATGTTTATTCCTCAGCAATTACATCCTAGAAATGATGGAGAGATAAATGGGATGGTGATAGGACACCAGCCCCTGGCAAGTAAGGATCAACAGAAAGATCTAGGTAGCCTTGAGAAGACTTAAGGGCTGTAATCTTAAGAAGTTGAAAGGCTGCAGAAATAGAATTTGGCCTCAGAGAGCAGATCTAGAAGTACCTAATAACATTTCCCAAAAGCAAATTTAGGTTTGATGTAATCAGAAATAATTTCTCAGCAATTAAACCTATTCAAAAGTGGAATTGACTTCCCAGGAGTTAAGTCCTTTTTCTTGGGAGTTCTTCCATCAAAGATTAAATGGCACTACGTCAAACTGTTTTGTAAAAATAGCAACCTTTTTGAAGGGTATGGGTTAAGCAAGATGGCCACTGAGATCCCTTGCAATTCTGAAATTTTAGGATTAGTCATACCCTTTCTAACTCAGTCTAACTGGATAAAGTAACATTGTTGTTAAGTTGTTTCAGGCCTGTGCAATTCTTCATGAACTCATTTATAGTTTTCTTGGCAAAGAAACTGTAGGGTTTTTTTGTTTTGTTTTTTACCTTCTCTAGCTCATTTTACAGATGAAGCAATGGAGGCAAGCAGGGTTAAGTGACTTGCCTAGGGTCACACAGGTAGTAAGCGTCTAAGATCATATTTGAACTCAGGTATCCACTGCACCATCTAGCTACCTACAGTAAGTAAGGGAGGGCTTAGTTTTAGGGAAGATGCTGAAGACCAAGAGTCCTTAGGGAATAATGGCAGGAGTCTGAAACATCAGGATGCATGGAAAAGTATAAAACCCAATGGTTCACCATCTTACTCAAAGGATTATAGTCGGTGATTCCTTTAGTTGCCGTGTCTCCTAACAACCAATATATCTCTCTCCAAAGAACAGCTCACATTTACTCTGAACACAATAGATTCCTAATAAATATTTATTAAACAAATAAATGAATGACCCAGTCATCCCATCATTGGTAATATCCTCTGACTGTTACCATAAAGGAAAAACAAAAGCATAAGTGTTCAAGGATATTTATAGCAGGGTTGTTGACAGTTGAAAAGAACTGAAAATAGCCTTTCCATACAATATAGAATAATGATTCCATACAATTCCAATAAAATGGCTGCATGAACGGGGGTTTATTAGTATAATGGAACATTAGGTTGTCAAATAAATGATAATTTCATCAATCACTTATTAAAAATGTAAGTCTATAATACTCTCAAGTGGTGAGGGGAGATTGGAGTTGGGAGGATTAGAGATTTCATGAAGGAAGTGCTCCCAGAGGCAAACTTAGAAGAGATGAATTTGAATAAGAAATTAGTAGTTTCTAGATATGGAGAATGGCCTGCAACACGATGGCAGGGAAGAAGATAGGGTCCAGATTGGGTAATAAGTGAGAGCCTGAAAGAAATTTGGGAAATCTTACACATCAGCACATTTTGTACATTTGCAATTAAAAAAAGAACAAAGGGGGACCTCAATTGAATAGCTAATCAATTATTGGGCATTTTATAAGTTTTAGGATAGTATTTTTAAGGATAAAGAGTTGTACATGCACATTTAATATCATTATCTCAACTTAAGTGTGTACTTACACACACACACACACACACACACACACACACACACACCCTCTTAAATCAAACTTTACTTGGGAATTAATATCATTTGCCACGCACTGTAAGTCTTAAGTAAAAAGGCCCACATTCAGTGCAATTAAAACAAGCCAAAGATACACAAAGGAGAAATCACACTGGTCATCAGGTATTTAGTCACTGAACTAGACACATTCTGTTGGAAATCATTGCTGGGTTGCCAAAGAAAGGAAATGTCACATTCCCTGCCTGTGTGTAGTTAAACCAATTTTCTCCCTGTACTGATTATGGGACACAAATGGCTTCTTTGTCAGGAAACATGTTTTTACAGAGGTTAAATGAAACATCAAAATCCAAATCACCCTGGTTGTAAACTCCCTGCTAACATTACTGCTTTCCTATTACAGGGATGCCCAGGGTCCCTGGCTAGAACAACAAGAAAATTATAAATTCCCCACAGTATTTCGTGATTGGAGTATTTCTTAATGTCTTAGAAATGAAGAATCAACTCGGGAATTTCTTTAAGCTACTTACGGCATGGCTCACATAGCATGTTTGCAAAGATAGCAAGGAAAACCATGAGAAATTATTTTTATTTCATAAGAATAAGGTGCCCCCTCTGGATTCTTCTGTAAATCTCTCTAGGGAAAGGCTCTTCTTTCTACTGCTGTATGATCTTAAGCAATTACTTTTATTCTCAGTTTTCACGTATTTAAGATGAGGAATTAGATTAAATCATTGATGTGAAACTCAAGAAATGATGGCCCTAAACTATACATAAAGATTCTTGCAGCCACTTATTGATTTAAAAAAATCACATATTCACATTGTTTTTGTTTGGTCATTTGAGTCATGTCTAATTCTTTGTTATCTCATTTGGGGTTTTCTTGGAGAGAATTATTAGAGTGGTTTATATTTCCTTCTCCAACCCATTTTATAGAAGAAAAAACTAAGATAAATGGGGTTAAATGACTTGCCCAGGATCACACAGCTAGTATATGTCTGGGAGCAGATTTGAATTCAGGAAGATGAGACTTTAGGTCTAAATAATCAGGATAATCCCTCCTTTCCTTCATAGCAATTCTGCCCTCTGTTATATGATCCTCCACCCCCTTTGTTAAGTTTTCTCTATCACTTTGCATGTACTTGCCCAAACTGTATATACACATTTGTGTATATGTCATGTCCCTCCAAAGTATCAAACTTCTTGAAGACAGTAACTTTCATCTTTGTCCTTGTATCCCCAGTCCCTTGTACATAGTGGGGGCTTTAATAGGTATTTATTGAATTACATTTGCATTTGATCATTAGGAATTCTGGAAAGATCACTGCTTTCTTTTATATCTCAGAGAGGAACCATAAACCACCCCCCAATAAAAGGAGGGAGGACTTTGAGCATCACCTTCCCTGAGCATCCTATAGGGGAAAATAGGCTAGGAGACATGAGCTCTGATCATAAAAAAGTAAATAAGACTCATTACAAAAATCAGCATATGGAGTTCTAATTGTCCAAAGACTCAATGAGCTAGTGTTGCGAGGTCGAGTAAATTAATGGGCCCCCGCCAATCAGAGAGGATGTTTTGGCAGGATTGCACTGGAGAAGCTGACGTGTTCAGAACAGGTGCTTTCATCCCCTAAAAGTGGGGAGGGGAAGCAGTGATTGCAGAGGTGAGAGGGAAATGGGAAGGAGCAACAGTAATCAGCACATGCATGATTGAAATGAATCTGTTGTCACATTCTGATAACTATAAAATCTTAAAATGGAATAGAATACGGCTGCTGGAAAGATTTTTCTTGCCGCTCTGATTGCCATCTTCTCCAGAACCAGGGCTGGTTCACTCTTGGGCTTACAGTGAACATGCACCTGCCCTCGGGCTCAAGCAGGGTGTCAAAATGGAAATTAAAATAAATAACCTATCAAGGCCCCAGTGTAGAGTTGGAAGAAGCTTTGGGAGTCTGAGCCTTTTACAGATAAGGAAACTGAGTCCCAAAGAAATTAAATGACTTGTCCAAGATGTGACCCTAGGACCTCTGGATCCAATAACCAGGACTTTTCCCACAATGTACAATATCAGTCAAAATTCATAATCAAATGTCAGGAGTAGAATTTGGGCCCCAGTTTTTGGTGATTGTTTGATGATCAGATGATAAATTAGGTTTAATACCACATTCTTCCCTATCTTCATTCATGGACCATTAAAAAGGCATAAGTACCTTCATCTGCCAAGGAAAATGTGCACACTTCCAGTTTGAAGAGTACAGAGTCTACTTTGGAGACATCAACCAGAGAAGTTACTATGTCTGGGTTTGTTTAGAATTGGAGCTTAGGAAGTAGAAAGAATATACTAGTTTGTTCAGAAAAATCTGGGGGTTCCAGTGGATTCTGAGCTCAATTTATTAATTTATATTTATATATTTGTTATATAATTTATATATTTATTATATTACATTATAGATAATATATTATTATATAATGTATCTATTTGTTAATTTTAATATATAATAACAGTACAGTATGGCAGCACCAAAGTCAATGCAATCTTGGAACTATTCTCACTCTTAGAAATAAGGTGACCATCCTGTTGGTCAAATGACATCTGTAGTCAGTGCAGAGTTCAGTTCTGGCCACCACTGGTTAAGAAGCTTATGCATAAGATGGCAAGTGTTCAGAAAAGGGCAAGGAGAGTCAAGAATATTCTTAGCCAGCAAGCATTTATTGGGTGTTTACTGTGTACCTGGCACTAGAGATAGAAAGACAAAATGAAATAGTCCTTATTCTTTAAGAGCTTATATTCTTCACTTGTATTCTATGTGTGTATTTTTATGTTACATTTTAAAAACTCAATCCAAGTACCCACTTTTTATTCAAAGCCTTTCTTTACACCTCCAAATATGAGGACTTTCTAACTCCCTCAGCTGTCTTATATGTCTTGTATGTACTCTATGTGTGTGTTTGTACTCTAAACTACCAAGTGTATATGTGTATATTTATATGCATATTATGTATATATATATATATATGTGTGTGTGTGTGTGTATGTATACAAATTTACATATTCTGCATATATAAGTCTTAATGAATTTTTTGCAGTAAGTTTTAAAGTTGTGGTACTAAGACTCTGGGGACACCCATACATATGCAGAATAAATACAAGTTATTTTAGATATATATGTCAAATATACTCAGACAGGGAAAGCTAGATGGTTCAATGGATAGAGCATTGGCCCTGAGTTCAAATCCAGCCTCAGATGCTTAATAATTCCTTGCTGTATGACTCTGGGCAAGTCACTTAGCCCCAATTGCCTCAACAACAATAAAATATATACTCACACAGAAAATTAATATAAGGTAGTTTAAAATATATTTATGGGTATATGCCATATATATACACACACAATAATAAATACAAGCTAATCTAGAATACATATATGTGTATGTCGTATATGTACATATATATGTAAATGTAACATGCAGAATAAATACAAAATAATTTAGAACAGATATGTTCACATATTTATTTAGAATACATTTGTATGTGTATAATATATATAGAACAAAAATAACTTAGAATAGTATGTAGTCACACATTTAGTATAGATATGAATACATTTGTATATATTATACATATATATACATAATAAATAATTTAAAATACACACAAAATAGTTTAGGGAGGGAAGAACAGGTGTTGGAGAGTGGTCATGCTTTGTGTACAAAGTGATATTTGAGCTATATTTTAAAGGAGGTGAAAAATTCCTTGAAGCAGAGGTCAAGAGGGGATACATTATAAGTGTGGAAGATAGCCAGTACAAACATGAGATACTGTTTGATAAATGGCAGAAAGACCAGTTTTTAATAAAGGCAGGAAGAAAAAGACTGGATGGAGTAGTGGGAAAACCAGGCGAGGCCAAATTGGGAAGAGTTTTAGACTCCAAACGGTTTTTGTTGGCTCTTAGAGGGAATAAAAGCTTCTTAAGATTTTAGAGTAAAGGGGTGAAATAATCAATGAGACCGTCACCTAAAGAACAGTGCTTTAGTAGCTGAGTGAAGGATGGATTGGAGTGAGGGGAGTCTTAAGGGGAGAACTGTTGAGAGACTAGTCCCACACATGAGAGGAAATAGTCCTGAATGAAGATGCTGGCTTTGGGAGTCAGTGAGAGGTTGGGAAGTTAGGATGAGATCTGACAACTGAATAGGTAAAAAATCAAGGGCGATACTGAAGTTGTAAATCTGAGAGACTAAAAGGATGGAGATGTCCTTGATAGTACGAGTTCAGAAGAGGGTGAGTTTGGGAAGGGGAGCAAAAACTGCTTTCCCCCTATTGAGTTTAAAATGCTTATAGAATATTTCATCTGAGATGTCCAAGAGGCAGTTGGTGATATGGGGCTAGTGCTTAGCAGAGATTAAGGCTGTATATATAGATCTGGCAGTCATCAGCATAGAGATGATAATTAAACCCATGGGAGCTGATGAAATCACAAAGTGAGAGTGTGTAGAGGAAGAAAAGAGAAGAAGCCCCAGGACAAGATTAGTTGAAGGAAGTGGCCGTGTTTAGTCTGAATTCAGGAGGGACAGAATAACTGTTTTCAAGTACCTGAAGGGCTGGCTCATGGCAGAAGAATTACATTCATTCTCTTTGGCCACTGAGTACAGCAGCAATGTAGGCAAGTTAAAAAGAGGCAGAACTTCCTAACAATTAGAGCTGAACAAAAATAGACAGGAGCTAGGGGGCTACCTTGTCCTGGAAGTTTCCAAGTAGATTCTGAATGGTCATTTGTTGGTTAAGTGATAGCCAAGATTCTTTCTTTTTCCCCAAAATGAGTTCAACTAACTGACCTCTGAGGAACTGTAAAATTCTGTTTTTCTCTAATATTCAGCCCTATGAAAGATGGTAAACATTGTAGTTTACAACAGGACCAATGTAGTTTTCTTAAACTTCTATGAAAAAAATGGATAAAAAATTGACATTGTAATGCTATTCTTTTCATTATATATTGTTTTATGCTCTCACCGCATGAGAAGGTTTATACAAGCTCCTAATTACACAAAGAAAAGATGGACTAGAAGGTCACCTTGTGAAATTCCACCTAATTTCTATAATCTCATGTTTTTCCCCTTTGAGAGACAAAAATTTGCCATTGACTGGATAAAATGTCATTTTATGCATGGGTAATTGTCTGCCAAAATGTTAATTCCAAAGAAATTAGCATGTCGTAGCATTATTGTGATTGTTATTATTATTATTACTACTACTACTTCTGGTTGTAATGTTAATTCAGCTTGTACTGTTTCTACTTTGGTTGGGGAAGAGCAGGAAGGGTGAGAAGCATTGGAAAGGATGGCAAAAGTAAAGCATTAAGGGAAAAAACTTTGCCATTCTAAGTGATGATCCTCTGATGACATAGTAGACTACTGATTTTGTTTTCTCTTTTTAACAGAAATGTATGTGACAGATGGAAATGTAGATAGCACAGATTTCAGAAAGAAGAATATAAGATGCAGTTTTAGAGTCAGGGTGAATCATAGCATTATAGATTTGGAACTGAAAGGGTCTTCAATGCCATTTTGATCAACCCCCTCAATAAATAAGGAAAGTGAAAATTGCCTAGGAAAGTTGTGACTTATCCAAGATCTTACAAGTGCTAAGTATTGAAGGCAGAATCTAAAGCCTGATCCTCTGAAGTGAAAGCTAGGTCTCTTTCCATGACCTCAGGATTTAAGATCATAGATTTAGAGCTGGGAGAAATCACAGAATTATAGAACTTACAGGCCATCTGGTCCAATTCCTTCCTTCTACAGGTGAAGAAACTGAAATTGGAAAGGTAAAATAATTTTTCCCCACTCACATAATTAAGTGGGAAAGTCAGGATTCAAACCAAGGTCCTTTTCCACCATACCACCACCATGCCTCCTGGGTTCTGGATCTCCCTTTGATTTATATTTTCCAGTGTCTCAGGAAACTCTTTATGAGTTATAGAGCAACTTTGGACAAGCCACTTAACCTCTCTGTGCCTCAGTTTCCTCATCTGTAAAAATGAATGGGCTAGATTAGATAACTTCTGAAATCCCCTACAGTTGTAAATAGTAATATAGAATAGAAAAAAATAGAAAATAGTAAATAGTAAAATGTGAATTTCTAATTTTCATGGGTAAAGGGAGTTTCCACACTCAGAGTTTCCTATGTAAATGAAATCACAATTCCATGCGCCCCACAAAAAATGGAGGTAGCAGCTATCATAAAAGAAAAATGACAAATGGAATCATTGCAAATGCCATTTCAAAACAGAAAGAAAACGGCTACTTTTTATCAGTCCAGTGTAGACTATCTAATAAACTCTAAATAGAACAATGGAAGCTTAACATTTGAGTAATTAGTTCTCTTTATGTGGAAGGCTATACATGTTTGCTAAAGAACAAAAACGAATGGCTGACTAAAAGACACTATGTCTGAAGAATGAGAAAAAAAAGATTGTCTAAATTATAGTGAAATGGCTGAGGTGAAAGATTCAATTGCATAATCATTATTGAATTGAGCAGGTTTGGATTCAAGCTGTGTCTGAAAGGATCTTCTCCAATTCCTCATCCCATTTTAGAGTTTTTAGAAATAAGCTTGGGCAGTGGCAGCAGACAGCCAGGAAGAAAGGCTAGGTATTTTTCCCTCATGAAATTTCACATGAAAAGGAGCCAAAAAGTTGGCCTACATAAGGTAGTGAGCTGGGTGCTAGGAGCTCAGAACAGAAGGCTCCAGCATGTCAGTAGTGGGACAGCCGTGCAAATGGAGTAAAGATGAGTAAACAGAGAGGAGAAGAGAAACCAGGTTGGTAAAAATCCACAGCAGTTTTTAAAATGAGAAGGCTTTGGACCAGATCTTGGAAAGTATCCATAGGTTTTCCCATTTTGCAAGATTATTTAGGGATCTCGGTCCAGAACTCTTAGGAACCTTAAAGATAAATAAGTAGATAGACTGACAGAAGGATAATTTTTAAGTGCTCCCCATGTACTATACACTATTCTAAGGTCCCCTCGCCTAAGTCTCTCATTTAACAAATCAAGAAACTGAGGCCCAAGAGGTTAAGTGACTTGCCTAAAATAGTAAGTGACTATCTTGAGCAAATTGATTCAGCTTTTAGTGAACTGCTAAGAATTTTTCTCTTACCTTTTCATGTGTTTTCTTCCTTGTTTTCCTACCTGTTTTACTTGGAAAATCCATCAGGCTAACTGTCAGGTAGGTCAACTTTGATGTTTAATGTAATATTGTAGAGGGAGAGGGTGTTGGTGGGGAAAATTATGTTTAAAAAGATGATTTGGGAACAGTAATAAATAATGCATCTGGAACAAAGCTTCTTAAACTCTATATGGAGTCTTCTAACTAGATGTGGAGGTCAAATTATGTTTTTGTTTTATCAGTAAATGCTTGGTTTGTATACCTATTTTATATATCTATGTAACCAGGGTTGTATAAAAATTTCCTGGGTGGAAAGTGATCACAAATGGAAAAATTTTTAGAAGCCCTGATCCAGAGGAATATAAATGCATGTTCACATTTATATACAGATTCATATATATATATACACATATGTGTATATATAGAGAGAAAAAACATAGATACACACAACACTGAAGCCAAAAAGCAAAAGTACTTGATCAATTTTATGCAGAGCTAAAAAACTGATTACCAAGGCTAAGCACAAAGGTGCTATGGTTTCAAGTACATTGATTTAAGGAAGGGGAAAAAGGACATTGCTCATAAGAATTTAATCTAAGAAAATGAACAGGTCTAAATGATGAAGGAACTCAAGCAAGGGCTTATGCATTTTCATTTTTACTTGTTACTGATTACAAGACTTTCTCATTGATCCAAGGGATAATGGAATGGCTGGTAGACCCACTAAGATTCTGTTGAAAATGCTTATTTTGGGAGGGGGAACGATTGGCCCAGTTCAAGAAAAATTCAGAAAGTCATTGTTTTCGAGTAATGGAGAATGAATATTACTGAATTATCATGGGTAAAGAATTCATCCTTAAGTGGCCAGTCTACTTCTGATGAACCTCTTTGAACACATTTAATCAGGCTGGACCTCAGCAAATAGACATAGTTCAATGTTAAGAATTTACATAAGGTTAATGAGTTACCAGAGGAAATAAAATAACTAATTCTATTGGGAATCTCAATTTTCCTCTCTCACAACTAGGTAAATATAACTATAAAATAAACAAAAAAGAAGTTAAAGAGATGGGAGGAATTTTAGAAAAGTTAGATATGATAAATCGCTGAAGAAAATTGAATAAGAATAGAAAGGAGTATACCTTTATCTCAGTTGTACGTAGCACCTTGGCCATTTATTATGGCATAAAAACCTCACAACCAAAGGCAGAAAAGCAAAAATATCAAATGCATCCTTTTAATGAATTTATACAAAACTTTTCTAACTGGCGGAACTTTATACAGATTCTTCAAGGATTGATCTATTAACTTAAATAAGAAACCACCATATGTGTTGCATGAAGAACATAGGGCTAAAGAATAATATGTACTCATTATATTCTTTTTAAAGCCTGGAACTTCCCTTTATGAGGTGTTCTTAATCTTGAATTTGGAAAGGGTTTTTTTTTTATATTTTGATCACTAGATAATTGGTTTCCTTCATAATTCTATGTATTTAATTTAAAAGCAGTATATAAAAAGAGTGGCGGTAGGAGATCCAGGTTAAGAACTCCTGCCCTAGGGTGAACCATAGGTGGTTTCAGTAATAATAGGAACAAGAAACTCTATAAATGCAGAGAGGAACAGAATTCCCTGATTTCCTTTAGTGCCAGAAAAGAAAAATATTTCCATGGATTGGCAATAGAAGCTTTTTTTAAGCTTTTGAAGTGCAAGACAGATACTTTATAAACCTGAAGTATAGTCAGAACCTAAGAGAAGAGAGACAAACATGTAAATTAGAGAGTGTTTTGTAGGGGGATACATATGTGTATGAGAGAGAGAGAGAGAGAGAGTAATGTAATGCAAGTTTAGTTCATTTCTATCTTTCAAGAGGAAAAATTATGTGCTTCAGTTGCCATGCAACATGTCCTGTTCTCACAGCTTTCTAATTTTATTTTCAGAAATCTACAGAGCAGATGAAGAAAGTCCCAACGATTATTCTTTCAGTCTCTTATAAAGGAGTCAAATTTATCGATGCGACAAATAAGGTATGTGAGGCTGGTGCAGCAGTAGATTAAGAACAGTGCCTGAGGCTACTTTATAAGTCAGTAGACACAAGGCTAAGGGCAGATTTCCAGTGTGGTTGCAAACACCTAACAGTATCATGGCCGTAGTGAATCAAGGACACCCGAGTTCAATTCCTACCCTGATGCTTCCTAGGTGGGTGATTATGGGCCAATCACCTAATAAAGGGGCATCCCAAAATCTTAGTGCTAATTTATATTTGCATATATTGTATAGATTAGATAGAATAAATAAAATAGATTAAATTTGAATAAAATTTTGGGGACATCCAGGTTATACAAAGTTCTTTACTTCCTTCATCCTTTTGTAGTCCTTATCACCTACCAGTTCTTCATCATTCCTCCAACCCCTTAAAAATTACCCAATTTATTTTTATATATTCTGTATGCCCTAGATCTTATACTATGGTGCAATAGAAAGATGCCCTGGTGAAATTCAGATTCCATTTCTATCACTTACTAGCTATATGGCCTTAGCCAAGTCACTTAATCAGTTTTTTCATTTGTAAAGGGATTAAACTAGAAATTCCTTCTGGATCTAGCATTATAACCCTTTAATACACTATGTCATCGATGGGGTTATAATCTGAAGGGGACAGAGGGAATTCCCATACCAGGAGTTCCCCATGCTAATGATATCCAAGATTACGTCTTTATTATAAGCAATGACCTGGGAGGGTCAAGAGAGATCAAATAGCCCAGTTTTTTTATAGATGAGAAAAGGGACCTACAAAGGTAAACTATTCAGATTTTAAACCTATTTCATAATCCTTTGTTTTCTACCATAGCCCATGAACCCTTCTCCCTAACTAGACATTCACTTTATTTTGAGTTTTTGTTAAGTAGTTTTTTCTTACAAAGATTCCCCTTCTTTCCTTCCCTTGCTTTTTAAAAAGGATCATAAGACTATAAGAATGCAAATTTAGAACTAAAAGAGGTCTTAGAGACTCTTGAGTCTGAACTCATTTGTAAAATGAGGAAACTGAGGTTTAAAGAAGTTCAGTAACTTGCCCACGTTAATACATGTGACTTTTCCTGAGGCACCCATCCCTCCCCCAGCCATTAGTATTTCTCTTCTACAAAAATGTGCTTATTGATTACTCTGTATTTTTTATCTATTCATATATATATTTGAATATTACTGCAAGTATTTTGTCTCTTCTATAGTTACAGGATGTTTTCTCCCAAGTGAATGTTTCTTGAGGGCAGGACCTGTTTCAGTTTTATCTTTGTATCCCCAGTGGTATATATATGGTAGCTACTTAATGAATGATTAATCATGAGCTCCATTATCACATATTATTATCTTTTATGCCATACTGGATTAAACACCAATTCTAATCCAATTGACCAATACTTCTGAGAAGAAAAAGGCACAATTTTTAAACCTTCTTTCTCAGAGAGAATGTCACTAAATAAAGAGCTTTGTACATGCACCTATATAGTCATTCATTTATATATACTCTTTTTTGATAGTTTCAACACATAAGCAGATCAACTGACTGGACACTAACAGTAAAATTTTCCATAGTTCACAATGATGTCACTTTGAAGATTTACAAAACCTTTTTCCCAAATAAAGCCATTCATTTCGACTTCACAGGAACACTGTAAAGCACAGGCGACTACAGATATTCTTATCTCCATTTTACAGATAAGATTAAGTGAAATCTCATAATCTTTCTGAGCTTTATTCCTCAACTGTAAAATGGGGATAAGGATATTTTAAAGAGAAAGGTTTTAGGTGCCTGTGGATCCTCATGTAAGAGTTAGGGGCAGTGTCCAAACCCAAGTCTTTCTGACTCAGCATTTCATTGATCAGATTTTTAAATAAAACTCAAGATTCAAGTAAAACATAAGCAGATAGAGAACTACTTGTGAGGTCAGAAAGAGCTGGATTGTGGACTATGGCACTAGACAAGTCACTAAAACTCTCAGGGCTCTAATTAACTCTTTAAAACTCTTAGTAACAGAAAAGGTGCCAGTCTGCATTGGTAAGGGTCTCACCTGTAAAATCCCTATGGCAGAAAAACTACAGGTTAAGTCCCTATCCCCCTATTTTACTTAATTTTGCAGATTGGAAGATGGACAAAAGAGCTTCAATACTCATCCTACTGAAAGACAGTCAAGAAAGGCTCAGAAAAATAATAATAGCTTAATGGGGCTGCACACCATCAAAAATTTGGGGTATATAGGGAAGCTATATTCTGTCATGTACCAGGGCTCCTTCCCTTTCATTGACAGCAAGAGGATATGACTCATGCACAAAGCTCCTGAGCCAGCACTGCCCTGCATCTCAGATGGCATCATCTTGGAGCCTCTCCTGGCAAAGTGAGATGCTTTTACCTATAATGGTACAGGCAAAATTTCACTTGCTTAAAGCTAAGCATAGTTTTATTGGCTGATTATATCATCAAGTTCAAATTATACAAATCCAGAACTTGGTGATCCCAATGTATTTCCTTCTCTAAAGCAACTACAGATCTTGGATCATGCAGCCAAGAATGGGGAATGCCGGTATGTTTTTGATTCTGGAATTATACCAGTTTATAATTATATAATGAGCAGGCAGCATGGTGTACTGGATAGAGACCAGGGAGTCAGGATTCAAGTCATGCTTCTGACACATATTGTTTGAATGATCCCATATGGATCGCCTCTCAGAGCTCCAGGTAAGTTAATGCCATTAGTCCATCTGAGTTCTAAAACTGCAGAGGAATAGTAAGAACAATAATAAAACCAAGAAATACAGGTGACTTATACATTGGCATTGGTGAAAGGAGTTTCCACACCAGGAGTTCCAGATGTAATCAGACTAGGACAGAATAAAATGGTACTTTCCCCATCATCATTCCAGTCATGATACCCTTCTTTTTTTGTTTCTTTTTTATTAAAGCTTTTTATTTACAAAGCATATGCATGAGTAATTTTTCAACACTGACCCTTGCAAGAATGTATGTGTATGTGTTCCAAATTTTCTTCCCCTTCTCCCCACTCCCTCCCCTAGATGGTAGGTAATCCAATACATGTTAAATATGTTAAAATATATGTTAAATTCAATATATGTATACATATTTATACAGTTATCTTGTTGCACAAAAAAATCAGATAATGATATCCTTCTTAAGGTAGCCTAAAATTAAGCTAACTTCTTTGGGTTCTGTGCCACAATAGGTTCATACTGAGTTTATAGCTTACAAAAATTCTAGTCACACATCTTTCTCTGCCTGCATTCTTACCTATATAGTTTATTTTTTTAACCCAAATATAGGATTATATGGATATAGCTATATATAGATATATCCTTATTAAATTTTATCTTATTAGAGTCAGCCCATAATTCTATCACCTCAGACTCCCTCTGGATTCTCTCTCTTATTTGTCATCTAGCTATTCCCAGTAGTTTTGTATCATCTGAGAATTTGATAAAAGTATCATATATGTCTTTTTCTAAGTCGCTGATAAAAATGCTAAAAGGTTCAGGACTAAAGACAGATCCTACATACACTCCATAAGAGATCTTCCTCCTGGTGGACAGGCCATCAACAATGAAGACTCTAGGTTTGGTTTTTCTAGCAATTAGGCATTCACATAGCTACAATCCATCTCTCCTTTGTGGGAAATTATTTTTCAGAAACGTTGCTGAAATATTGGAATTCTGTGACTATAGTATATTCCCCTGATTGATCAGATCGTCAAAAAAAAAAAAAAAAAAGCACCTACAATGTGCCAAGCATTATGCTTATACTGCGAGCTTCTGGAATCTAAGAATTGGCTTTTGCCTTTCTTTGAATTCCCAGGACTTAGTACAGTGCTAAATAAATACTAGCTGGTTGGCTAACTAATAACTGCTGTAACCATGTTTTTAAAAAGGTAAAGAAATGCAATTGGTCTAATAGAACCAGTTTTTGCTGGACTTTAGTGATCATCATTTCCTTCTTAAGTGTTCACAAGCCATGCAGTTAATGACACATCCCAGATTTAGAGCTAGAAGGGGCCTTGAAAATCATTTTTCCAACTCTCATTTTACCGATGAGAAAACTGAGGTACAAGGAGGTAAAGTTAATTTAGACTTCTAGATTTAGCACTAGAAGAGACCTCAGAGTCTTATCTAGTTCAATTCTCTAGTTTTTACAAATGAGGAAACTGAGACATAGAAATTAAGTGGACTTTTCAGGTATGTGGTAAATATCAGATGCAGAATCTGAACCCTGTACTTTCACTATTATATTTCACATATCTCCAGTCCCTTCACCACCTAACTAGTATGTGTTAGGGGCAATTCTTGAACCCAGGTTTTCCCGACTCCAAAACTACCCCATTTTGACACTTTCAGTAAGTTAATGCTATTAGTCCACCGGAGTTCTAGAACTGCAAAGGAAGAGTAAGAATAACAATAGCCAATCAATTGATTCTGGACAAGTAACTCAGTCTCTCTTACTTAGCTTCAATTTCCCCAATAGGGAAAACAACTCCCAGGATTGTCATGAGGATCAGATGAGATAACATAAACAAAATAATTATTTGTCAGCCTTAAGGCACCATATAAATGCTAACTTCATTATTATCATATCATAAATTATTATATCACATTATTTATGCTTATTATTTGAAAACTAAGAGGTTCTGATTTTTCCATACTTCTACAGTCAATATATGAGGTCAGATTTGAACCCAAGTCTTATGACTTCCAAATTTAATTGTTTTTCTACTGCATTAGGCCATCTTCTTCCTTCAGGATTATCTCAGTCCTATCATAAGTGAAAAACTTAAAACCATGTGCCAGTCTTTAACAAGAAATCTCTCAAGAGCCAGAGAGTCTGTGTGTGAATCCAGACTATCTTTTTGTCTTCTGGGCAACTTTGATCAAATCATGGAACTTTTCTGATGATTGCATTGTTCATGAATAAAAAGTGCAAAATCAAGTGTAAGGGATTCAGAATTGTTGAGTCTTTGAGATTCATTCTACATCTAGATCCTGTCATCCTAATCCTTTGCAGAAAAGTGAAAGGTGCTGCTGAACTCTGCTGCCTGGAAAGCATTAATGTCCAATAATGTGCTGATAAGTCAAGGAGTGATCATCATAATCATAGCTAAATTTATGGGGATTTGCAAAGTACTTTGCATATATTATCTCATTTTATCCTCACCTTGGGATGTAGGTATTATTAAAATCCCTATTTTGTATTTTTAAAAATTGGGGCTGAGAAAAGTGGACTTGTCCGGGATCACAAAGCTGGTGAGCATCTGTGGTGAATTTGAACTTAGTTCTTCCTGGATTCAAGTCCAGTGTTCTATTTTCTGTGCTACCTACCTGATTCCATGTAGAAGCTAAATCAAAAAGAGCACTATATCCTAAAGTCTTTGCAGAGTATTCCATCATTGTATAATACAAAGAAAAGTTTAAAGAGAAAGAAATAGGCATTGGGATATGGTGGGAAAGAACTCTGTGCTTGCTTTCCTCAAATCAGTGTAAATTGTTTAAGTTACAGTTAAGTTAAGTACAATTCACTCTCAGCTATTCTCTATACCATCTCCCTTGAAAAGCAATATTGCCAACAGTATCCTTTCCATCCTTACTCTGCCTTTAAGTGCATTGTCTCAATATGATGAAGAACACAGTGGATTTGAACTCAGAGATTTCTGTTCAAATTCTGCCCCTGCTGTGATCTTTAACAAGTCTCTTCATTTCCCCTACCCTCAGTTTCCTCATCTGTAAAGATGGCTTCTGAAGTTCCTTACAGCTTTAAATCTATAATCTTGTAATTATAATTAGCTTTACTTTTGTTGACCACTTACTTCATCATTTCCAGTTCTTTGCTTTTACCAAAAGTATTGCTATGAATATTTTGGTGTACATAGGTCCTTCATGTGTTTGATTTCCTTTGGTTCTATGGCTAGCAATAAAATATCTTGAACAAAGGATCAGAGCATTTCATTTCAGCCCAATTCCAAATTGCTTTCCAGAGTAGTGGGACCATTCATCATCTATAGTGTATCAGTTCTATCTCTATGGCTGTCTTCCCACAACCCTCTAACATCGATTATTCCCATCTTTTGTCATCTTTGCCAATTTTCCGAATGTGAAATGATTTGAATTTCTTTCATTTTTAGCAAACTGAAGCAAATTTCCACATGGTGGGTAATAATTATTGTGAGAATTATTTGTTGACTATTTTTTCAGTTAACAGCTTTTCTTCCTAGCTTAGTTGCATTGATTTTGTTGGTATAAAAGATTTTCAATTTCATTTGATCATTTTCCTCATTTAAAAAAAAAACAAATTTGCACTCAATTATCTCTGCAGTCCCTTCTAGCTCTGATGTTCTATTATTCTGTAATTCAATGAGCTTTTATTAGGTAGTTCTGCATGAAGAGTATGCCTAGTCTATTTGAACCAGTTTCCTTATCTGTAATATGGAGATGATAATCATTGTATAATCTCCCTTAGAGAATTGTGAAGCTCAAATGGCATAATGCACAGAATCTATGACTTACTTTATGAAAGTAAATTATCATGACTATAGAAGCTAAAAAGTTAGATGTTTTCCTTATCTAAAGTCAACCATTGTATCAGAAATATTTAATAGTGAGCAACAATACAGTGAAACCAATATAATGTCTTCAATGCATTCATACTGCCTGCATTTAAAACGCTATTCAATTCAACTTATTAAACACCCATTATATGTGCCAGGTATAATATAAGGTACTTGAACCCTGTATGAAAATAAAGATTCCAAATGGCAGAGATGAAAAAGGATTCAATTCCCAGTACAGGGGGTAGAGAGGCTGGACCTTAGATTTCATTATTGATTGGAAACTCCCAGATGATAAAATTTCCCCTTTATAATTCAAATCAGCCTTTGCTTTGCAATTTAGCATCTCAAGGGGCCAAGTTAGTGTTATCAGAGTTAACCACACATACATATCAACTTAGAAATCCATAAATTAGCATTATCTACATTCTATTGTATTTTTATTTTTTGTTGAATATTTCCCAATGAAGTTTTAATCTGGTTCACATTCAGGAAAGTTGCTAGATCCTTGTTTGATAACCTCTAGACTAAGAGATGAAGTAACTTATATGCCTAGGGTCACATAGTCATTATCAATGGAAGAATTTGAACCCAGATCTTCCTCACCTTAAAGCAAGCTCTTTATCTTTTAGGGATTGGTGCTTTTGTGGACTCAATGTGTAAGGAGTATCTGTGATAACTAAACTCCAGTCCCAACACATAATTAGCTGTGTAACAGTAGACTTGTCACTTTACTCCTGCTCAGTCTTGGTTTTCTCATCTTTAAAATATTCAAAACAATAATAAAATATAAATAAATAAAATATAAAATGTAAATAAATTATCCTTGCACTCCCTAATTCCTGAAGTTGGATTGAGGAAAACACTTTACCTTAAAAAGATATAGAAATAGGAATTGTATTTGTTATATATTTTATCATGGAAGGCAGCATGGCAGAGAGAATAGAGACATGATCTCAGAATCAGGAAAACTCCCTATGATACTCATTTAACATAGATAATTCTCTAAGACTGAGTTGCAGAAAAGGGCTCATGCAGGGTTACAGAGCTAGATCCCTTATGCCTTTTAAATCTTACCTCCAATTTCCCACAAAAAAAAAAAAAAAAAAAGTATAAGCCTTGTTTCGGGTCTAGCACAGTGCCTGATACATGGTACGTTATTTCATAGCTGTTTATTAGTTGACTATTCAAAATTCTAATTATTACTTTAAGCCATGATTTTACCATGGAGATTCTGTTATGGAAGTGTTAACTTAGCTTGACCCTCCTATATGAAATATAAGACTTATGAAATCCAACCCTATGTATGGAATATGAGAACAGTTTCATTTATTAATGTCCATTAAGCCTGTAATCAAGACAGAGCCTAAATGTGGGCATTTTTTCCTGGTAGTATATTGATGTCTTTCAGAACTCTTTCACATCCAAGTATTTGGACCCAAGTTCAACTCTGACTTCGGACACTTAGTAGCTGTGTTGCCCCTGAGCAAGTCACTTAACTCTGGCTCAGTTTTTTCATCTGTCAAATGAGCTAGAGAAAAGACACAGAAAACCATTCCAGGGTCATTGCCAAGAAAACTTTCCTTTGATGCTTATTCCCTGGATGATCTTGGAAAAAAACATTTAACATCTGTGAGTTTCAATTTCCTAATGAATGAGGAGTTTAGACTTCATGGCCTCCAAGATCTATAATCTAGTGGTCAGTCCTTATGGATTTATGGATAAAACTCTGAGGCTCAGAAACCTCACATGATTCATCTGAGGACACTTAGCTAATTAGTTAATTGTAGACTTTCAAGACTAGAACTTATACTTCTTAATTCTCAAGCTACTGTTCTTTCCACTGCCTCATTGATTTCTTTATTCCCAACAAGGAAGTTGGGTTTTTTTTTTAATGTATAAAGAGTAATTAGTGATTTTCTAATTTCCCTTTTTCTCCTATGAACACTGGCTTAGATGGTGAGAGACAGGGAAAAGTTTGTTTTCTCAAATAAGTTTTTTTCTGGTTTTTCAAACAACTAATTTGCATCTAAGTTCATTGGGTGTGGGTGGGGTAGGAACAAATACTTAGGAAGCAAATTATGAGATTTGAAATTCATTACCCAACAACTTGGGAAATGGAATCAGTCATCATGAAGTGAGCAGAGAGAAGCTGCAAATTATCTTAAATTAAAAATTGAGCTCAGAAAAAGATTTCACACAAAAATAGTTTAAATCCAATAAGCTTCAGCAAGGCTCATGACCCAGAGGTAGGAAGAGCATCAGACATCTGCAGACTGCCATAACTGAGTTCCCACAGTGCCCTCACCTCAATCTTCAGATTTAGCAGATCCCTCAAGAGAGAGCAGAAGGTGCGGACCGAGTACTTGGCTGGAAATTGGAAGATTTGTGTTTTATGCCAAATTCCTGTTCGGAATCGGAACGAAAAGGCCCTGAACCCACCAGGGCCGCAGTTTCTCCATCTGGGTAATTAAGAAGACAATAAAAATTTTCCCCCCAGATGCCTTGCTCAAATCAGCCCAAGACTAACAAGATAATTCGGAATGTTTGTGAAGTGGGAGAAGTAGGAAGCCCAAAAAAAGCCATCCTTTTGTTTTATGCAAATTTATCACCTTCTAAGAACTTGGGACCCAAATTAAGAGCAAATTAAGAGTTGTATACTGTGTGTGCCAGCTTTCAGGGCCTGCTCCCTAGGGAGTCTCCAGTTGGGCTTTTGAACATGATTCTGGCTCCTGGCCAGCCCTCACTGTTTGCCGTTACGGTTCCCCGGGTGGCATTCTGTGTGGGAAGGGCCTCAATCTCTGCCTCAGAGAAAACCAAACAGAATTGAGAGGAAATAGATGCCTTATTTTGCAGAAAGAGAAAGAAATGGGAATCATGGCTCCTTCTTCTTTACTGTAACCTGATCTTATGCAGAACAGCTGTATTCGTTAACTAGATCGGATAATTCTGTCGTAAACCCCCCCCCCCCCCGTCAGAAAGCAAATAGCTTTTTAAAAATAATTTTTCTTTATTTTATTTTTCAAAAGCCATGGGGGTTAAGTGACTTGCCCAGGATCACACAGCTATTACATGTCTGAGGTCAAATTTGAACTCGAGTTTTCTAAACTTCATCCCTAGAGTTTGACAGCTTCATTCCAGGATGACAAGACACCTTAATTTGTTATTTTTGATGAAGTTAAATTTATATATTGTGTTATCTAGCTGACCCAAGCAAACAGCTTTTCATGAAGAACACAGAAAGTGAAGGGATTTATGCATGGATATGTGACGGGTGGGATTTTTTTAATATAAAGATTATTTCTACTAGACACACTTATTCCTTTAAAAATTAATACAAAGAGTTAACAGAGAAAATCAATCTGACCGTGTCATTCACATCTAACTATTCCCAACCCTTCTCTTCCTCCTCAGCAATCAAAACCAAATGCCATCTCCTCCACTTGTTTCCCTCCTAAGGGAAGACATTTAAAAACTCTATAGATAAAGAATAAAGGAACTCAATTCATTGAAAATCATAGGGACAATTTTTCCTACAATTTAATTGCTCCCTAGCGCTCTGGCTTGTCTTATGGGTCCCCAGTTAATGTTCTAGAGAGTGCAAATGAAATACCAGTCTGGTTAAAACAATACACAAAAGAAAATATCTATGAATGTAATGAAATAATAGTACTCTTGGGAAAAGACAAATGTGAAGAATTCAGAGTAGCAGGCAAACACATGTCAACTCATATAGCAGGAAAGAAGGACCAGCAAGGCAGTCTAGAAAATGACTACAGCAAAGAATAACCAAGAAAAAGGAAAAAAGCAATGAAATTGAATCTTATATAATTATATTAACCAAGTTTGGCCCCAGGGAAGAATGGAGAAAATGGAACTCTTCCCCTTCTTCAATATAGAGATGAGGAGACTTGGGTAAATATCATTGGGGTTGGATGAAGGGTGCTGAATTTTTTAAAAATAATCTATTTTACAAAAACATAGTTTGTGGGGCAGGAAAAGTTGCAGATAGATTCATAAAGTTGTCTTAAGAACAAAAGGCATCTCTGAGCAAATTACTTTAACCTACCAGTGCTCTGGACATGGGCAGCTAGATAAAGCAGTGGATAGAATGCCAGACTGAGAGTCCAGGAGACTCCTTTTCCTGCATTCAGATGTGGTCTCATACTTACTAGCTATGTGACTCTGGGCAAGTTACTGTTTGCCTCAGTTTCCTCAAATGTAAAATGAAGTAGAAATGGACATCGTAAAACACTTTCTTCTTTGTCAAGAATACCCCAAATGAGGCTATAAAGAGGCTGATGCGATTGAAAATAATTGAACAACAGCAAGCTCTAGGTATCTTTCTAAGACTACAAGTTGCAAGAAAAGATACTGATTTGTATCAGTAAAACAATTTTCCTCACCCAAGAGTACCCTATACCAATGAAATCATAAGGCCAGTCCTCTTTCCATAGTTCTTTTCCCTATCACTAAAAATAAGAATTTTTTAAGTGCTTGTCTATGATAACTGAAATTTAAATTTAAAATTACTTAAAATTAAATTACTTTAAAAAATTAAAATTACCTAAAAGGCATTGTCCCTTTCAAGCCTGCATGATAACTTTGGGAAGTAGATGTTGTTATTGCTCTCATTTTACAGAGGATGAAACTGAGGCACAAAAAAGTCCAATCATTTGCCCATAGTCACATAGCTAAGAAGCATCTAAGACAAGATTGGGATCCAGGTCTTCCTGACTGTTTCCAAGGCCCTAACCATTGTGCATGCTGTCTCTATATTGCCAATGTGACTCTGTCCTAGGAAGGTGAAATCAATACAAGAGGTACCAGCTTGCCATAGTGACAGCAGTATCCAATGGGAAGGAGAAAGAAGATGAACTTAGAGACTTTACTTTTAGCAAACATTTTATTTTTTAAAAATACATAAATAAAATATTCATTTACAAATGCATTTTAGAACTTCACAAGATAATTTTTTTGCCCAGTTTGTCCATCACCAAGGACAGACAGGAACAATAGAATGAGTTTGTGACCTTCTGTGGTACTTCTGAGATTTTTGGAAGAGACCATTATCTGGTTGTAGGACTCCAGCTTTCGTCTGAGCTCATTTTGACTGGCATCATCCCTAGAGCTTGCCAGCTTCATTTCAGGATGAAAGACACCATATTTATTATTTTTGATGTAGTTAATTCTTTGATTGTTCCCCCACCAGTGCAGCTGTGCCGCGTGCAGAACATGAAGTGTTTATTGGTACTGTTGGCAGTGGACAGTTGTTTTTAAAGTATTTTTAGGTACCAAGAGGCAGGCTCCCTCCCTCATGGAAAGCTGCCTAAGATTTATTTCAGATTGTGCAATTAGAAAGTAATCTGGTTACAGAAGGAACTTTTTCAAGAGATAAGGGTTAAGAATGCAAAGAGACTACTCTAAGATAGCAGAGCTGGATTTTATGTGAACCTGTGGGCTTTTAGATTTCATCTCCAAGGCACCATGACAAAAAGAAGCATTTTTTTTTTGGCCTAGGAATGTTTGCTGCAGAGATAATGTGCTACACATGCTCCAGGCTCTGGAGAACTGCTATCTTCAGGAGTTCAAAATCAAAGTAAAATATGGGATTCAAGATATTTAAGTGCCAGGTTCTGAAGATAAAGCCACCCCCCCCCAAAAAAAAAAAAAAACAGTGTCTACCTCAAAAAACTTTCATTCCAATTTTTCCATTTCATTCCTGTCATCCTTTTTCTTGCTAAAGTTGTATAGATCATATTCAAGAACTTTCAATGACTCCCTATTGCCTCTATCATAAAAATTACAAACTCTTCATCATGGATCAAAACTATATAGTGAACCCTAAATAATCTAACTCTTTCCAGATTTATTGCCATAATGATACTCTACCCTCCAGTCAAATTGTCCTGCTTGCTTTTCCTCTGAACTCATATTCTATCTCTAGGCCTTTGCAGTCTGTTTCTCATGCCTTCCCTCCCCACTGCCACCCCTCAAAATGTCTACCTTCTTTTGAGATATATCATCACCCATGGAAAAATCTTTCTTTATCCCTTATTACTCTCCCCTTTCTTCTGAAAGAGAAGAGGTGAGGGTGAGAAGAGAGAAAAGAGGGAGAGGTAGGTAGGTAGATAGATGAGATAGATATACATATGCATTTGTATTATATATTTGCATAATAAGATTACAACGATAGGTGACATTTATATAGTATCTACTATTTTCCAGGCATTATGCTAATGAATTATATGCCACGTACATCCCTACACTCAGTTATACACACACATATACATACATATATTTCATATAAATATGACATCATTATAGTAGCTAGAATTTACAGAATACCTATTATTTGCCAGGTAATTGTGCTAATGAATTTATACACATATAGGTATGCCTATAAACAAATCCATACTTACATATATGTAATAAAATTATATTAATAGCTAGAATTTACATAGTAACTACTATGTGGCAAGCATTGTGCTAATATATATGCTATATATAGGATGAATATATATAATGAATATGTATCATCTGCATATAATGAATATATATTGTGTGCATGAGATCAATACTTGTAAGATACTTTTGCAAACCTTAAAATTCTATAAAATGCTATTATGATGATTATCTGTTTATATCTTCATATAAACAGCAAATTTACATAATAGAAAGTAAACTCATTCAGGGAAGGAACTATTTTTCATTTTGTCTTTGTATCTCTGTTCCTAAGACAGTGATTTGCATATACTAGTTATTTAATAAATTCTTAGATTGGTTTGGATGTAGTGAAATAATTTCAGCACGTAAAGCTACTACAAACGCCTAAATGTTGTTCATTTTTTCTTGTGACTAAAAAAAAAGTGGGAAATGTGGTCTTTTTTTCTTCTTCCAGAACATTATCGCTGAGCACGAAATCCGGAACATCTCCTGTGCTGCTCAGGATCCCGAGGATCTCTCCACATTTGCGTATATCACGAAAGACTTGAAATCAAATCACCATTACTGCCACGTGTTCACAGCCTTTGATGTGGTAAGTCCTGGAATTTTGTTTCTATTAAAAGTCCCTTTGAGTAACAGAACTGCTTTGCCCAGTATTACACCCAGATTGACTGTAGGTTGGGGCTTAGGTAGGATTCAGAAACTTTCCTCTGCAAATTAGTGTAAATTTCTTTCAGACATATATACCACACACACACACACACCAGATTCATGAGCTTCAGAAGTCTAATTTTCATTTGTTTGTTTTATTGTTTGTTTTTATTGCCCAAAATTTTTGGTTTATTATTGCTCCTTCCCCTGGTACCAAAGACAGCTCCTTTCCCCTGGTACCAAGGACAGTTCCTTTCCCCTGGTATCAAGGACAGCTCCTTCCTTTTTAACTTTTTTTTTCCAAGTCTCTTCCAAAATCCAGCTGGAAATTTGTATTATTTTCATTGCCTCCTACATTGTTTTGAGTTGTCTAATCCCATTAAAGCCAAAAACTAGCAACAACAAGAAGAAAAAAAGAAGTTGGCTACATAAGATGTATCCTTGACCCATATAATCATTCTGGAAGGGATTCTATAGAACGCAGAATGAAATCTGTTGAAGGATCCAAGGCTAATAGATCTCAGGTGTTATTAGTCCAATCCCTTCATTTTACAATGAGAAAATTGAGGCAAATAGAAATTAGATGGTTTACCTAAATTCACACAGTTCAAGCAGAGATGAGATATAAACTCAGGTACCAAGCCTCTGAGTTCAACCTTCTTTCCCACTGTATCATGGAAGATAAAGGATGGAGGAAATTTTTTCTGAGTGAAGGAGCGAGCCATCCAGCTTAGGTGACATAGAAGTTAAAGAACTGGACCTGAGTCAGGAGACTTGAGCTCAAATATGATCTCAGACACTAGGTGTGTGGCCCCAACACTTAGTGGCACTTATCTCCCATGGAGTTGTGAGGATTAAATGAGGTGATATTTGTAAAGCATTTTAAGAACATTGTATAAATGTTCTATCATTAAGGATCCTAAGCTGTTACGTTTTCTAAGACAGGACAGACAAGGTGTATGTCCTCCATCATCTCTCTTCCTCTTTTTATCTTTTTAAGTCCTTGTACAATGTTTCTTCAGCTTGAGTAATGAGGAATATTAAATTCCTTAATTTATTAAGTGCTTGTGAAATTTTTAAATAGGCTTAAATAGGGTGAAAAGTTATTTCCCCTTTCCATTTGGGGCACAAGGATGGTATCAAGATCTTCTCCTATCTCTCTACTTATCAGAGATTTGTGGACAAGCTCCTGCCTTAAAATGTAAATACGTGAGTATTAGGGAAGGGGGAGGGAAGGAGCAAGGTATTGAGTGAGGGGTCTTAACATGTTATCTTACACACACACACTCCCCTCAAACTGTTTCTTTTTTAAGAAGGTTTGTTTAGTTGATTTAGTTTGATTGAAGCTATTGTGTAGTAATTTTTCAGTCATGTCAAACTGGACCCCTTTTGAGATTTTCTTGACAAAAATACTTCAATGATTTGCAATTTTCTTTTCCAGCTCATTTTACAGATGAGAAAACTCAGTCAAACTGGGTAAAATGACTTGTCGAGGGTCACACTTCCAGAAAGTGTCTGAGGCCAGATTTGAATTCAGGTTTTCATGACTCTGGGCCCAGCATTCTATCCACTGTACCACTTACCTGCATTTATATAACTTATAAACAGATGATGTTTTCCAGAACCCTGGAAAAGCAAGTCACTTTAACCTCTCTGTGATCTGGGCAGCCCTCTAAATTGCAAAGCCATTTATAAAGAAATTCTCCTTACTGCTTCCCTAAAGAAATCAGATTTTTAGTATAATCCTGGAACAAGTCACCTAATCTCTCTCTGCCCCAGACACTTTACTCATCTCCTAAACCACAGAGAGGTGATAGGTCTTATAAGTTGAGGGACTCCCTACACCAGGAATTCCCTCAGGAGAGCTTTGCCCTATTAATGCATTAATTAAAGTTGCTCCATTCAATCCACAAAAGGATAAATTCTCTCCTTCTCCCTCCCTCCCTCCTGTTCACAACCCCATTAAACCTGGCAAATTAAGCAATTAGTCAGATCTTGCCATTCCCTGAAATGCAGTTGTTTTAATTTGCAATGAGAATTTAGTCTCTCTCCCCATTTCCAGATGTGTGCGTGTGAAAGAGAGAGAGAGAAAGAGAGAGAGAGAGAGAGAGAAGGAGGAAAGGAGGGAGGGAGGGAAGAAGGGAGAGAAGGAGGGAGGGAGAGAGAGAGAAAAAGAGAAAGAGAGAGAGAGAGAGAGAGAGAGAGAGAGAGAGAGAGAGAGAGAGAGAGAGAGTGTGTGTGTGTTTCAAGATTACCTCTCTTCTGACATCTCAGCTGGAAATTTGGCCTTTTTCTTTCACCCCCTTTCAAGAAAAGCCAGACTGGTTCTCAGGAACCAGCTCCAGATGGTCAAAAGTTGGCCCATTGCCTTGCCCCAGAGCAGAGCCTCAGCTCCCTGCTGTGATGTTAACAAGAAAAAAGCATTTTACCCAAAAACCTTGCACATCTCTCAGATGATGACCTCACTTTAATTACACTAAGATCTCCATTAAGAGGCACACTGACATCGACTCTATTTTAACTTCCTGACCAAACATAGCGATCCCTATACTAAAATCAGAAATTTCAACTTCAAAAAACAATCCTTTACATAGTTGTGTGAATACTTTTTTTTTCCTCACAGTGAATCTAAAGGGACAGCAAATTAGAACACTCAGATCTCCTCATGCCATTTAACTGGCTTGGAGTAACCTTGGAATCTGCAAACCCGAGTTCAAATTCTACTCTTGCTGTGTGACGCAGATTGTGACATCAGTGCTCTAGAAAGATGGTGATTTGCATTGATAGATGAGAATTCTTCATATCAGATCTATGAAATCACAACTGTCATAGCTTTTTCCCTTTGGGATTTCTCATAATTTAAAAATATATAAAATAAAATACATAGGATGGCAAAGGAAAACAATTATAATTGAAAAAGTTATCAAAACGTTGCTCATCCTTCATTCTCGGGGAACCTATGACATCTCAAGAGAGATGTCCTTATTTGTTCATGACTTGGATTTAAGTGAGAAAGAGTCACCAGCATCAGTCTCTCTGCCAAAGCCATCAAAATCCATAGCAAGACAACAAAAGTCAAGGTATTGACGAAGACTCCAATTATCAAATTATTCTTCGTAACTCAGAAAACTCCCTGAAATCTATCCATCAGAGGGCTTTCTGGGCCCCAGGTTAAGAATCCTTTATGTAACAAATGGAATATTGGTCTTAGAGTAAGGAAGATGTAGATTAAAGCCGTGCTTTTCACAGTGGCTTTGTGACTCTGAACAAGTCGTTTAATTTCAGTGTTCTAGGTAAATAAAATGCTAACTTGCACATAAGGTGCTGATTGGTCAAAGGAATTTCTTGACTGGCAATTCTCTGCACCAATGAAATCACAGGTCACGGTAAGATATGTGAGAAGGAGAAGAAGGAGGAGAAGAAAAGGGAGAGGGAGGAGGTATTTTGGGCATGAGGCAGAGTACGATTTCCCCAAGGATTATGCCTACTTGTATAACAATACCTCCTTGTCAGATTTGTAAGAGTCAAATGAAATAGTATGTATAAAAATCCTTTGCAAGCCTGGAAGCCCAATGTAAATGTGCCAGTTTTTGAGGATTATTGGAATTTTAAAACAACACAACTGTTAAAAATTATTTTTATATTCAATTGAGAAAAAATTAATTTTTTAAATGGAAAAAAATAATTAGTGAAAGTCACTGGGTGTTACAGTAGACTTGAAGTCAAGAAAACCCAGAATCAAAGGAGACAGCATATGTAAAATGCTTTGCAAACCTTAAAGGACAATATAAATAATTCCCAATATTATTAGTAGAAAGGTCTAGATTCATGACGCTTGGGGTAATGGCTTAAATTTTCTAGACCTCAGTTTTCTGTTTTGTAAAATGGGGATATAAATACTTGTACCATCTACTCCTTGGGAAAGTACTTTCTGAATCTTTTGTTTGTTTTTTGGGTGGTTAGTGACTTGCTTAGGATCACCCACCTGGGAAGTATTAAATGTCTGAGGGCAGATTTGAACTCAGATCCTCCTGACTTCAGGGCTGGTGCTCTGTCCATTGAGCCACCTAGCTTCCCCTGGGCTTCCTGAATCTTAACACTTATCCATATGAACTATATAAAAATGGTAAATTTGTCAGAATGTTCTAGAAACTCCAAAACTTTAGCTTTCCCCTTTTCTCCCCCACTGGCTTCCACCCTGCTGAAATCCACCATTTAAATAATCCTTGGGGAAACCATACTCTGCCTCATGCCCAAAATACCTGCAAAGGTGACCAGCTTGGACCTGGGGCCTTTGAGCAATCTTTAAAGGTGAGACAGCCTTTGTTTACCCTCCCCTTAATAAATTTAAACCACCATTTCTCCTCTTTGACCAGAGACCTTCTATCTTTATGTAGGGCAGCTATATATTCAGTCCAAGTTTTAAAGCCTTTTTAAATAAACATCTGTAGAAGTCTCTCACATGGCTCCTGATGGGGAATCGTGAAGAAATTCACAGCATAATGGCCCGACCACATCCCTAAATCAGCGAGGGCTTATTTTAAAAGAAAACGTAGTTCATTAGAGAGGCTGTTCACTGCCTGGCGGAGCCCATGGACATTTTGTAGGTCATTCTTCCAATATCTCTCGTTACCAACAAGGTCAATTGGCAGGTACATCATGTGCATAAATGAATATACCGCCCCTAATCATAATAACTGGACTGGAGGTAACACGCTGCAGGTTGCCATGTGCTCTATCTACATGATTTCCTTATTTCTATGAGACAATGGCTAGAGATTACACCTAGGATTTCATCAATATGAGGAAGTCCCAGGTGGGAAAATTCCCATTGCCAATCAAGGTCAGCACTTTTTTTTTTCAACTTAGAATCTTAAAGTGTCACCTGGAGGAACAAAAAGGGAAGTGATATTAAGCTCCTGCCGTGTGCCAGGAATTGTGCTAAGTATTTTACAATTATCACATCTGATCCTCACAAAAACCCTGAGAGATGGGTGCTAATATTGTACCCATTAGACAGTTAAGGAAACTCAGGTGGACTAGTGTTAAGGGACTTGCCCAGAGTCACATAGCCAATCAGAGGCGGGCATTTGAACCCGTCTTCCTGACTATTCTGTCATAGATGTAAATGCATATATTTAAAGTGGCACAATCATGTGTATCTATATCTCTTTATTAACATTAGATAATATAGCAGTTTAGCCTTATAATCAGAAATACTTGAAGTGAGTGCTTAAATGAAAGGACAAAGAATAAAATAAATCCTATTCACAGGAAGCTTATATTCCAATGAAAGAGGAAACATAGAGAGGGAAGAGAGGGATAGAAACAGATGGGAGGGAGAGGGAGAGAAAAAGAAAGACAGAAACAGAGACAGAGAGAGAGAGAGAGAAAGACAGGGAGGAAGGGAGAGACAGATAGAGAGACAGAGAGGAAGGAAAATCCAGCCTCAGACACTTACTAGCTGCATGATCTAGGCAAGTGACTTAACCCTCAGTATCCTTATCTGTAAAATGAGCTGGACAAGGAAATGGCAAACCATTTCAGTATCTTTGCCTAGAAAATCCCAAACAGGATCACAAAGAGTAAGATCTGACTGAAAAGACTGAACAACAAAAGATACAAGATAGTTCGGTGGCATTTGACCTCAGTCTTGAAGGGAGGAGCTCTCTGAGGTAGAGAGAAGGAGGGAGTACCCGACAAACATTCCAGTACAAATGCATGGAGGTGAGAGATTGAGTGCCTGACAAACAATCCAGTACAACTGCACGGAGGTGAGGAGCAGATAGAAAAGGCCAGTCCTGCTTCTAACATGGAACAATTCTGCTAGCACCAGCACCTAGCTCAGCACTGGCATACAGTAGGCACTTAATGCTTGCTGCAATATGTTGTTAGCTCTTCCACTAAAGTGCACTTAGCGTATAGGTTCTCTCCTGAGCAGAGATGACCCTGGATTCTTCAAGTCCATATCTGAAGCTCTTGAAGACCCCATCAAGATGGAAAGGCTTCAGGATGAGAGCCTATTTATCTACTAGCCAATCTAGCTAAATTTAGAGATGTATAATAATAATTGTCACACATTTACATGCTGCTTTAATTGCAAAGCATTTTGTATATATTATTTCATTTATATTCACAACAGGAGAGAGAGGCAATAGAAAAAAAGGCACTGAACTTGGAATGCCAAACTAAGGATGACATCAGCTATATGCTCCCCATAAGACCTTTTTCTCTCTGGATCTCAGTCTCCTCTCTTTGTAAAATGAAAGAGCTGGACTGAATCACTTCTGAGGTCTCTCCCAGACCTAGGTCTTTGGGCCTGTGAAATAACCCCGTGAGGACAGTGCTATTATGTTTTTATAAATGAATAAACTGAAGTTGAGAGAAATGACTTGTTCAGAGTCACAGAGCTAGTAATAGTAGGGAAAGCATTCAAACCCAGACTGTATCACGCTGCCTGGCTCAATTAAGCTTGAAGTTTGGTCATCAAATGATTCAGTTGTTCATACATATCACCCAAAAACCATCTGATAGATAAGGAGTGGAGGAGCCATTCTCTGCATCCCTACAGGAGTAGCCAGAAGAAGGAGACCACGACTCTCCTAAAGTGTGTGTCAACAAGTCAATTCTTTTTGATAATCCTCGAGCTGGTTTCCCATAAATAAAACTATGCTCACTGGATGAGAAATAATTCAGACACATCCTATTATAGGAATATCTAATTTTCTCACGCTCTAGAGACAGCTACATTCAGGAGATCTGAAGCATAAAAAAAAGATTATTTTCCCCTCCAACCAAAAAACAAAACAATAACACTGAAGAGACGTGACTTTGCAGCAAGACCCTCGTTAATTCTCACTTTGCTAATCCTCAGAATACATGTTGCCCTCACTGCCTTTGATATTTTTTAATCAAGCTTGTCTTTCCGTTGCCTTGCAATGGAAAAATTCAATCAAGGGAAGGTGCACCAGGAATTGTTTGAGGAATTGTCACGATGGTGGGTGCGTGAAGGACAATATTCCCCATCTTCCTCCTCCATACATTCTCAGAAAGATCTTATATATAACAGAGACTACATTTAGTGAAACACAAATATTAACCAAAAAAGCAATCTTGGCAGTAGCTAGGGAGTTGGGCTTAGATTCAGGAAAACATTAGTTGGAATCCACATCTAGTAGGAATATGAGCAAAGTCACTTCACTTCTCAGCATTTCTGAGCAGCTCTCGGAGACTAGAAGCTGGAAGGGCAAGTGCCATCTTGAACTAGTAGAAGTTCTCTCATCAAAAGTCCATGACTACCAATGAAATCAAAAAAGTCCAGTACTTAGCACTACACCTGGCCATAGGAGACACTTGATAAATGTTTATTGAATGAAAAGAATGTCAGTTTTTACAGAAAAGATCCCAGACAGAACAGAACAGTGGAATATTATCCTGATTCCTCTTGAAAGAAGAAATTCATTAGAATTACCTAATGTTTCAGATAGAAAGGATTTTAATTCTCCTCTATTACTAAAAGCATTCTTGTCCCCTGTCTTCACTGCAAGGGAACAGAAAGACAAATTGGGTTAAAATATGTTAGGTTCCTAGGTTTAGAGTTGGAAGTGATCTCTGAGGTCATCAAATATAATTCTTACCTTTACTATGGGGAAATAGATTAAGAAAAAGAAAATGACTTGCTTAGGGTCACACATATGGGGAAACTGAGATTAAGAAAAAGAAAATGGTAGATAGAACACCACCCCTGAAGTCAGGAGTACCTGAGTTCAAATCTGGCCTCAGACACTTAAATTTCCTAGCTGTGACCCTAGGCAAGTCATTTAACCTCAGTTTCCTCAGGAAAAAAAAAAAAAAAATGACTTACTTAGGATCACACAGTCAGCAAGAATCAAGAGACAGGATTAGAACCCAGGGTTTTCTCATTCTTTGCACCAGGCTGCCTCCTATTGGCTTGTGCCTTTCCTGGACCCATAGAGGCATCAAAATATTAAAAAATACATATATTTATTCATTAAAATATGGCAAGGTCCAGAAGTCTTAGCGCAATTTTAAGCTTTGCTTACAGCATCTTCTCCCATAAATTGACAGTCTTAGAAATACAATAGTTTAATATTGATTAGATCTAATGTCTTAAATTAGGTGAGTCCTTCAAACTTTACCTGCCTCCCTTTCCTCATCTGTAAAGTTGAATTAAAATACCTGGTCTCTGGACAAGTCACTTAGCCTAATTGTGCCTCAGTTTCCTCATCTGTAAAAGAAAGGGATTTAATTCTATAGCTTCTAAGATCCCTTTGAACTCTAAATCTAGGCTCCCATGAATCCATTCTCAAAAACTTAAAAGCTATGTGACCCTAAGCAAGTTACCTCTCTGGATCTCAGTTTCCTCTTCTGTAAAATAGAAGATTGGATTAGATGACCTAGTCCCCTAAAGCTACAATGCTATTTTTTAATGATTTAGTAAAGGCATATATATATATATATATAATATCAGGCATATCAATATATATTATATCAGGCATATCAAGAATCCAAAGGCGAGTTTACATGAACTGATGCTGAACAAAACAAGCAGAACCAGGAATACAATGTACACAACAACAACAAGAATGTGCAATGATCAACTATGAAAGACTTGGTTCTTCCCAGTGGTTCAGTGGTCCAAGAAAATCCCAATGAACTTTAGATAGAAAATGCCATCTGCATTTAGAGAAAGAACTAAGGAAACTGAATGTAAATCAGCACATGTGATGTTCACTTCTTTTTTCTGGTTTTTTTTTTTCCTCTCTCCCATAATTTTCCCTTTTTGCTCTGATTTTTTTCTCCTGACATGGTTCATAAATCAATGTATATTAAAAATAAACTTACTACAATAAAAAAAAAGAATCCGAAGGTGATAAAGGAGCTAGTTCTTGCTCTCAAGTTATTTACAATTTAATAACAACCCAGACATACACAAATAATATGTATGTGACAGGATTTGATAGGGATAAATAAAAGATATGAACAAAAATGCTTTCAGAAAAATTGAGAAAGGAGAGATCACTATCGGAGGACTGGGGAAATAGGATGGCAGGCATCTAAGCTTAATCTAAAACAAGAAAAGAATTTCAACAAGTATCCCCAGAACTTGGCACGATGCTTAATAAATGCTTGTTGATTGAGTGGGTGGAAAGAATGCATGTCAAGATTAGAGAATGGCCTATAAAAATATATGGAGGTATGAAAGGGCAACAAAAAAATCAGGAAATGCTAGAATTTCAATTTGGCTGAAATGTAAAAAACAGCATTAAGCCAAAAAGCAATGTTAAAAAGGTCAGCAAGATAGGCTAGGGAATCAGATTACAGGCAACCAATCTCAACCAGGAAAGGCATTTAATGCAGCTAGGGAGCCACTGAGAGTGTTCTGCCTCTGCTTTTAGAAAATTGTTGAATCTGCTGTGTAAAGAATAGATTAGAGGTGGAGAAAGAATGGAAGTAATAAGAGCAGTTGAAAGTCTATTACTTGAGAAGTAATGAGACAACGAATCAGTAATCTTAATTATATACATTCAAGATGATCTCCACTCAAAGTTATAATCACTAGCTAATCTTCCTTCTCCTCAAATCTCTTTGGAGTCAGCCCTAGATGATTCCAGTGCTTTTCAATCAGGTTTTCTAGGGGTTTGGAGGATGGAGTAGATCGTTATTTTACATTTTAATGTCAGATTATAAAAGAATACTATTTCCCTGCTATATAATATTTATATTTAAGGGGTGGCCAAGTACTTTCCAATTCAATGGTGTGTTGTGGGTGGTATCATTTTGCCCATTTGACAGATAAGGAAACTGAAGGAGTCAAAGAAATAGCAAAGTTTCTCCATGGTCATATAGCTAGTTAAGTGTCTGAGGAGGGAATTATACCCAAGATTTTCCTAATTCTTAGGGTGGTACTCTATCCAATGTGCCAGAGATCTCTGATCTATAAAAAAAATCCAGGTTCATCAAGACACAAATAGCTTACTCCACAAATCTGTGAAGGACATTCCAGCAAGATGATGTCAAGATCTGGGTAGGAGAGAGAGGAGAATGAAGAGCTGGGGCAGAAGTTACCATGAGACAAATGTAGGTTTGATAGAAGGAAGAGCTTTGAAACAATTGTAGCTGTCCAGATGTGAAATTAGCTATTCCTATTCTGGAAGTGCTTAGATGGAGGCTCAATGGCCACTTGTGATTATGCCATAAAAGGGCTTCTTCTCTGTGAGATGGGCGCCATTCTATGCCACAGATAATTGGGGAAATTATATATATATAAAATTTCCCCAATCATCTATATATAGCTAGAATAAGGAATAACAGATGAACTGACCAAGTATTTTTTATAGTTTAATTTTCTAGTTATAAATGTACATTCATTTTACACACATTTCTTTATAAATCATGTTGGGAGAGAAAAATCAGAACACAAGGGAAAAACCATAAGAGAGGGAAAAAAACAGAAGAAAAAAGTAAACATATCATGTGTTAATTTACATTCAGTCTCCAGGACTGACCAAGTATTGCACCCTAAATCACTTGAAAAATGGGCCAAAACTTAATGTGGTTCAGTAAGAAGAAGAATGAAGTCAGAAGACTTCAGGATGCAAATCTTGCCTTTGATACTTAATGCCTGTGTGATCTGGCATTTAACTACTCATCTAGGGCCCTTCCAACTTTTGCTGTATAATAGAGAGGAGAAAACCCAATCCTGTGCTAAGTGCAAAGTGTATGAAATCTCTTACAAAAGAGTTGAAGGCAGCAAGGGGGCACATTGATAGAGCACTGGACTCTACTCCACTCTACTGGACTGGAGTTAAAAAGATCTGAAATTTAAATCCAACCTCAGACTTATTAGTGTGCAATCCTGGGCAAGTCTCAACTCTGTCTGCCTCAGTTTCCTCATGTGTAAAATGATCTGGAGAAGGACATGGCAAATCACTCCAGTGTCTCTACCAAGAAAACCCCAAATGGGGTCATAAGGGAGGAAAAACACAGACAAGGCTTACGTAAGATCAAAAGCATTCAGGGAATAGTCATAGTCATAATGAGATCATGGATCCATTGCCCTACTCACACCTCCCACCTGTATCTTGGCATAATAACCCATTCAGTCCAATCTTGTTTAAACATATATATATAAATATACACACACACATACAAACTATAGTCTTATAGGATTAGAGTTTAGACCTATGATTTCACTAATATAAGGAACTTCCAAGTGAGGAAACCTCCTTCTACCAATGCAGGTTGGCATCTTACCAGTAATTTATGGTCTCCAATTTATGGAGAGTTGCCTATAGAACTGAGAGGGTAACTCACTTGCCCAGAGTCACATAGACTATATGTCAGAGGAGGATTTAAACCCATGTTTTCCTGGCTCCAAGACTAGCTTTCTCCACTAGGCCATGAAACTTTTCTACAGTCTAATATAACCATCATTTATCTTGAGAAGGATGGATGATCTTGAGGTACTACAACCTTTTCCATGCATGAACCTTATTCTATGTCCTAAGGCAGAGAAGTGGACAAATATATTTTACCTTTTTTTACGTCAGTCATTTCTCCATAAATCCTTCTTCCCTCTACCCTATAACAAGTAACCAATTATTCAACAATTTTTATTAAGTCCTTTCTTTCTTTGTACTCAGGACCTGTGCTAAGTGCAAGTACAATATACAGATTTGTATATTGTGCAAATACATAAATGAAACAGTTCTTGCCCTCAGGGATCTTACATTCTAATATGACAGACAACATATTCCAGATGGAGTCAGGTGGTCCTAGAAGGGAGGGCACTTGTTATGTGACAAAGAAAAAAACAAACAAACATATATTGGGAAGATTTCCAAACAAAAAAGAGTTGCTTTTTTAACCTTCAGTTATCCAGACTTATCAACAACTCCCTTCCTTTTTTTAGTATTCAATCAACAAGAACTTATTAAGCAACCACTATGTGCCAGGCACTGTGCAGAGACCTGGAAATACAATGACTAAAGAGAAAAGGCAGAAGTTCATATACTTAAGGAACTGAAATCCTGTCAAGTAGACAAAATATTCTGTCCTTAAACACTTATTTTAGCTGCATGACCCTAGTCAAATAATTTAAACTCTCTGGGCCTCAGTTTCCTTATCTGTAAAATGGGAGGGTGGTCTCTAAATTCCCTTCAAGTTGTAAATCTATTATTTTAAATGTCTGTCTACATACATACACACACACATATATATATACACACCCAGGATCACACAACTAGCATCTGAGGTCAGATTTGAACTCAGGTCCTCCTATCTCCAGGACCAGCACTCTACCCACTGTACCACCTAAATGCCCTATATACATGCATAGACACATACACAGTTCCCAGCACATAGTAAGCCCTTAACAAATGTTGGTCAATTATACTGATATACACATATACATGTATGAAAGTACTACAGAATATATATTTTACTTAATCAGAGTTTTACTGCAAATTCTACTGGGATTTCATCTTTTCTCATATATTCTTGATGAGTATCTTGAAATGGATCAGCTTCTCCTTCCTAAATACGCTCTCTATCCCCAAGACCTCTGACTAGTAATAGCATTCCTTGCAAAGTACAGTCAAGAGCATTTTTCCCATCCACCCTGGCTGGCCCACTTCTTTCATGAGTTGCCCGTGGCCCTGCCATGCTGAGCTGTGGCCCTGTCAATTCTCATAAAAGAAGCCTGGTCGAGGTAGGGGAGCACAGTGCCAGAGAAATTAGAAAAAAACAGGACTGTGTAATTCAGCAGGCTATGTTTTGCCCTCTTTTCTGAGTCTCTTATTAAGCCAACGGATGACAGTCCCTTTGGTATGAAGCCCAAAGTGATAAACCTTAGAAGGAATGAGGGGGGAAAAAATCTCCATATTCCAAATTTTCAATACCAAGCAGTCACCAAGCACTCTCTGCTCTGGAAAGTCTCAGCACCAGTTCAAGCTCATCAGTAATGGTGTCTCTATAGGAACTATAGAGACTAAATTTCTGAACATCCAGAAACCTGAGACAACATTTTACATTTTATCATCTTAATCTATCAAGTTTAGTTCCCTACTAATACCCTGGAGAGCGACACACAAAACTGGGGTGATGTCAATGAATTCTGTGACTTTACAGCATAGTCACAAAGTTATTTTACTCTGCGATGTGAGAGACTTTTAAAAAAAAATAGATTTAGCAAGAATAGAGAGAGAGCAAAAAGCCTGAAGAAATATGATGAGAAGAAAACTCTGTCCTCAAAAATAGTAATTATGACAATTCCCATATCTTTTACCCCATAATAGGTTTGGAAACTGAAAAGATCTTCGGAGGCCATTTGGTTCAATCCTTTCATTTTGCAGATAGGGAAACTGAGTCCTAAAGAAGCTAAGTGAGTTGTCTAATATTTCACAGGAATGTGAGCGAAGTGAGATTTGAACCACAGGCACTCCATCCCACTGCCAGCTCCAAACCTAGTACCTTCCACTATTAGGTTCCAACATCACTCGGTCTAATCATGAGCCTGCCTTTCAGTCCCTGTGAAAAACTTAAAGGAGCCACAGCAATCGTTTCAGGCTTGTCAACTCAGTTTCATCTCCAGGCTTCTGGAGAAATAGAGCCATGTATCATCTTCCTAATTCTTAGTTAAGGTTCTCTTCCTAAAGCTTGACAGTTTGTTGAGCTTCTCTAAAGATTCGTGTTAAAATCCTTAAATGTAGGTCACACTTCACATGCTTCCTACAGAGTTTGCCTGGAGGCTGCCCTTTAGCTGTCTGGAGCATTAGCTGGTCCTGGACAGGATGCCTGGGGAAACTGCAAAGTAGGCACCCCCTCCCTATATCCCCCAAGTGAGGTCACACGGAGGAGATGGACGTGCTGGGGCTAGTCAAACAGCGGCTAAGGGAAGTTTCCATCCTAACCAAGATAGTAGCAAAATAAGAGAAATATTTTACCCCCAAAATGCACATATATATAGGTATATTTTTTGATTCAAGAATTGCTATTCATGCATACTAGATCTAGCTTTTGCAATTAGACAACTGTCTCAGTAACTGTCGGTCAATGGGGAAACAATCAAGGCAGTGGACAATTATCTGCCTCCATTACTTATCACCTGTGTGGCAGTAGAACCCAGTGGATAGAGTACTGGATTTGGAACATGTTTTCCCGAGTCTGAATCCAGGGCCATGTTGTTTCTGAATTAACCAAGTTCCTGCTAACCCAAGTGCTATGTGTGATGGCCACAGGCACCCAGCATCCGAACTGCTAAATACTGTTAAACCCTGAACATAATTGTGCTTGGGGATTAAACTCTGGAACCAGCCAATCTCCCCAAACATCTCCCAGCTGAATCCTTTACTCAGCTGGCTGCCTCTGATGGTCGCTTTCTGACCCTGGGCTCTGCTTAAAAACTAAGTGCCTGAACTGTTAACCTGTTTCCCATGCAGCTGCATTTCCCTCTGTGTTTCTCATATGAAGAGGAAATCATTTGAAACAAGCCAGTAGTCCAAATAATGATCATCATTGACTTCCACCTTGAAGATACTAGTTTGTGGGTTTTTTAAGGGGATGGAAGGGGTTGGTTTTTCTAAGCATATTTTCTAAGCACTCAGTTTTTCTATCTGAAAATTAAAGGGATTTGACCAAATGGTCCCTGAGGTCCTTTCCGGCTCCAAATCTATGATCTAGACACTTCATTCACTTCTAGGATTATTGCAGGAAAGACTTGACAGGGTTAAAGATGTGTGTGTTATCATCATTTTTACTTTGGAAATTTTCCTCCCAATCACCCACATCAATGCACCAGACAGAAGGCTACAGTATCATGGACCATAGAGTCATAGACTTCATGTCAGCTGGAATCTTCAGAGGTCATCCAGTCCATCCTTCTACCCAGTGCACCATGGAGTCGTGCTTATAGCCCCCAAACATTTGGTCATCCAGCCTCTTCTTTAGATCACTGAATGAAATCAAGAGTCTACTTTTTTTAAGTGAATGTCTTAGGTAGATTCCAAAACCTCCTTGAAAATTATTCTAGCATTTGGAAACTTGGATTGTTAATGTACAAGTCTGCCTCGTCTATGGAAACAAGTGCTGATTCAATGTTGACTGGGGCTAGGGGTGGAAAGGGGGGAGGGATCCTTAGCAGGCTCTGAAAGCTTCCTTATTACCCCAAAATATACATATAGCATCAGAGGGCAACATCTCCTAAGCAAAAGCGGGGAAAGTACCCCAGTTAAGACTGCCACCTCTCATCAAATCAACATCCATCCTAATAATATCTATTTTATTTGTTCCCAGGATTCCATCTTACATCAAAGTACACAAAGTGCAAAAACTGTCAAGGCAATATCTTGGTTTTGGGCAATATTTTGGTTCATAGAGGCAGTTTGGGATTGTGGATTAGACTTGCAGTCTGAAAGATCTCAAATGCTTATGAGCTATGTGACCCTGGACAGTATCATATACTTTCTGGCTATCAGTTTCCTTGTCTGTAGAATGAGGGATCTGGACTCAATGGCCTCTAAAATCCCTTTTATCTTTAAACTAGGATCTTAAGATCAAAGATTTAAAATTTCTTCCTATATTCCTATAATTAGATGGCCTCTAGATATATGTCCCATTGGGGCCATATAATACCAATTCATATTTAACAGATGGGTAAACTAAGGTTCGGCAAGAGTTTTCCCTAGGGTCACATAGATAAGCCTCAAAGGCAGGATTTGGATCCAAAGCCTCTGACCTCAGAATTCTTTAAATTTCATCCTTCTTTCCTCCTTAGCCTTGGTCTGCCTCATTTTCCATGGGTCACTTTCATTAAGACCCTTTTACCCTACAGTTTTCTCCATTGCTTCCATTTCAGAAAGGAAATGTTTTACACTATTCCATTCCTATTTCCTTCTCCAGAAGAGTTAAAACTGAAATGAAATGTGGTATAGTAGCTTGAGCATTAGAGACCTGAGTTCAAAACCTAGCTCTTATATTTCCTAGTTGTGAAGCCTTAGGAGGGAGCCTGAGATGAGAGAAATAATAACGGCTAACATTTATATGCTACTTTCAGGTTTACAAAGCACTTTACAAATATTATCTGATTTGATCCTCACAAGAATCCTGAGAAGTAGATGCTGTTATCATCCCCATTTTATTTATGAGAAATTTGTGAGAATTTATGAGAAAACTGAGAGTGAAATGGCTTGCTCACATACACAGAACTAGGAATTATCCATAACTATATTCAAATTCAGGTCTTTCTGCCTATACACACACACACACACACACACACACACACACACACACACACACACACATTTATTTGTTTATATATTTATATATAATTTATTATATAATATATTTATATATCATTTATATTATATATGTATACATACATATATGGATATATTTATGTTATATGAATATAATAAATATATATAATATGTATTATACACACACACCCATTTGAAGTGGGAGCTATCAGAAGCAAGAAAGGTTTCCCTTAGAAGATTGCACTTAAGCTATACGTGGGAGGGAGCTGGAGTTTTTAAGAGGGGAGACACACCAAAAGGAACAACCCATAAGTGTAGAGATGAGAGATCATGTCTCATAGGGGAGTGATGGGAAATAAACCTGACAAAGTGGACTTCGGGACTTTGCCTCTAAGCCGCAGAAAGCTATTGGAATCACTGAACCTCTGAGTTTAAGTTTCTTTCTTTTTTAAGACTGGAGAAGTAACATTGATCCTCCCTATCTCACAAGCTTGTGGTGGGGAAAGTTCTTTGTAACCCAGAAAGCACTGCTTATATGTGAGTAATGGTTTCTAGGAGAGTTTGGTAGAAGAGCACTCTCGTCTGAGCGAGTATCCTTCCTGAGTTTTAAAAGAGAATGTCCACTTGAATTTCTTCCAGGACACCCCCATAGAAGAGCCTTGCTCCAGAATTCCATTTTGTTTCGAGCCCAGTGGTACAATGACTGACACAACCAAGCCTCAGTTTACCCATGTGAAAAATGAGGTCATTTGATTAGAGATATTATCTTTTCCAGGTCTCAATCCATGAACTTACATAAATACACAAGCTATCCCCAAAATTTAATTTAATTTTTTTAAAGAAATGCCAGGGAAAGTTCAGAAAGGGCTGATGCTCTCACCAAGATGGTCATAAAGTGCCAAATTTGTCCAGAGGGAGACCAGAAAATGTCAAGTCATGCAGACTTAATTGGGCGCCACTTACACAGTGTTTTTATGCCTGCTGCTGCAGCTGATTGTGTCTGAGTGACTAATGCCTTTCTCTGCAGCCAAAATGTTGGTTGTGTTTTAATGGAGATGCAGATGTTAAAGAAAAGCTTAGTCCCGTACTTCTCTGAAGGACTCTGTCTCCAGTGTGTGGGGGAAGTGGGGAAGGCATGAGAGATTATTGATAAGAATATTAATGATAACTAGCATTTATATGGTACTTTAAGGTTTAAGAGTGGTTCATAAATATTATTTCATTTTATCTTCTCAACAACCCTGGGAGGTTGGTACTATTTTATCCCCATATTATTGAGGCAGAGAGGGGTTAAGACCTGCCCAGGGTCATACATCTAGCTAAGTTCTGAGCCTGGATTTAAATTCAGCTCCAATAGGAATAAATGGACTTTTCCTTAAAATAGTTAGGAGCATATATTTAAAACCATCAGTAAGCATCATATGCAATGGGGAAAAACTGGAACCTTTCCCATTAAGATCTGGAGTGAAGCAAGGTTGCCCACTATCACCATTATTATTCAATATTGTTTTAGAAACACTAGCCTCTGCAATAAGAGTCGAGAAAGAGATTAAAGGAATTAGAGTAGGCAATGAGGAAACTAAACTCAACTCCAATTCTTTCTATCCACTGCACCAACTTGCAAACTTCCTTACTACCACATGGATGGGGGATTTTTCTACAACTTGGGGAGCCAGCAGACCTATCCCAGTAATAAATAGCAGAGCTGAGATTTGAATCCAGGGCTTCTGTCTCCCAGATTTTCCTGATTTCAGGGCTGATTCCCAGTGGGATATATCAGCTCTGCTTCTTATACTTTGTAATTACTTTTTATCTTATTTGCATTGATTTATCTGCATTCAACTTGTTCCTGTCTCTCTTCACCTTCAGGAAAAGGTAGGCTCCTAGGGAGCAGGGACTCTTTGTGCTTTTATCATTGTCTTTGGCACTGCTTCACCTGCTCCAGAGGAATTGGTAAAATATTGTTAAATTGGATTGAAGTGACTTTCTCCTAGTTGCCCTGAGTTATCAGCATGCAGAAAAAGCTTTAGTGATACCTTGTTCTGATAAGACTTTGAGGTCTTTTTCAACTTGATGATTCTTTGATTCCCTAAACATTTGAAGATTGGCAAGAAATGTCAATGTCATCTTGGAAAGTGTATTAAATGAAATCCCAGATCTAAACCCATTCCAATAAGACTATCTATGATCATAGCACCTTCTGTGTATATTTTCAAACCCCCTCCATTTAGCATCTGAAATACGTTATAAAGAGTAAATTTTAGAACCTTTACTGCCCTTCATTTGGCATCTGAAATACGGTATAAAGAGTAAATGTTAGAGCCTGTACTACTCATTAAATGGGTGACCTTCAATAAATTATTTAAATCCCTAGGGCCTCAGTTCCTTATCTGTAAAATGAATATAGCAAATAACCAAATGATCTCTGAAGTCTCCCCCAACCCCAGCTCTCAATCTATCCACAATTCTACAATTGGGAGAAGCACCAGCACCATATCTCATTCTTAAATTGTAAACTCTATGAGGGTACAGAATATTTTTTACCTAAGCTGTTCTTCCCTCTTCCCCAAGAGCTTAATACAGTGCTCTGCATAATTAACGTTTATTGAATTGAAAAGAGAAAAGAATTATTTTTCATCTGGCAAAAAGTTGAGGATCCCACAGGTTACAAACTAGGGTGTCTAATGAAAAACTAATCCCTTTCATCAAATTCTTCATTTTTTTTTAAAAGAAATACCAGTGAAAGTTCGGAAGGGATGATGCTGTCTTAAATTGGTCCTAGAATGTGTTGTTCTGGTTGGTGTTTTCTGAATTACTTAACATAAAGATGAAATAGTTCAAAGTCATATTTAGTCTACCTCTTCCTGTGTTGCCACCAAGTGTTTGCTGATATTTGTTGTCACTTGAAATGGACTTGTTTTTAAATGCTTTTTTCCCCTTTCATTTTTGCCACAGAATTTAGCCTACGAAATCATACTTACACTAGGACAAGCATTTGAAGTGGCCTACCAGCTCGCGCTCCAAGCAAGAAAAGGTGGGCATTCCTCAACGCTCCCAGAAAGCTTCGAAAACAAACCCGCCAAGCCCATTCCCAAGCCGCGAGTTAGTATTCGCAAGTCAGTGGTAAGTAGGAGGGGGTTCCCAAGTCTCTAAAGCCAGCCTGGGCATGTATTTATGCCTTCCCTTCTTTCCCTCCTCAAGCATCTGTGCTGTTTTAATAATACCACAGATATAGCCCATAATTCGCCCCCCTCACCACCCAGATTAGCTAGAAGTCAGTGGGCATCAGGGAAAGGGCATTAGTTAGAACCCAAGAGTTGGATTCAAATTCTAGCTTGGCAGCTAGTACCATGCCTTGTATTATTATGAGAAATACTTAATATCTGTTGAATATATAACCATGTGACCTTGGGAAAAGCAGTCTACAAGAGAGCACTTTATACTTCAGGGAAAGGAATATTGGCTCTGGATTTAGGGGAATTAAAATCAATTCTCACCTAGATTCCTTCTAGTAATGAATCTATGAGCCCGAGAGCCTTATTGAATTTAGCTTTCCACCTTTCCCTTGGTACCTGCTGTAGACTCCGTTTAATTTGGAAGATCATAGATTTAGAGCTAGAAGAAACCTCGGGGACCAGCTGGACTTCTTTGGTAATACTGAGGTCCAGAGTAGAGAAATGCCTCATAAAGATCATGGTCTCGTAGGTCTAAAGCTGTAGGGGATCTCCGAAGCACTCTGGTCCAATCCCATCATTTTCCAAATAAGTAAAATGAGTTCTAAAGCGGCTAGATCCAAGTCACAACATAAATGTCAAAGGTATAATTTGAAACTAGATCCTTTTGCTCCAAATCCAGCCTTTCTGTACCCTGTGCTGGTAAAAGCATCAAATGTCTGGCCTTCATCAGAGTAGCTAATGAATGTATAAAATGATTGCTGGAGTGGAGTGAACTGAATTCATCTTTGTACATGTATCCCCATTGCCTCATTCAATTTCTGGCAATAAAGTCTAGTCCTTTTCTGTCATATCTGACTCTTTGGGACCCCTTTTGGGGGCTTCTTGGCAGAGATACTGGAGTGGCTGGCCATTTCCTTCTCCAGCTCATTTTTCAGATAAGGAAGCTGAGGCAAACAGGGCTAAGTGAGTTGCCCAGGGTCACACAGCTAGGGGCAGATCTTCCTGAATCCAGGCCCAACACTCCATCCAATGGACCACTCTAGCTGCTGGCACACAGTAGGTGCTTAATAAATACTCGTTGACTGACTGAATTGCCTTCTATTATCAGCATGTAGATAGAGGCATTCGTTCTAGTTGGTATAGGTTGGACCTTAGATATAATATTACCATGGAACTTCTCTTCCTACATGTCCACACACATATACATAGGTATATATCCACATATATGTTTGTGTGTCTTGTACATATCTGTACATACACATGTATGTGTTTCTGTTCATATGTCTATGTGTGGTAATGGAGCTGAGAATGCAAAGTTTTCACGCTTATCCCTCCATTCTGTGATAGACACATGGGATTATAGAGCCAGGGCCTTTTAAAGAAACCTCGCACATCATTTAATCCAACCCCCCCTCACTTTACAGCTGGGGAAACTGAGTCCAGGGAGTTAAGTGCCATGCCCAAGATCATCCAGGCAGTGAGCACCAGGGCCAGTTCTCTTTCCATTGCTCCATACCACCTTAAAAATATACAGGAACCAATTTTTCAAAGCTTTCTCCATATAAATCTAAAACCATCACACGTCTAGGGGAAATCTAATATAAAAGATCACTGGTTTGGAAATCCAAGTGTAATTGCCTCCTGTTCCAGGATAAAACTCCCATCTCCACACAAAGCCAGTGTCCATAGTGGATCTGGACGTGCTTTGTAGAGAATGTTCAGTTTACCTAAGGGAGTTAGTCGCATCCCTACCACATGGATGGGCAGCCTTTGATCGGCTGCCCCCAGAGCTATGGGGTGAGACCCATCAACAGGTGTGGTCCTTTCTCTTTCTCCACTAACTAACCTCAGCAATGTTCCTCCCCTTCCCCATCCCGGTCCTAAAAACTATTGTGTGCCTCCTGATCCCTCTAAGGCCTTATCTTGGTAAGAGCAGCCCATAGTTGGGAGTTGCTTCTCAAACTAGCAGAGGCAGTGTGGAGTTGTTCATAAAAAGCTAGGAAGATCTGGTTTCAAAGGCTCTCTCTGAGACAGTTTGGCACTAGGCAGCTTTCTAAATCTGTGTCCTAGAGAAAGTGCTGAAATCCATTCTTTTCTTTTCTTTTCTTTTCTTTTTATCCTGAGGCAACTGGGGTTAAATGACTTGCCCAGGATCACACAGCTAGGAAATCTTAAGTGTCTGAGATCAGATTTGAACTCAGGCCCTCCCGACTTCAGGGCTGGTGCTCATCCACTGCGCCTTCTAGATGGCCCTGAAATCCATTCTAATGAGATCTCAAGTCCCCTCCCTAACAACAGTGCCATTTAGTATCCCCATAGAGACAATAGTGTAGTTCAATGAGAAGAGAATTGAAGTGGGATGGGGAGTGAGAGGGTGGTCCCATTACTCTGAGTCCAAGTTCTGCCATTCCAAATCCATTTTAGACATGCATATATTTCCTCTTCCCTTTACTTTTTTAATAAGCATTGATGTTGTTCAAATGCCACCGTTATAACATGATCTACAGGATCTATTCTCCTCCTAAATCTAGAAGCCCATTTGTGACCCCAATAAAGTAACTTAGCCCTCCGGACCTCAGTTTCTGTAAAATGAGGAGTCTGGGCTGAGGGGCCTCCAAGGTCCAGCTTTAAATCTATAATCCTCCAAACATATGGCAATCTAATAAAATCCCACATTTTATAGATGGGTAAATAGTTTCAGTGATTCCCCCCAAGGTCATAAGGATATCAAGCATCAGGGGTAGGATTTTGACCCCAGACCTTGAATTGGCGTTCTTTCTACTTTACCACCTTTTCTACTTTTGAAGTCCTTTCCCGGTCTAAATCTGTTCTATTATCTAATCTTTGATCTAGACAAGCAAGACCATCCCACGCAGGTATTGCAGTTTCCCAATCGCTGCACATCCAAACATATTCTCTCCCTCTCTCTCTCACACACACACACACATCTTCCAAGCTTCGGGGAAAAGTTTTCCCTGGTTAGAGGTGGCGATAATTAAAGATTACTGCCAACCCAACACGGTTCAGCTGCCTTTCTGAGGCCTTGGAGATGGATTGATAGATGATTAGCAAGTTTTCTGTGTGTTGCTCGGTTTTTCCCTTACACCTCTCTGCCCATTTTCACTGCTGGCTTGATAAAATTATTCATACCAAGTGCCTACATCCAACACTAATCGGGTCCCTTAAGACATCTTTCTGAGGAACATAAAAGATTGGGTGGCATAAGGGCTGATAGAATATTCATTGAAGGGCCTCCACCAGGGACGGTGAAAATGGAGGATGGAGATTGGTGCACATTCACAGCCTCAAGGTCCTATCTGCTGTACACACACACAACTGGTGTCATTGTTCACATTAATTTCCCTTGGCTCCAATTCCTTCTTGTTGAGGAAAATTTAGTTGCTCCTGAAAATATATATAATCTTCAGTGTAGCCTAGTAGGTACATAGCTCAAAATCTATTCTTAAGATTGCCAGATGGACACAAATCCCACAGCCCTGAAGCAGCAACACGAACCTCACAATAGCAGCAAATACAAAACGAACAAAGAATGACCTTGGTGGAAACTCTCCCTCATGCGTGTGTAAGACTTGATTTGGAGGCTGTCAGAGCAACCAAAAAATAAGATTGTGGATTGGTGATCAGAAGAGATTAGGGAAACTAAGGAACAGTCACCAACTAGAAACTCTCTTATCTAAATCTCATTTTCCAGATGAGTAAACCGAGACCCAAATTAGTTAATGAGACTTGCTGGAAACCTACTAGTGGCAAGAGCTAAGAATAGCACCTAGCTTTTCTGCTTTCTAGTTCAGGGAATCAGGGATCACAGGATTGAAAGTGAAAGAACTTAAAGATCATTTGGTCAAATCTTCATTTAATATCTTCAGGTAGTAAAGTGGCAACACAAGGATTCTAAACCAAGTCCCTCAAGTACAAATCCAGTGTTCCTTCCATTACGACTCACCATATCCTCCTCCTACCCCTATTCCTCTAAATGGCCAAAAGACGATAGAGTGTTTTGAGGAATCGCCTACATTGCCTTCTTAACCACCCCAAGGATCCCATCCTTGTTATACCCCAGCTTACAGGAAATGTCACCAACCTGATATTGTCTTTTATAGCATTTGACTTTGATTTTTCTCTGTATGTTATCATTTTACTGAAATCTCAATTTGGAATAGAATTGGTCCAAAATTACATTTTTCAACATCAAGATTCAACTGAATCTTGATGAGAGGCCTTAGGGAAAGGGCCCTGAGATTAGAACCTGTGAAAACTGGGTTTTATTCCTAAATCAGCATCTAATTCAATATTTTTTGTATTGGACATAGTATGGCCCAGTGAAAAGAATATTGGCCTGGGCTTTAGAGAAGTCAGCCTCAAATCTCACTGCTGATATATTCACAACTTCCATGATTTTGGGCAAGATATGACCTCCCTAAGACTCAGCCTCTTTTTGTATAAAACAAGTGGGCTTGGATTAAATGACTTTCAAGGTCCCTCCTAGTTCTACTCTATGATCCTATCATCCTAATCTCAAACTGCTGTTTACCAGCTGGGTTAACAGCTACTTTGTTGTTGTTTTTTTCCCAGTTTATTGGATTCTTTATTATCCCATTTGGAGTTTTGTTGGCAGATACTGGAGTGCTTTGCCATTTCCTTCTCCAGCTCATTTTACAAATGAGGAAACCGAGGCAAACAAGCTTAAATGCCCAGATCACACAGATAGAAATTTGCCATTTTTTCCTTTTTTGTGGATATATATTTAAAATTTTTACATTCAAAATAGAAAAAGAAAAAAAGATTGCCATGTGTACAGCAGAACAGTAGAGAAGATTCAAAATATGAAACAAATTTCCATTTCAAGAAAGCCTATCTATTAAACATTATATATTGTGTTCAGAATCGTTCATTTTTTCTTTGTTTCCTTGTAAGTTTTCTTTTGTTCTCTGCTGTGCACTTTTTACTTTATTCTTTGCCATTTCTTTCTCCAGCTCACCTTACAGATTGAGGAAACAGGCAAACAAGATTAAGTGACATACCCAGTATCACACAGCTAGTGATTTGTCATTTCCTCTTTTTTTTTTTTTATTTACATATTTATTTAAAACAAATACAAAACCAGAAAAAAGAAAATAGGAAAAAGCAGAAAAGGCAGGGAAAAGATTCCACGTACACAGTAGAACATAAGAGAGGATTCAAAATATGAAACAATAAATTTCCATTTCAAGAAAGCCTATCTAATAAACACTATACATTGAGTTTAGAACTGTCCATCTTTTCTGTTGCCTTGTAGATTTTCTTTTGTTCTCTGCTGTGCACTTTTTTTTTAATTTGACATTTCCTTCTCCAGCTCATCTTCTAAGTAAGGAAACAGGCAAACAAGATTAAGTGACTTACCCAGAGTCACACAGCTAATGATTTACCATTTCCTCTTTTTTTTTTTTGGTTTTTCAACTTAAATATTTAAAACTTAAATGCAAAATAGAAAAATAAAAAAAGCAGAAAAGGAAAAAAAAAGATTCCATTTCAGAGGATAAAGGAGGATTCAAAATATGAGATAACAAATTTCCATTTTAAGAAAGCCTATCTAATAAACACTATATGTTTCATTCTCCTTAGGTTCTCTTTTGTTCTCTGCTGTGCACTGATTTTATTTTTTGCCATTTCCTTCTCCAGTTCACTACAAGTTGGGGAAAATGAGGCACACATGGGTTAAGTGACTTGCCCGGAATCACACAGCTAGTAAGAATCTGAGGCCAGATTGGACCTGGCAAAGATGAGTCCTCGTGCCCTATGCACCGAGATGCTAACTAGTTGCCCTTCATTTCTCTAGGCAGTTTCCTCTTTTGTAAAAAAGAAGGGCTTGGACTTGATGCCTTCTAAGATTCCCTTCCAGCTCTTAAATCTGAGATCCTTTCCCGAGCCTCAGGGTCCCCATCTATCAAATGAGAACAACAATCTAACAAATAATAGTAATAGCAACAATTGCATTATTACTAACTGCTAGGGCGAGATTTTCAGGTGCAAAGTACTTTGTTTCAGGTGAGCTTGCTTCCCCTAAAGTAAAAATGCCCATGTCTTTGTTTTAAAGCAGATAGACCCTTCGGAACAAAAGACTCTCGCCAACCTACCCTGGATTGTAGAACCGGGACAGGAAGCCAAAAGGGGAATAAATACCAAGTATGAAACTACAATTTTCTGATACTAAACCGCCCTCTCGTCGTTGTTGTGCCTTGCACTCCAAGCAGTCACAGCCCAGCCTTCCTTTGTGGCGACTTTCCACCCCGCCAACGGGGAAGTCTGCGCTGCCCGCGTGGCCTTGTCACTCACAAAAGGCCCCACGCACCAGCTATTTCTGGCAATGTTCTTCCTGAACCAATGACCGAAGAATGCATCCAAGACTTTCCCATTGCAATCCGTAAGAGGAGGGAGTTGAGAGCCCCCCACCACCATTTCCCATCCTTCTCCTCCGGCCCTCCCCAGACACACACACATACACACACAGCATTTCTAGTGACTCTTGCCACCATGCTATCTTTGGTTGGTTATTTGGAGATTGTACTTTTTATTCTTCTTATTATTTTTAAAAGGGTCTCTAATGTTGCCGAAGAATACAAAAGTTTGGGCTTCTTTTTTCATTATTGGCAGTTTTAAAGGAACATCAGAAAAGATCTTGCACCATATAGTATTTGTAAACTCACTGAATTGCTACCTATCATTTATCGTAGGCAGACAAAAAAAAATCCCAATAATTGCCAAGAAATTCCATTTCCTAATTTCTATACTTGTGAGTTTTCTATGTCATCAGTTATGTCATGATAGCCTATAAAGATAGCCTTTAATCCTATAACAGAGTTAAATTTTAAGAATGGTTTTAAAAAAAGAGGAATTTATGCACAGATGTGTCTCTTGTATTAAATATTTTTATTAAAAGAATGTCTCACTGATGCAACAATAAGGAACAGAGGTTAAATGTTACAGGATATTTCTGCTTTATTTTGCATAATGAAATCTTTGCTGCTCCCACTTAAAAAAAAAAAAACTGGAGCAGTCATGGCCACGGGGGCACAAATTGCTCTGTGTAGGCAGAGAAACAGAAGTAGGCGAGTCACTGCATTAAAGAGAGCTAGCATTGAGATGGAGGATGTTGCCGATAGCCGTGAACCCTGCAAATATTTTTTAAAATCTTTATGGCGTGTACTTAAAAAAAACACACACACATTCGGGACCTAGGGACCTTGCTATCGAGATTTCTGTGGTGGAGACTGTGTTTGAGAAAAGTGTTGATAAAATTCTATTGCAAAAATCTTTTTTCTAAAAAAAAAAAAAAAAAGCAACAAAATGAAACACATGCAAAAAAAAACTAAAAAGAAGAAATTCCAAAGTAATAAAACTTTTCTTGAAATGAACAACAACAAAAAGAATTGACCATTTGCTTACTATTTGATGAAATAAAATTTACTTACATTTCTTTAAGGTATTTTAATTTTTTTAATGTCTCTGTGGAGTATTTGTATGATACCATAATGTATATTTATGTAGAACTGAATTATTAAAAAATACAGTACAATATCATTATAGACAAAACTGGCATTTTACTGTATATTGTTCTAACCAGTCAAATTGTGAATCATTTTGAAGTTCATTATAGCGATATTGATAAATTGTGTGGTTGTCTTAATGTTTTTTTTAATTAATTAACCTTATTTTAAATCTAACTGAGCTGCTCAGTTATGTTCATCACTTGGTGAATGCCAAAGATGAATAACTGAACTTCATTTTGAACTGGTCAATGATTACGATTTAGTTGAATATGATTATGGCTCAGAGTGATACCAACTTTTAATACCGTTATTAAATTACTTGAACAGAAGAGTTCCTTGTACATATCTCGCCTATTCACTGTCGATATGTATGTAGTCACTTGACAGTAAAAATAACACTAAAAAAAATATGGTACCCAAAGGAAATTGTATAGGAGCTAAGCAAATAATAGCCTCATTGCAACAGAATCATATGTGTAAATATGCTTGGGCTTCCAGTTATAAATTTTGTAATTTTGTCATTATTTATATCCTATAAAAGCACACATAATAAAAATGGAAGTTGTACAGTCACTGATGCTTGGCATCGTTCTGTGCCTCCCACTCCCAGATTTGGGGAGCAGCAAAAATAAAAGCCCACGCCTGAGGGGTTCCCCTTGGTTCCGAGTTTCCTCAGAATCCCCTTCTTTGCTCTTTCTGCTCAGGCTGACAAAGGAACACTGACACGCCTCCCTCTCTCGCCCTTGAATTAGAACTCACAGCCTGAGATGGCTCTGTATAGTTCCCCCTAAAAGGTGCATTCCCAAAGGCCGTTCTCTGCCAGTGAGGTGATGGGGACCACCTGGGTAGTTCTGTGGCACAGGTAGGCAAGTTTGGCATCAGAAAATTGCACTGGCACTTAGAAAACTCGCCATTTTTTCTTGAACAAGACGGATCAGAAAGCTTTAGGGTTCTAGAACTAGAAGGTATCTTCAAAAGGCCAGGGATTTCAGTCGTCTCATTTTATAGATGGGGAAACTGAGGCACCCTTAAGTGACTTGCCCAGAGGGTCACACAGCTGATAAGAACCTGAGGCAAGGATTTAGGAAAGGACACAAAATGACCCTGAAAGGCAACCTTCCTTCCAAGACTCACCCTCCACCCTCCCCTTCAACTCTTTTTTTTTTTTTTCTGGAATCAATACTCTTAATTAAACTGAATAACCCCTTATAAGGTGGGCAGGCACATGGCAGAACACAGCTGTGAAGAGCTTTCCTCAAATCACTGTCAAAATCAGAGGTTTACATTTGATATTCTGGGACCTACAGAAGAAAAGACCCCTGATACTGGCTCTTTTCATTCATTTAACACACATTTATTAAGCACCTACTGTTACAGGATCATGAGTGTGACTGAAAGGGATCTTCAAGACCATCGAGTCCCCTCCCCATTTCACAGATGGGGAAAGTGAAGCCCAAGAAAGTGAAGGGACTTGCCTAGGATCACACAAGTGGACAGAGAACTTGAGTCCATCGAGTTCAACCTTCTAATTTTACAGATTAGGAAACTGAAGCCCAGGAAGGTTGGCTTCCCTAAGGACAGGTGATAAAGTGTCAGAGGTGGGATCTAAACCAGTCTTTTGGTTCTAGGAAGTGAGGGGGCTTAAATTTTAAATCACTTACAAACCTAAATCTATAGTTCTAAGATTATTTATAAAAAGGAGATGGGAAAGACAAGTGAGTGGTCACCAAATCCTAAAACATCAATGAGCAAAACACATCTAGAGTCCAGATAGTACCGTTCTACTGTTCTTTCTCAGACCACATGAAACTAGGGCAGGCCAGCCAGAACTTTGCTTGGGGGGATTGAACCACTGTTCAAAGACTTGGATCTTTCAACAGTATAGAAAGAGCTTTGATAAGTCATTCTGGCTAGCTAAGTGCTAAACTCAAACAGGAAGATACTAGACAGCAAACTTCCCAGGTAAGCTTCTAATACTGCTCATTTCTCCCCAAATCACAGTTTGGGGAGTCTCTATCACCTCCCTTCCAACTGAACCTAGGTATATTTCAAGCTGCTTCACCCACAGATAAAAGTTACTATTTAACTTTTTTACTACTCTGAAGAAAAAAGGAAAAATTAATGAGCAGGATCTTGAGCATAATTTTCACCAATTTTACCAACTGGCAGAATATCCTCCATCAAAAAATACTTATTTAAGTACCTACTATGTGCTAAAATGAATTTATAAGCAAAAATGAAACTCCGCTTTCAGTAAGGTTACATCCTGAGAAGGTATATGTATATTTTTATGTATATATATGCATAAAAATATCTTTCCATTAATCAATAAATATTTCTTAAGTACCTACTATATAATAAATGCTGGGGATTCCAATACAAAAAAAAGCAGTTCTTACTTTCAGTAAGGTTACATCCTATCTAAGAAGACATACACAGAAAAGTATCTTTCATTCAATCAATAAGCATTAGTAAGTATCTATTGTGTACCAGGTCTCATAATGAGATTCCAGCACATAGCACAGTGGGCACTTAATAAATACTTGCTGACTTAAAAATACAAAAATGAGTTCAAATGTAATCTTTTTAAGGGCAGAAATGTCATTGTATTATCTAAATATCAATTATCACCAAGCATTGATGTCAGCATGAAATTGAGATCTTAACTTTAAAATAATTTTTTTAATTTGATTTACACAGACTTATTCCTTCTTTAAAAAGTTAGTCATTACAGATTTTAGCATTTGGGGATAATTCACCAAGCATTTTCTAGGCACACACAGAGACACTGGAAAAGTCTATTTACTTAATTTAACTTTCCAGTTCTCAATTTCATCGTTGACTGATGACTTCAAAGTCCTTTTCGTTGTAAATTTGAGATCCTATCTTCCTATTCACTCGTTCTCTAGATGACCTTGGGCAAATAATTTCATCTGTGCCTCAGTTGTAAAATGAGACCGTTGGTCTCCGTCTCTAGGGTCCCTTCCAGCTCTAGAGCCATGACCTTTAGAAGCCTCCCAGCCCATCCTTCTTGCCCCGCTGTTCCAGGCTGCCCCTCCAATGCCTCCTGCAGGAAAGTTGAATCCTGTATTTGACATGGTTCCATGCAAATGGCCTAGACTGGAGAAAGTGCAAGTGAACATATTGAGTGTCCTTAGAAGCCTAAAGGCTGGTTCTCATTGGATTCACTCTGATTTCTTTGGGGCCCTAGACCCATGAGTCAGAATTTGTTTTGATGACTAAATTAAGCCTAGTGCATGATATAGCGAGCTGTTCTTAGATCACTACCTAAAACGAATGAACATTCCATCTTCATTAAAGATTGTCAGTTGTTTTCAGGCCAGCATATGGACAGCTCAGCTAATGCCACCTGTGATCCATGCTTAGGGGATTATACTGACTTTGATCCAGGCCTGAATTTCTAGAGCCAAAATCTGTTTACATCAAGTCTTAGGTTGCAGGGAGTTTGAGAGAAAATAAATAAAACTTTGCTAAAAGAAATCAAGGAATGTAATGTTTTACAAGCTTTAGAGCTGAAAGGGATCTTAGAGGCCATGGAGTGCAACCCTTTTGTTTTACAGATGAGGAAATGGAGGGTAACATTCTTTCCACTATTCCACTCTAGTTGTCCTAAGTTTTACCTTGAAAGCAAAGGGAAGAAAAAAAAAAAAAACCAAATCAAAATATTTTACTCACTAATAAGCATTATTTCCCAATAATCTCAGGTGAAAGTCCTTATTCAATCAATTAGCATTTATTAAGCACCCACTATATGGTGATATAAAAATAAAAATGAAAAAGTTCCTGTACTCAAGGAAGGAAGAAAGGAAACAAGCAATTATTAAGATACTCTCATATACCAGGGACTGGAGCTTTATAAAGTGCTAAGCACTTGATAACAAATGTTACCTCATTTGATCCTCACCACAACCCTAAGAGGGAGATACTGTTATATGCCATTTGACAGAGGAGGAAACTAACTGAAGCAGGCAAAGTTTTGCCCAGGATTATACAACTGGCAAGTAGCTGAGGCAAGATTCAAATGTGGATCTTTTCTGACTCTCCCCGCAGCTAGCTTTGCTGCATGAAGAAGTTTACATTCTAAGCAGGAGGTAACATATTAATATATAGGTATCCTGACTACATACAGATTAGGTGCACAGTAACAGAGGCAACATTAGTAGTTAGTGGGATCAGGAGCCACTTTGTAGCACAAAAGACTTAAGTGGACTCTTGAAGGAAACTAGGCTTTCACATTGTCACTGATTCAGTAAGTGTAGGGAGCCTAACAATGTGCCCAGCACCGTGCTATAAACAGGTAGAAATCAGCCAACAGTAAAGGTCTGAGGGGCAGCTAGATGGTGCAGGGGATAGAGCTTCCTAGCTGTGTGACACTGGGCTAGTCACTTAATCCCAAATACCTTGCAAAACAAAACAAAATAAACAGTAAAGGTTTGCTATGTACTGAAGCACCAAAGCTACAAAGAGAAACATGGACCAGTTCCTGCCCTCAGAAAGCTTACCTTCTAATGGAGATATAGAACATGTAAACAGGTAAATTTACATATACATATATATTTATATACATATGTATATGTATATAAAGATATATACACTTTTAAAAACTATTTTGTATAATCCCAATTTATATATTATATATATATGATATATAGAGAATCAATTATTATATGTGTATATATTATATATAACATATTCATATATCACATATTATTACATATCATATATATGTCAATATATTGATATTATATATAAATTAGAGTTATACAAAGTAGTTTCAATAGGAAGAGAATATTAATAGGAAGGGGAAAGGATGATATTGAAAGGTCCCCTGTATAAGACAACACCCAAGTTGTCCTTGGAAGAAATCTGAAGGTTTTAAGGGATGAGGGTGAGGAGAGAGAATATTTCAACCTTAGCTAGAAGAGGGGTGGTCTCAATTCAGAGAAACAGTGCCAGGAGACAGAAAAGCATATAAAGGAACAGCTGGCAGGGCAGCTTAACTGGAACAGAGAATGGGAAAGATTAATATGAAATAAAATAGGAAAGGTAGGTAGGAGCCAGATTGTAGAGAATTTTAAAATGCCAGGTGGAAGACTTTGTGCAAAATTTTAAGTATCACTCAATATAAGTAAGGCACTTGTGAATATAAAAGTATAAGCAGCCAAACCCTATTTTCAATTTTTCTGGAGACAACAGACCTATGAGGAACTCTCAGTGTGTAGACTCCCTCCCCCAATGAGGATCAGTATCTTCTCTACGATCTTGGATCATAGATTTGGAACTAAGAAGTCATTCTCTCTCTGCCCCTTGCCAGCACAAAATTGCAGAGTTCTGTACATCACACCCTGCTGTCTCTCAATCCAATAATTTAATATGGGGGTGGGAGGGAATACACACACATGTGATAATATAACAAGTACAAAAGGGAAATCCAAGCAAAGTTCTTTGGGAAATACAAAAAAGAAAAAGTCATTTTCATCCAGGAAGTTTTAATGAAAGAGATTAACAATCAATCAAGTTGGGCCTTGTAAGAAGGGAGGGATTAAAATGGGTGGAGTTGGACTTCAGTCCAGATGTGAGCAAAGCCACAGAAGAAGGAGATGGTAGGGCAGGGATGGAGAATCAGGAATTGGGAACAGTCTGGTCTGGCTTAAAAATTAAGTAAAGGAAAGGGGCTGGCATGAAACAAGACTGCAAGAGATAGCTTGGAGGTAGCTTGTGGGAGGCCCTAGATATCCAGCTCAGTAACTTATACATGGCCATTTAATAGTTACTGGGGAGGCACTGGAGGTTCTGAGTATGGGAGGATTATGATCAGAGAAGGGATGACCAAAGATTATCCAGGTATTAATTAGTGTAAAGGACAGACCAGAGAAGACGCAGACTAAAGATCTTCCAAAGAATGGGTTGGCTGAGATGTCTCTGACAGCTCTTCCAGTACCATATCTATGGTACTGTTAGACTAAGTCACTTAACCTTCCTGGGTCTCGGTCACATCATCTGTAAAATGACTAGATTGCCTCAAAGATTTCGTATAGTTTCAAATCTAAGAACCCATTATCCTAAGATGACATCTAACACGATCAAACCACATCTTGAATGTAGCCAAACACTCCGCTTTATTTTATTTATTTCCAAAAGAAAATATAAATCAAAAATTTTAAAACCAAGAAAAATAAAATTAAAAAATATGCTTCTATCTGTATTTAGACTTCATCAGTTCTTTTTTCTGGGAATGGATGGGAATCTTCATCATAAGTCCTTCAATTTTCCTGAATCATTGTATTGCTGAGAAGAGCTAAATCTTCATGGCTGATCATCCTACAACATTGTCGTTACTGTGTAAAATTTTATCCTGGTGCCACTCATGTCACTTTGCTTCAGTTCACATAAGTCTTTCCTTGTTTTTCTGAGAGTATCTGACATTTCTCCTAGCACAATAGTATTCCCCCACAATCTTAAGCCACGGCTTGTTCAGTCATTTGCATACTAATAGGTATCCCCTCAATTTACATTTTTACCACCAGAAAAGAGAGGCCATAAGTATTTCTGTACATAAAGATCCTTTTCCTTTTTTTCCCCCCTTTTTGGGGGAATGGTATTGATAGGTCAAAGGGTATTCATGTTTTTATAGTCCTCTGAGTATAGTTTCAAATTGCTCTACATAATGGTTGAAAAATCAGTTCACAACTCCACCAACAATGTATTAGTGTCTCAATTTTCCCACTTGCCCTCCAACATTTGCCATTTTCCTTTTCTATCCTATTAGCCAATCTAATAGATGTGAGGTAGCACCTCAGATTGTTACTGGTTAAAGAAATGCAAGTTAAAACAAACACTCCATTTTAGAAAGAACATTGACCATATGGAATACAAAAGAAAGGGAATATTAGACTATGGCCTTCAAGAATCTGAAGGACCATCACGAGGAAGAGAAATTAGCTTTCTTTTGGGTCAGAAGAAAACTGAATCAGTAAGGCAACTTTAGGCTTCATGCAAGAATATTATGTTGTTTGGTCATTTTAATCATTGCCAACTCTTCATAACCCCATTTGGGGTTTTTTGGGGCAAAGATATTGGAGTGATTTTCCATTTCCTTCTCTAGCTCATTTTGCAGATGAGGAAACTGAGGCAAACAGGGTGACTTCCCTTAGGTCACATAGCTAGTAAATAAGTGTCTGAGGCTAGATTTGAACACAAGAAGATGAGTCTTCTTGACTCCAGGCCCAACATTCTATCTATTGTGCCACCTGACTTAACTGCCCAAGCAATTGTTAAATTGCTGAGAAAGCGTGGACCTGCATTAGTAGAAGTTGTCTATATAGCCAGGTTGTGATTAATGTGAAAAATGAACCCTGTGAAATGGTTGTATTCATATTACTTGAATTTACAACTATGTAAAATATGGTCATTGGTTGTAGTCCAATGGAATTATGCAATGTGAATTTGAATAATTCTACTGTTTCATTATTTGCACTGATCAAAACCTGGCTGTACTAGTAAAACTAAGGCTAGTCCTCTCCTGTGAAAAGGATTTGATTTGTTGTACTTGGTCCTAGAGGGAAGAATCAGAAGCAGTTTGGCAGAATTTGTAGAGACAAATGAAGATGTAAATTTGGCCATTTTTGTTTTTATTGACCCATGTAGGGAGCTTCTGCTGAGCTAGATGCATAAGGAATTACCGAGTCCAGATTAAACTCCTTCTGGAGCCGATAGTGACATAAGAAAGGAACACAAACTATAATATCATCTATTAAGTGCATTAAAGAACAGAAAAGAAGGTAGTAGGTGAGATCTTATAGACCACTGCCAAACAGGAAATCAGAGAAGATTTCATAAAAAATAGCATTTAAGTAGGACTTTACTGAAGAAAAGGAAGATATTAGAAAGAAGACAGGGGAAGGAACCAGGAACAAGACTTCATTGTCACCTTCTAGCCATTTCCAGACCAATTCACCGACACTCTAGGCTTTCTCCCTATTCTCATTTCCCTCCCATCAGATACTCAAATCATACCCCAAGAACCACCTTGGGCTTACAGGCAATCTTGAATCCCATCTCACACAGAATGAGGCTTTCAAATCACTAGTTGACCTTTTCCAAGCCAAACCACCCTGAGTGTATCCCAATTCACCCTCCAGTCTTTGAATTTCTTTGTGTTGTCTGTATGAAGACTGTCTTGTTTGCCTGTGTTCACATCCCTAAGCATAGTGCCTAGTATATAACTATTACTTAATAAATACCTTCTCATTCATTTGTTCATTTATTCATTCATTCACTCCAGACATAAGTAACAGTGGGAGAAGAGGCACAGAAGCAAGAGTTCAAGCTGTTTGAGACACCAAAAATATATCAATTCAATCTGAGTGTACGGTGCTTTAAAAAGAATAATATCGCAGAATTTGTTGGAAGAACCCTCAGCAGCCATCTAATTCAACTTGTGTCCCCAAAAAAAGAAAAATCCGCAGGACAGTGCCCATCCATTCTATTCTTGAAGCCCTCCCATGCGGAGAGAGCCACATCTCCCCAGGTAGCCCATTGCACTCAGGGAGCTCTCTTATATTACACAGTTGTTCCTGGCACAAAGTTAAATACTGGTTTTTGCAGCATCCCCCACCCCCCTTGCTCCTGGTTCTACCTTCTAAGACGAAAGGAAACAAATCCACTTCTTCCTCCATATGACAGCCATTCAAATATCTGAACAAAGCCATGCTGTGTCCCCAAATTACCTCTTCTCCAGGCCAAACTGTCCCCATTCCATCAGCAAGTCCTTACGTGATAAGGACTTGAGGTTCTTCTCCATCCAGGCGGACCTCCTCCAAACACTCTACACATTTTCAGTGTTCTCCTTAAACTGTGCAGCCCAGAAATATAAATGTCCCTTTCTTTCCCTGCCCCTTAGAATGGCAGTTTTAAGATAATGCTATAAAACCAAGGAGCTGGAAGGTGCTATATAGGGAATAGAGCACCAAGCCTGGAGTCAGGAAGACTCATATATCCGAGTTCAAATCTGATTTCAGACATTTACTAGCTGGGTGACAATAGGCAAGTCACTTAACCCTGTTTGCCTCAGTTTCCTCAACTGTAAAATGAGTTGGAGAAGGAAATGGCAAACTGTTCTAGTATCTTTGCCAAGAAAACCCCAAAGGGGATCAGAAAGAATAGAAAACAACTGAGTGATTGTGTAGAGTCTTGAAAATCAGGCAAAGAATGACATTTGGGGATGGTAATCTGAATAAGCATCATGGCCAAGGAGAAAGAGAGCAAAGACTCCTTACTGGAATCAAGAAGGCCCGAGTGCAAATCCTGCCTAATAGAGGATTATTATCCTCTAATAATAGATAAATATATCTTTATCTTTTATAAAAATAGTTTGTCTTTTTAGTATTATGGTTCCCTTTCAGAGTCTGTTGACAGACTCTTCAGAATAATAAGGAAACCAACTATATTGAAATGTCATTATTTTTTTAAAAATTGATACCTTGTCCAGCCCAAAAAGATACACAGCCATTCATAGACTAGGGCTACCACTGACTGGTTTAGGAACTCTACCATGCTCTACTTCTAACATAGGAGATTAGAAGTAAAAGATTATATTAGGATAATAGCAGTGGAAATTGAGATGTAAAAAATGTTATAGAGGTGAAATAGCTTTACTAATTGGTTATCTGGGAGAGGGATGAGTAACAGATAATCCCAAAGTCACAAATATGGTAGAAGTGAAGAGTTCTGATACCACAGAGAGAAACAAGATTTAGGCAGGGAAGGTAATGAGCTTAGTTTGGGACATGTGGAATTCTTGGTGTTGAAGGCGAGTTAAGTGCCAAGGCAGCTATGGATGACACTGAAAAGGAGGGGAGAGAAGAGATAGGGAGGTAAAAGGAAAATGTGGGTAGACCTCTGCATATTGATGACAGAGTAAAAGAAGGAGAAAAAGAGGAACACTATCTAAGACAGCAACTGGTAGAACAAGACAACCAGAGGAGGTACAATCAAGTTTTCAAAATGGGGGAGCAAAAAAAAAAAACGTATTAACCCTGGAGTTCAAAAATCAATGTTCAAATCCTACCTATGTTCCCTTGAATACATCATTTAATGTTCTTCCACCTCTGGGTCCTCATTTCTAAAATAAACACTTGGATTCCAGAAAGCAATCTGAAATTATGTTCCAAAAGCAATTAAAGTGACCCCAAAGAGATCTAAGAGGGAAAGGATCCACATATACAAAACTATTTCTTACAGCTTTTGTGGCGAAAAGAATTAGAAACTGAAGGGATGTCCATCAGTGGGAGGGCGGCCAAACAAGTTATAATATATAAATGCAAGTAAGAAGTGACAAAGGGAATGGTTTCAGGAAATTCTAGGAAGACTTTTATGATGTGAGTAGAACTAGGAGAACAATTTATACAGTCACAACAACATTATCAAGATAACCAACTTTGAAAGGCTTTGGAACTCTGATCAACACAATGACCAACTACAATTTCCAAAGGATTCATGTTGAAACCTACTAACATCCATCTCCACACAGAGAATGGGTGGCCTCAGAGTACAGATTGGAGCATATTTTCTTTTCTTCGTTTTTTCGAATCAATGCTGGTATTTGTTTCACATGTCAATACATATTTATAACGGGTTTTGTTTTTCATGTTTTTTCAATGAGTGATGGAGGATAGAGGGAAAGAAAATGGAACTGAAAAAAACCTGGATTAAAAAAAATTTTTTTTTTAATTAAGGGGTTGAACCAGATAATTTCTGAAATCCTTTCGTAAGGAAAAGGGTCCCTTCTTACTCTGATACTGAGGAGGGAAATAAAGAAAGGGCTGCCAAGAGAATCAGAGGACTTGACGGAGCTTATGTAGAAGCTGAGGTCATCTTCGTAGGGCAATGGAGCAAAGTATGGATTGGGAAGCTGGCCAGAGGAGGTTTGAGTCTAACTACTGTGAGGAAAGTGACAGAGTCATTGGTAGAGGAATTAAAGGAATCTGGCAGACCAAATTTCTATCTGTGACATGATTAGGATATAAAACAAAGCAGGCTATTAGAAACTATAATATGTAATGCAGTGAAGCAGGACCAATGAAGACTGAAATGAAAAGAAATCACCTATAGGCCCGAGTTATCAAGAAAAAGCTTTGGAGAAACCCACATTTGGCCTGGACCTTAGGGGATGAATAGGTTTAAAAGAGCTGGAGAGGAGTAACAGAGGGCACCATGAACAAAAGGTGAGAAATCAGCATAATCATGGCAGGTGGACAGTGAAGATCATACACAGTTCCTTTGCTTGGCAAGGACAGAATTCCAGAACTGGGAGAATATTCAGAAGGCATCACTTCCAATGCTATATCACATTACTAGTCAAGGAGTTAGGAGGTACTGAGCTCAAACCTACCTCAGACTTGGCTGTGAGACCTTGGACAAATCTTTTTAATTTCTCTCAAGCTCAGTTACCTCTTGGGGATAACTATCTATCTCTTGGGGTTGTTGTACAGATGAAGCAAAATAACATGGCTTGTAAAATGCTTTATGAACTTAAAACATTATATAAATGATAGCTGTTATTATGGCCCTGGAATTCTAGGACAGCTAGGCGGCACAGTGAATAGGGTGCTGGGCCTAGAGTCAACAAGAGCTGAATTCAAACTCAGCCACAGATACTCATTAGTTGTGTTATTCTGAACAAATCACTTAACTCTGTTTACCTCAGTTTTCTCATCTGGAAAATGAGCTAGAGAAAGGAATGGCAAACTATTCCAGTATCTTTACCAAGAAAACCCCAACTGGGATCACAAAGTATTGGATATGACTAAAAAATGACTAAAAACAACAACATTCTAGTTTATGGAGTTCTTTATAGGACCCAGTTTTAGAATCCACCAAAATAACTATCCTTCTTACCTGTGAACTTGATCAACACACCATCTGTGACTTTATATAAGTCATTATTTCACATGTTGAATAGAAAAGAGAGCTGGGGTACTGAGCTATGTACACTGACATCACTTAAACAGTTAAGTCACTTAATCACTATTCTTTGAGAAATCACTGCTCTTTAGTCAACCCATCGAGCTAATGTGCCCAGCCAACATCTCGCCATCATCTTCATGAGTATCTCATTTAAAAAAAAAAAAAAAACTTTTTCAAATGGCTTGTTGAAATCCAGGGCTACCATGCTTACAGGGATGCACTCTTTGATGTATCAGTCTAATAACCCCATCCAAAAAGAATGAGATGTTTTTCTGGTATGACTTGTCCTTATTGAACTCCTGTTGGGTTAAGTGATTTCCCATCCTATTCCAAGTGCTCAGAAAACATCCTTTGCATCTCCCTTAGTCTAGAATTTTCCCAAGAATCCAAGGCAAGTCCATTTTCTAGGTTCACAGCAAACAGCCATTGAAAATTCAAACATTTTTCCATCTTCAATCCTGAGACATCTCTCCAGTTTGCCATAGATGTTCAATTAGTGCCAATGACTGCTCGACGTTTACATTCACAAATTGTTTCAATAAATTCCACTAGAGCAGATACTAAAACTTATTTGAAATTTATTCTTCCCTGCCAACATATTTGCACAGATTTCTATACATAGTTGGCACTTAAATGCTAACCTACAAAAAATTGTAAGCACTTAATATTTATTGCCTTGTTTCCTGCCTCCCCTATCAAGATATTTTAAAAATAATTTATTATCCATATAATATCATTAGCATGTTAGTAATATTATGAAATGATGATAATATATTAATATTTCAATAATATAATCCTATTATAATATAAATACTTATACTATTAACCATATATCATATTTATATAATATAAATAATATGTTATCCATATATTGCATTTTTCCTTATTCATATATAATATTCATATTATATATGTTCGTATGTAATAAAGCTTATAACTCTCCCAAGTTTGTGTAATTAGGAAATTTAACAAAGATACATTTCTATCTATTCCTTTGGATCATATAAGATCACAGATTTAGAACTGGAAAGGATCTTAGATTTTATCTAGTCTAACCCCTTCATTTTTACAAATCAGTAAACTGAGACTCAGAGAGAAGCTGTAGCTCATCCAATGTCATACAGATAGTAAATATCAGAAACAGAATTTGAACTCAAGTCTTCTGAGACTCGATTCAATTCTCTTCCTACAGAGGTTCTCGTAAAAGAGAAAGGTCCCATTCTTACTTTGAACAAAAGAACTTAAGTGAATCTGAATTCAAATCCAGACTCTGTCCCATCACTAGCTTCCGTTTCTCCTCTGGAAATTGAAGGGCACAGACTAGGTGACTTCTAAGATTTCTACCTGGTTCTAAATGCTGTAGAATGGCAGTTCCCCAGCCACAGGGCAGAGGGTGAGAGCTTTCTGGGCTCCTTTCCCAGAATCCCCCCTCTGTCTTGGCTCCCCTTCTCAAGAAAGAGCTAAACTTACCTGGGGGAGGTTACCTCTGGGGGCCTGGGATTCTGCCGAGTTTCTCAGTCTTACTCCAAGACTGATTGCATGTGACTGAAGATAACTCACCAGTTGACCTCTGGGAATCAAGGACTACCAGAAAGGGTTGCTCCTTCTGAAGAGCAGAGGCAGATGGAGGACTGTGTGACCGCCAGATCTTATAAAACACAATGGACTCCACGTGTTGGTTGTTGCTAAAATTCTTTCAGGCAAATGTCATTTGAGAAATCTGTTAAGAGATGTGATATTTACCATGATAACGACTTACAAAATGACTAGTGTACAGTGTTATAAAAGGAAAGAACAGCCTGAGCAACAACAATAACAACAAAAAATCTTACATAATTATAATGCTGACATTACAGGCAATTAAGTGACTTACAGAGCCCAAAGTCAGGAAACCTCTGACAATATCTGCAGGGAAGGAAATAACAATAATAATAATAATAACCAAAAAAGTTGCATAATTGCAATTCTAATATTAGAGACAACTAGTGATCCACACAGTGCTGAGCCCGAGTTCAAATCCAGCCTCTGAAACTTACTAGCTAAGAAACTAAACTAGGAAAGTCATTTACCTCTGTTTGCCTCAATGTCCTCATCTGTAAAATGGGGATAATAGCATCTACCTCCCAGGGTTGTCATGAGGATCAAATGAGATAACAATTTTAAAACACTTTTAACACAGTGCCTAGCACACAGTAGGCACTTAATGAATGTTCTACAGCAATATTTTTTTTTTTAGCAGCTAAATACTGAATTACTTCTTTCTCAGCACATGCTGAACACTTTTTGCAACAAAAGAGAATTCTACCCAGGTAATAAAAGAAAAAGCTACAAAAGCAATATCAAGTTGATCCATAATTTAATTGTGCCCTGGATATGTTAGCACCTCAATCAAGCATGGCCACCAGCTGCTTCTGTTTGGAAGGTGTGAGCTGTCTGCAGCCAATTCATCAATGGTCCCCAGGAAGAGGTAGCATCAGCTATTTTGTGATCAGGGTGCCAGGTTAATTTCCTTCCTTTTCCAAAAATCAATGTTCAGTTGTCAGCAGAGGATATTTTGATCACCCAAAAGCTGAGAGCCAATGGACCAGGGGAAGGAGAAAAACCAAGGGGATAAATACTCAGCTGCCATTTTAAGTGTGAAAAATAATCTCTCATTTAGGATCTACACTCCCTGAGGATCTCATGGCATTTCAGGGACCAAAAGCCCAGTCAAAAAAACTCCACTCGTTTGGGGGGAAAGTCCCAACCAACACTAGTGTGGTAGTCGGTGCTCCTCCAGAGTCCAGGAACCAGAGTTCAAATCCACTGTTGCTTACACCAGTGTGACTTGCAGAAAATCACATAACTCCTCTGGGTCTCAGTTCCTTCATCTATAAAAACAAAGGGTTGGGATTGAACTACATTGTCTTTCCCTTCTAGATCCAGGACCCCATGACCTGACCCACTGAGTCTCGGTTTACTTATCTGTAAAATAAAATGAAAATTGGTTTGAAGCCCTTTCCAAGGTTTTTTAGTTCATATGTGGCTCAGTCTCAGAATAGTGATTTATGATTCTGGGAAAGTCATATCATATATTCTGGGTCTCCATCTCATTTGTAAAGTAAAGGCGTTAGATAGAATATAGATGTAAAACATGCTTCCTGAGGTCTGAATGTGGTCCACTACTAACACCTGAGCTTAGGGCATCTAGGTAGTACCTTCGAGCCTAACCAGGAAGACCCAAGTTCTTTGATACTTCCTAGCTGTGTGACCTTGGGTAAAGCACTTAACTGCCTCAGTTTCCTCATTTGTAAAATATTTTGGAGAAAGAAATGGCAAACCATTCCATTATCTAGCTTTGTGACCCTAGGCAAGTCACTTAACCCTGTTTGCCTCAGTTTCCTCATCTGCAAAATGAGCTGAAGAAGGAAATGGCAAATCACTCCAGTATCTTTGCCAAGAAAATCCCCTAGAGCACAAGAACATAAAACCCCAAACAGTTCTTGTGCTCTAGGGGTATATATTCTATTGGGGGACATGGGTGCGAAAGAAACAGGCAAAGTAAAATGGGTGTGGGAGCTTTTCTGAATGGGAGTATCCTGAAGGACCTCACATAGAAGGGGTCATTTGATTGAGCTTTCAGGAAGTGGGAGAAAGGCTGAAGAAAACTAGAATCATTCACTACTTTGGATAAAGAGTAGAGCAGCCCTGGCTTGGCATATGGGAATACTCTGAATCCAGAGTCATAAAATCTGAAGCTGGAAGGGGCCTTAGGGAACAGGGTGTGTTGTTGATGATGATGATGTTCAATCATATCTGAATCCACTTGGGATTTTCTTGGCAAAGATACTGGAGTGATTTGCCATTTCCTTCTTCAGCTCATTTTGCAGATGAGGAAACTGAGGCAAATAAGGTTAAGTGACTTGTCCAGGATCACACGGCTAGTAAATATCCGAGGTTGAACTTGATCTCAGATAGATGAGTCTTCCTGACTCCAGGCCAAGTGCTTCATCCACTACACCATCCATACAGGTTTTAAGTTCCTAAATGTATTTCTTTCTGGGGAGGTTCCTTCACCTATAAAATTACAGAACTAGTCACTATTATTTAGCAACTACCTGGCACTTAATAGACGCTTATTGAAAAAAATAAACAAGTTTTACCTCAGGCTGCAAAACACTAATGAAGACTTTCTATCAGAATTAAACCTTTAGGCACCCAAGGTGGAAAGAGAATAATATTATAAAGCAGATACATAAGCTTTAAAAAAAAAAATTTAAACCTCTGAAGAAAATTCAAACTTAAACAATTGAACTTACCACCTTTTCTGATAAGCCAGTTCCTTCTGCTTCCCTCTTCCCTTTCTGCTCCACCGAGTACCCAGCTGTAAAACCTTATTATCTATCTCCTTCCCCTCCTCTCTCCTTCCCAGGTCACATCCAGGCAACAAGTCCCCCCTGAATGAGTGACTCCTGACCTTTCAGAAAGCTTGAATTCTGTGTGTTCTGGAGCTCAGGTGGAGAGGACAAGAGTTTCACTTGGAGAGGATCAGTCCTGGGCTACTGAGTGAAACCATCTTATAGCAACCTTTGGCCTGGGAAGGGAAAGGACATCATTCATTGTGAAAAGTATATGCCATTGGAAATTGAGGGAATGAATGCCCATCAATTAAGGAATGGCTGAACAAGATGTAGTATATAATTGCAATGGAATACTATTGTGTAATTTAAAATGATGATCAGGATGATTTAAGAAAAAAAAAACAGGAAAGACTTTTATGAAACTGATACAAAGTGAAGTGAGCAAATCCAGGAGAATGTTGTACATAATACAGCAATATTGTACAATAAAGAACTGTGAATGCCGTTGCTATTCTCAGCAATACAATAATCCAAGACAATTCCAAAGGACTTATGATGAGAAATGCTATCCATCTCCAAAGAAAGAACTGATGGAGTTTGAATGCAGATTGAAGTATACTTTTTTAACTATTATTTTTGAGTTTTTAGTCTGCATTTTATTTTGCAACATGGCTAATATGAAAATGTTTTGCATGACTGCACAATGTATAATCTATATCAAAATGCTTGCCTTCTCGAGGAGGGGGAAGGGGAGGGACCAAGGGAGGGAGAGAATTTGGAACTCAAAATTTTAAAAAATGAATGTTAAAAATTGTTGTTTATATGTAATTGAGAAGAAATAAAATAAAAATTAAATATTAAGTTTAAAAAAAAAAATTTAAACCTCTGAAGAAAATTCAAACTTAAACAATTGAACTTACCACCTTTTCTGATAAGCCAGCTCCTTCTGCTTCCCTCTTCCCTTTCTGCTCCACCGAGTACCCAGCTGTAAAACCTTATTATCTATCTCCTTCCCCTCCTCTCTCCTTCCCAGGTCACATCCAGGCAACAAGTCCCCCCTGAATGAGTGACTCCTGACCTTTCAGAAAGCTTGAATTCTGTGTGTTCTGGAGCTCAGGTGGAGAGGACAAGAGTTTCACTTGGAGAGGATCAGTCCTGGGCTACTGAGTGAAACCATCTTATAGCAACCTTTGGCCTGGGAAGGGAAAGGACATCATTCATTGTGAAAAGTATATGCCATTGGAAATTGAGGGAATGAATGCCCATCAATTAAGGAATGGCTGAACAAGATGTAGTATATAATTGCAATGGAATACTATTGTGTAATTTAAAATGATGATCAGGATGATTTAAGAAAAAAAAAACAGGAAAGACTTTTATGAAACTGATACAAAGTGAAGTGAGCAAATCCAGGAGAATGTTGTACATAATACAGCAATATTGTACAATAAAGAACTGTGAATGCCGTTGCTATTCTCAGCAATACAATAATCCAAGACAATTCCAAAGGACTTATGATGAGAAATGCTATCCATCTCCAAAGAAAGAACTGATGGAGTTTGAATGCAGATTGAAGTATACTTTTTTAACTATTATTTTTGAGTTTTTAGTCTGCATTTTATTTTGCAACATGGCTAATATGAAAATGTTTTGCATGACTGCACAATGTATAATCTATATCAAAATGCTTGCCTTCTCGAGGAGGGGGAAGGGGAGGGACCAAGGGAGGGAGAGAATTTGGAACTCAAAATTTTAAAAAATGAATGTTAAAAATTGTTGTTTATATGTAATTGAGAAGAAATAAAATAAAAATTAAATATTAAGTTTAAAAAAAATTAAGTCTCTGGAGTTCCCTAAGAGGAAAACAAAAAAAAAAAAAAAAAAAAAGATTCTACTATTTGGTAGTTCTACTTGTTCTACTTGTGCCCTGAGTTAGCAGACGACTAATTATATGACTAGGGAAGTCATATAACATCTCTAATTCTCTTTGATAAAATGATGGAGTTGTCCTACATGAACTCCAAAGTCTTTGCCCTTTGTAATAATTTAAGCCTCTGAATCAAATCAGGGCTGAACTACTGAGCGGTTACTCTGGTACTTGTCACCTCCTCAAGGACAAGGACCATATATCCTTTGTGGTGTCCAAAGTCAGGCTTCCCCTGGAAATGAAGGACCTGCTGCTATCTCCTTGTGTGACCTTGGTCAAGCCCTTTAAAATCCCTGAACCTCAGTTTCTTCAAATGGAAATTGGTGGGGATTGATGGAGTCAGAAGAAGGACCCAAGTTTAAATCCTACATCTGACATAAAATAGCTGTGTTCTCCAGCAGTCTCAGTTTTCAACCTCGGTTAAATTAGGATGCTAAATGCTTGCTCTACCCTGCCTTCAATGCTACATAAGCATGTTCTGTTATTGTTTTCCTCAGTGCCTAGATAGTGCTCTGAACATAGTGCTGAATAAATGGTTACTGACGAGTAAATGGATGAGCCATCTGTTAAGTGACTTTTTCCTGTTAAAGCAGGAAGAGGAAAGGGCTGTAGAGCTTCTCCATAGCAAATCTATCACAGCTAACATTTAGCATGTTTAATAGATTTCCTAAATCAAGCCAAACTGCCCTGAGCAGCTTCTAGAGGAGTTGTAGAAGAAAGAATACAAATAGAGGTCAAAGATCCATAAGATTTAAAGATAGCAAGGAAGTTTTGAGATCATTTAATCTAAGCCGCTCGTTTTATAGATGTGAAAACTGAGGTTGAAGGAGGCTGAACAGACTTCCCAAAATTATGACCACGACAAGAGGGAAGGAGAAGGAATCCATAAGTTTTATCAGATTTGTCTAGACCAAGAGAGAGAGGGAAAAGGGAGACAGAGACAGAGACAGAAAAACACAGAGAAAGGGACAGAGAGACAGAAGCGGGGGGAGGGAGAGAGGGGAGAGAGACAAAGAGACAGAGACAAAGAAGGAAAGAAGGAAGGAAGGAAGGAAGGAAGGAAGGAAGGAAGGAAGGAAGGAAGGAAGGAAGGAAGGAAGGAAAGAAGGAAGGAAAGAAGGAAGGAAGGAGAGAGGGAAAGAGGGAGAGAAGAAGAAAGGAAGGAAGGGAAGGAGAGAGGGAAAGAGGGAGAGAAGAAGAGAGGAAGGAGGGAGGAAAAGGGAAGAAGGAAGAAGGGAGGGAGGGAAGGAAGGAGTTAAGATAAAGAGATGATTGGGGAGGCCGGATATAGATGTGTCCATCTGGTGTGCAAACTCACTGGAGTTTAATTCCCATGGTGTTAGATCAGCAATTCTTAACCTGAGGTCTGTGAAAATTTTTTCGATATTTTAATAATGATATTTCAATGTTTCTTTTGTCATCCTATGCATTTTGCTTTATTCATCTAAAATCATTATTCTGAGAAATCCATAAACTTTATCAGATTTGTTTAGACCAAGGGTGGGGAACCTTTTTTCTGCCAAGGGCCATTTGGATACTTATAACACCATTCCCTGGCCTTACAAAATTATCAACCTACAAAAGCAGTGGGAGGTTGTAGTACTTAGCTCTCAGCTCACCATCACCTGCAGGTGATTATGCAACTGATTTCTTGGGCCAGAGGTTCCCCAACCCCTTTATAAACAATTAACAATCTCTATTCACTTTTTTCTATGAATAGTGTTAAGCCAAACTCTTTTGAGTACTTGTGAATCTCATTCAGATTGGGTGGTATTCTGGGCCACTTTGTACAAGGTCTGAAAAAGTAATTTCATTGATTTAGGAAACTCCCAGTATGAAAACTCCCTCTACAAACACAAAATGACAACCTGAATTTTAACTTACTGTTCCAGAGAGTTGCTTGAACTCTGAGATGGACACACAGTCATGGACCAACAGGAGTCCTCAAACTTTTTAAATAGGGGGCCAATTCACTGTCCCTCAGACTGTTGGAGGGCCAGACTATAGTAAAAACAAAAACTTTGTTTTGTGGGCCTTTAAATAAAGAAACTTCATAGCCCTGGGTGAGGGGGATAAACATCCTCAGCTGCTGCATCTGGCCCGCTGGCCGTAGTTTGAGGAACCCTGAATTGTACCAGGTGACAAAGAAATCTTGTGGCAATCCATAGAACAAAAATTCTGCTCCAGAAAGCAGAATCACTAAATTTAAGTGGAAGTTGAAAAATAACAAGCTTAGATTTGAGTAAGAATCAACTTTCCCAACAATTACAGCTGCCTCAGAAGGCTTGGGGGGAAGGGAGGACCGTGTTCCCATTTAACTAGATGGATGAGAACTTCATAGGTATTGAGGGGATTTTTGTTCGTGTGTAGATTGCATAAGCTGACTTTTAAGGTCCCTTTCAACTCACCTTTTGAGATCTAAAAAAAAAGATGAGGAGGACCTCTCTAACTATAAGGAATGTCTCTTCCATTTGGACTTGCAGAAGATATGTCTAGGAGGCAGCTGAGTATCCAGTGAGTAAAGCCTGGAGTCGGGAAGACCTGAGTTTAAATAACTGAACAAATTACCTGTTTGCCTCAGTTTCCTTATCTGTACAAGAAGAATAGCACCCACCTCCTAAGGAATAAATGATGTAACATATAAAGTGTTTATAGAAAACTTATAGAAAACATATAAAAACTATAAAACTTATAGAAAACTTCCAAGCCTTATATAAATGCTCATTTTTACTATTCTAAGACAATTGGGACACCTTTATTTATCTCTCTATTTTAGGTCTCTCTTGACATTGATAGTAAGAGCATTTTGTTCTTGTTGGTTTTAGTCATTTTTCAGTCACGATCAACTCTTTGTGATCCCACTTGGGGTTTTCTTAGTAAAAAAATAATAGAGTGGTTTGCCATTTACTTTTTCAGCTCATTTTATAGATGAGTAAACTGAAGCAAACAGGGTGAAGTGACTTGCCCAGGATTACAGGCTATTAAGCGTCTGAGGGCCCAGTTGAACAAAGCCGGCATTCTAGGCTCTATGGCGCCACCCAGCTGCCTTCACCAGTTGAAGTATTTTCCATTGTTGAGTCTGTAGAAGAATTGACCCACGAAGATGCGTTGTTAGGAGATTGATTTTAAAGCTTCGTGTTCTTGACTAAATTAAATGCTTTTTAAAAATTAGCAAACAATTATCAAACAGCTTTTCTTCTCTATATCTTCCTATCAACTGTTTTTGTGAAAGAATGAATGAATACCAAAAATGTATTAATGTACCAAAACAGCTAGTTAATGGCTGGAGATACAAACACAAAAAGCAGGACAGTCACTGTCCTTAAAATGCTCACGTTCTTATACATGAAGACTATATCACATATAGAGAATTGGTTATAACACAGTATAATATACTACATAATTATGTAATATATTAGAGATATTATAATGTATTATAATATATTACTTATAATGTATTACAGATTACAATAATATATCACTTATGAAATATTGTAATTTATTACTTATAGAATATTAAAATAATGTATTACTTATAGAGCATTATAACAATATATTACTTATAATATAGAATATCATAAAGTATTACTTATAGAATACTATAATAACATATTACTTATAATAACGTATACTAATAATATACAGTCCACTGTGTGCCTGGTACTGAGTCTCACAACAACTCTGGGAAATAGGTGCCATTATTATGCTCATTTTACAATAGAGGACTCTGGTGTAGGAGAATGTTAAGTAGCTTATCCAAGGTCACACAGTTAATAAGTGTCTGAGGCTGGATTGGAACTGGATCTTCCTGACTCCAGACCCAGTGCCCCCTACCTCACTGGGAACTCACAGGGAAGGTGAATGTAGCCATAGAGCAATTGAGATTCTCCTTCTAGGAATGGCAGTGTTGAGCTGATTATTATTCCCAGAGAAAACAGGGAAAGCAGACACGGGAAGAGGAAGCGTATTCGGGCTATGATATGATGTCCCGATAGCTGGAGAGCAGCAGCCCACTTGAGTGAGTCCAGGTAGGAAGAACTCTCTATCGACCCCAGAGCAAGGGCTGGAGGTAAAGAGGAATTTCCTGAAGACAGCCAGGGAGATGTCTAGAGTTTGCTGCAGAAGTTTTTATAACTTTCCTATTCCCTGCTTCTTACATTGTGACCTCCTAAAGGTCGGAGACTTTTTTTTTTTTTTTTACTTATTTTGTATCCCCAGTATTTAGCACAGAAGCAGCAGTGGATGGTCCAATTCCTAGAGTCAGGAAGACCCAAATTCAATTATGGCCTCAAGACACTTCCTAGCTGTGTGATTCCGGACAAGACATTTTACCCTTTTTGCCTCAGTTTCCTCATCTGTAACATGGGAATAATAGCACCTATCTCCCAAGGTTAATATGAAGATCAAAGTATTTTTTACAGTAATAATTGGAAGCACTTAGTATGGTGCCTGATACACAGTAAGACCTATAATTGCTGGGTTATTTGATTAAAAATAATTTTGAGTGTAGCAAGTTCCATTGTCATCAAAGATGAAAAATGTTTTAAAAACGCAGAGACAAATTTGTTCCATCCTTTATCACTCTCCTTCCATCTTCATTTTCAGATACTATTGGAATGATTTGGCCCAGTGCCTGGCATACAATAAGCACTTAATAGATGCGTATCAGCTTGTTTAGTTAACTAAATATCACACTAAGCTTACTATAGACTTTTTTCCCTTAGTCCACATTATGTTATGAAGTGATCTTGCTTATAACCTTCTATTATCCTCCTCTATGAGATTTTGCAAATGAGTTGATATCCTAAATTCATTCTGCCCTCAGGGGCCAATTATTGTCACTTGGCAAGGAGACGAAGTGTTTGCTGAGTTGGTTTCTGAGTCCTTTGGGCCTCCCTGTTGTATTTACTTGCTTTATATCAATTAAACATCTGAAGAAAATGGTAACTATCAATGTCAATGTCTTCCTTTACCCATTTCTCATTTCTCAGCATCAACAAAGCATCTGAATGTCAGGCTGGAAATAGGATCATTGTGTTGCTTGTATTTTTCATCTAGCATCCTTTATGAAGACATGACAGTATGATAGTATCCTAAAGAAAGATGCATGGTCAGTATGTGGCTGCCACCCATTACCATGATGACTGACAAGTGGAACTCAAGGACATCCTAGTTATATATGCACAATCCTCTTTTTCTAGCCTCCGTTGATAGTTGACATTTTTCTAGTTTAAAGTCAAAAGAAAATCTTTTTTAAATGGCTATTTTCTGCTGTGAATGACTTCGGCATTCTCAGCAACACAATGACCCAAGACAATTCTGAAGGACTTATGATGAAGGGTACTGTCCATCTCCAAGGGAAGAATTGTGGAGTCTGAATGAAGATTGAAGATACTTTTTCTTTTTTTATTTTGAAGTCTGGGTTTTCTTTCACAGATTGGAAATGTGTATTACATGACTACACATGTGTGATTTATGTCAAACTGCCTGCCATAGAAGCAAGAGAGGGAAAATGTTTAAGGGAAAAATGTTGTTTTTACATGTAATTGGGGGAATAAAATAGTAAATAAAAATAATTTTTAAAAATAAATAAAAATGGATATTTTCAAGGTTAGTTATGAGCAGAAAGGAGGAGAGATTAGTGGATGAGAATAAAAGATAATAGATGAATAGCCAGGGACTACACTGGTTTTTATGAACTATTAAAAGCTGAAGAAAGGCTCTAGAAGACCATGAAGGGTTTCTCTGTGAAGGGTTTATGGAAATACATGAAGAATAGTCCAGGATAAGAGGGCATGAATGGACTGTGATCTGAAGAGTGGACGGAGTACTGAGTGACACATGAGAAGATCACAACTTCTTTGAAATGAATCAAAACTCCCAACTTTGTAGAGCCCAGGGGTCTACTCTCAGTTTGCAAGGAGTTCTGAGTGCTTCAAGTGTACTGTTGGGCTCCAGTTTGATCAGCTAGCTGAAACCAACAGACTCAAGTTCAAGTATGAAATGAATGTTCTCTGTATTGATAAATTCTAGCCCGGGGTGATCTCAAATTACAAAGGCAGAATTTTTATTCACTTCTGTCAGATAAGCAATATTCCCAGGTCTGGGAGGCCTGACCTCATAAATGAATTTACAACGAACACCCATGATTCATTTTCCTGAAGCGTAAAGAGAGATGAAAATTTCACAAGTCTTGGTCCTTCCACAACACCACTGAACTTGGGAGCAACCACTTCAAAGGCTGGCTCCCCAGAAGGGAGATGCATCAGAAGCCCAACTTCTTGAAGCTGTGACCTTTTCACATGACCACATTCTGCAAACTCAGTCTAGGGCTACTGCAGACAAACAACCCACCAGAGGCACATCTTCCTAATTTGGGAGTTTTAATAACTGTATAATACATTGGGGCTCCTTAGGGGAGAAAGGGTGACAAGTCATGAATCTATTCTAATTACTTATCTTCGGAGAATTGAATTAGAAACAAATCATTTTCTCTTTCTCTCTAACGGTAAATGAATTAGAATAGATGCTCATACTTGCTGACTTGAATGCTCCAGGGATATGTTTATAAGAACAAAGTTTGGTAGCAAGTTCTAAAAACTGAATAATGAGTAAAATTTTATTTTAAGCTCAAGGGGCATGCCAATAACAAAAAGAGTCAATAATTGTTAATTTGAGGAACTGAAAGAGACTGACGTAACAGTTTAGCTTTTATAGAATATAAGCTTACTTAGGGCATGTACTGTTTCATTTCTCTCCGCATCAGCAGTCTCACATACCAAAAAATCAATCAACAAAAAACATCTGCCAAGTGTCCAATATGTATACTACAGAGGGCACTGGGAAATAAGATTAAAAAATTGAGTCTCTGCCCTTGAGCTTAGAATAATAAAAAATAATAGTCTCTCTCTCTCTCTCTCTCTCTCTCTCTCTCTTCACACCTGCCTCCCTCCCTGGGGCTCACTCTTTGATGGGATGCTTCCTCCCAGAACCTCCATTTTAAGGTCACTTCCTTACTTTCCAACTTGAACCCTTGACTCTTCTGGATGTTTTCTTCCATTTCCCCACTCCCTACTCCTTTTTCAGCTTTCTCCTTCTTCCCCCTACGTGTCTTCTCCCATCAGAACGTAGCTCCTTGAGGACAGGGGCTGTCTCTACTTGCAATTGTAACCTCAATCCTGTGAAGAGTATGTGGTCTCTTCAGCAACTGGTGGTGATGACGGTGATTCTACAATGCAATTAAATTAAAACTCAAATCCACTTTTTTTGAGATATCAAGATGTGCTTGTGATATGTTTGATGTTCTAAAAAGCAAAATCAGGAATCAAGACTCAGAACAATATAGTTTCTGGCTCTGTCTTTTAACAGGGAAGTCCAAAAACTGAATAGCAACTCCTATTTCTAAGTCATTTTAAGGCTTAGCTTTCTGCCAAAAATAACAAGATAGGTAAATCTGACACCTTTTTCGTCTTACAGTGGGAACAACTGAGAATCAGTTGCCTGGTGGCATACCAAGGTACCTTATCCCTTGAAATGTTCAAGCAAGATGGAATTACCATCTGGTAGGAAGGGCACAGAAGGGAATTCTTCCCTGGCTGGAACATAGAACTAGAGAGACTCCTTGGGCCTATAATTAATAATAGGCTAAGTCCTTTTTAGAACCAAGCCCGCTATGAGCTATTCTCTTCCTCCTCATAGTGTCTTCTATTTAATGGCATCTTTCTCCTTACTCTCAATCTGTGAAATTGGTTTTAAGGTAGAAAAAGGATGTGAAAATGGAATGGTCAAGGACTTTCTAATTACCTTGATTTGCTTGACCTTACTATCCCGAAGAGATAACAGACCTGGAAATCAGATAAAACTGAACATTCTTTGATGGATGTGTCCAAAGTTTCTTGTGGTATTCGCATGCTGGAAATTCCTTGCAATACTGGCATCCTGAATTCAGAAATTCCCTTGCTCTTCCAGATGATATGAATCAGTCTGAGTTGGTTATCTCCCAGTTCCAAAAAACCCAGGCCAGAGATGACCTGATAAAAGACCAGTGATTACATCTACCCCATGATTTTTGTCTTCATAACCCCGCTGCCCATGACTACCTTGAGTTCAGTTCTGTGTTCCTATGTGTGCATGTCCACTTACTCAAGAGCAATCAAGTCACAGATAAAGAATAAAATAATAATAATAGCTAACATTAATATAGCACCTACTATAGGCAATATGCTAAGCACTTTACGATTCCATCTCATTTAGTCCTCACAATAACCCTGAGAGGTAGGTGTTCTTATTATCTTCGTTTTAAAGATGAGGAAACTGAGGCAGTCAAAGTTTAAGTGTTGGAGACCAGATTTGAACTACAAACCCATATGATCAAAAAGGCTTTGGTGATGGATAGAAGGCTTCTACACCTATTCTTCATATGATCCTCACCCCAAAGAAAGGTAAAGCAAAAAAACGGCATTATACCTATTTAACAGATGAGGAAACAGGCTCACACACTAATAAGAAGGAAAGTTCGGTTCCCTCTCCAATTCAAAAAAGCCCATAGGAACACATTAAAGCACCTAACGGCTGAGTCAACCACCCAAAGCACTGAATTAAAATCACTTCAAGACTGGGCTGAAATAACCCATTCAGAAAGAATCCTGCAGATATGAAAACACTCCTTAGTGGTTAGTGTGGCCATCCTCCTGCCTGAACAGCTTTCAGGACAGTCCAGTTATAAAACTGCCCTCCATCCACAAAAGGATCCTCCTTCCTGCCAACTGGGGACAGCCTGGTTAATTCCACCTGAGAGAAAGAGGCTGAAGGACACAAAGGCAGGCCCACCAGAAGAGACCAGCCGTCCAAAAGCGGCTCATAAATGGACAGTCTGGTGAGTTATTTTTTTTTTCAACCAGCCTGGACACAGCCCAGCCTGATGGTCAGTCTGTTTGCTTGTTTAAAAAAAAAAAAAGAAAAGAAAAGAAAAGAAAGAAAGAAAAAGAGAGAGAAAGAGAGAGACAGACATTTCAAACAGGATTCCAAAAGTTTATTCATACAAATAACATCTGTAAAATTCGTTTAAAAAATGTATAGCAAAGGGAAAACAAAAGGATTTGTGTACAAACTGGTAGCATTTGATAGACACTTACACAGTAAGAGGTTTACAACATGTGGTCAGAGAGAAAACAACTAGAGGATAAGGTGGGATTCCCGATACAAACACCAGAATGATCAGGAGGGATTGCTTCCAAGGTCCCAGAAGAGCTCCAAAACAAAGCCCCTCTGGATTCACTGTTCAGGACAACATAAGGGGCCAGCCCTTCTGTCATTATATATAATCATGTCATTCTGTGCTCTTTCCTTTATTATCCTATTTTGGAAGCCCTGGAGGAGGAAAGGTATCTTGATGGGAGAAAAGGCACATAAACAAATAACCCTTAAAGCAAAACTGTACAAACGTGCTTTAAAAGTATTGTATCTTAAAAGCAATAACAACAATGAGAAATGACGTAGTATAGTGGAGAGGACTCCCAAGTCCAGAGTCAGGAAATCCTAGTTTCAAATCTTGCCTCAGACAGTTAGTAGGCTGTGAGACCCTAGGCAAGTCAGCTACGTCTCTGTGCCTCTGTTTCCTGCTCTATAAAATGAGAAGGCTGGACTAAGCGGCTTCCAACTTTCTTCCGGCTCTAAATTTATAATTCCACTAACAGGCTGTGCCCAGCTTTGTGTAAAAGAGCTGTTTCTGGAAAAGCCCATGTGGAAATACTGCTACATATCCAATTTTTACCAGACAAAAGAGAAATGACAATTTACATGCTAACTAGTTCCTGTTTTAAAGGGAAAGACAACATCAATAATTTCAGATTTTCATATTTTGGTTTGGGCTAAAATGGGATATACCTGAGGCTCCTTTTCTCTTCTCACCATGAGAGAGAACTTAGCTCATGGAAAACTCCAGAGAGCTTGGGGTGTTCTTAGCCTCCCTCTCCTTCAATGAGCTCTAAAGTTGTCCTGAATTCCGCACATCCATGCTACAAATACGTGTCATGATGTATTTCCTTGGTCACAAGTCCCTCAGCTTAGCACTGACAACAGAGAGCTTGTCAGTTCCACACCCATGGGTGACGTTGGTCACTGTGTCAAAGATCCCACTACAGAACTAGTTTCTCATATGGTCTTAAGACTGGCAAACTGCATTTTAATAATGCAAAAAAGCTTGGCATTTTTAATTCACATGGCTAGCCATATTTCTGGAATAATTTGAAGAGGACCAAGGGCTTCTCCCTCAGATATGACAGTGACAGCCCTATTGATCTCCAATTTATAGACTACAAAACTGAGGCTCCAAACAGTAAAGGGAGTTGCCCACGGGTGAGGGGCAAAACTCCAGCTCTGCTGGTCTCATTTCACAGCTTTCATGATGAAAGAACTCTGGGCTTGCAGAAAAGAACCTGAGCGTTTGGGCCCTCAATTAGCCACTATGGGACCTTGGGCAGTGTCCCCATCTAGAGGACTCCATGAGGGAGCTCTTTTGTATAAAGATACTCCCCTCCTGCTTCTTTCCCATCCTGGTTTGGCTGCACCATTAGCAGATTTCAAGAGTCCTGATATAGTCATGGTCCCCCAATAAGGAACAATCCTCTTAAGCCATTCCTTTACACATGAACCAAATCCTATGGAGTTCTTTGTTGGTTTAAAAAAAAAAATAACAGCATTTATAATCTCACTGAGATGGAAGGAACTTCCAATGACCACCTGGTTCATTTTGTAGATAAAGAAACTTAAGACCCAAAGAGATTAGCAGAACAGTCACATTCAGGACACTTTCCCTTAATAAAGATGGGTTTCCCCTCCCCAAAGCTATTTTCCAGTAGAAAGGTATTCACCCACCCAAAATAAATGGATTCTAATAAATTTGAGTTCAGATAATGAAGGATTCTGACCAGGATGTAGAGATGACGGGATCAAGAACTCAAGACATCAGTCCCAAATCACATTTCTAGAGTCTGCTGATAGCTGGCCCATACTCCAGGGAAGTGGGAGTGGAAGGAAGTGAAAATATGTGGATTAATAGATTTGGTTTTTCCTCATCCTTCCATAATAACTGCTTTCTAAAGGAGCAAGTTTGAAATCTAAAGATTCATTTTACTGAGTCAATCTAAATCAACATTTCAAACAAAAGACATTTTTAAAGCAGTTTTTTGGGGGGATAGCCCAGATCTGTGATTTCACTGTAAAGGCCCCTGGTATGAAAACTCCCTTCAGTATACTGCCACTTCCAGCTGTTTGAGGCACTGATAGGTTAATGACTTTCCCCTTCACGGCAGAGGCAGGAAGTGACCTCATGTCTTCCTGACCCCAAAGCCAGTTGGGTCTCCCGCCACTACAGAACACTGCTTCTCATAAAGCACATTTATGGGATACAAATCATAATAATTTAAAAGATAGCCTCCTCTTAAATGCCTTCCCCCACAAGAGGAAGGGAGGGAGGTAAGAGTTGATCTGTGAAAGCACCTTCCTAGAATGACCCTCCAAATCTGAAAGGCATTTCCCCTGCTTCCCAAATATCTACTTTTTTTCTGAGTCTCATTAATTATGTCAACCAATTTGAAAATGTCTGAAAATAGAATTATATCAACAGTGTAACAAGCTACATAAATTTCCTTTTGCATCTGAAAGTACAAACTGTTAACAACAATAATGATTATGGAAAACAAGATTAAAGGTGTGCTCATTTGGGGAAAAATCTACATAAACATTATTCATCTGACAACAAGCACTTGTAATGAGTTCAATACTGCAAAATGATTCACAGTTTAGTATCCTTGACATACAGAGTCTGATTGGGACATCCCCACCCCCCATTCCACCTAGCCACAAGCAGTCACAGATGCCTTACTTACACTGGGCAGAGCACTATCATTCTAAAGCTTGGAGTACATATAAAATTCCAAGATTATCAACAGTCACATATGTTTTGAAACTAGGAGACACGTGTATGGTCTTGAGGTTGGTTCCATTTGTGTAGAAGGTCTGTAACGATTCACCGGTGTCCACGTTCCACCACTATCAAAAGACAAAAGAAATTCTCAGATTCAGTTAATGGTCTCCACAATGAATGACAAAATCAGAGAATCCAAGAGCTAGAAAGGACCTTAGCGGCTTCCTTGTTCAACCCATAGTTACAATAAAGAGCGTTGTGTCCCTGCTAACTGCCATCCATGCCTTCACTCCCCTTCCACTCCCAAGCCCACTTAAAACCAACACAACTGCAGGTGGCAGGGCCCTCACGTGGAGAGGGCATCTGAAGGGCAATGTGGGGTAGGGAAGACCTGGGTTCAAAGCTTGATTCTGGCATTTGATCTAGTATAAAATTGACAAACTTGAGCCTCAACCTCCTTCGCTGCAAAGTAAGACTATTCCTATTACACACAATGGCAGTCTCACTGGGTTGTGAGTTCAGTCAGATTGCATAGAAAGCATTCTGTAATGTTAAAGTGCTACCTAAAGGTCAGCTATTGTCAATCTGATGTTAGGAGGAGGTTCTGATGGAGCTGGTCCAAAGATGTTTGCTATGCTCTTATTGGGCATATGCTAGGCTATGCTCTTATTATATACTTCATGCTTTTTAAACTCTTAGCCAAGTGAATAAAATGACCTCTTGCTGTAACTTCAATTAAAATAATTTGTCATTTACCAGTCAGCCTCCCCCGGTCCCATAGTGACTGCGACACAAATCAATCCGGCACCAAGCATGGATTAAGTGCCTGTTATGTGCCAGGCTTTGTGCTAAATACTAGTGTTACAAAGACAAGAAGGAGATGCTTCCTGTTCTCCTAGAGATCAGAGACTGATAAGGGAGACATGAAAACAACTATGACAGAGACAGGGTCTGCAGTAAAGGAAGCAACCGTCTGAAGGAAGCAGGGATTCTAGAAGAGAGAGCAAGGAGGCTCTCTCCAGCCACGATGGCATGGTCTGTGGGATGATCACACCCCACAGTGAAACTTTCACCTCCCAGACTGTTTGTGGAGTTGGGGTCTGAGTCCAGGAAGACTGGGGGAAGCTCGGCTGATTGGGAACGCCCAGAGTGAGAAGGAAGCAGCACGCCAAGTCGGCTGGCTGCAGGAGAGAGGAGCTCCACATCTGGGGTTCCAGGTCAGAGGGGAGAGCTGGAGGGAAGCTAGAGGCACCACCTCCTCACCCCACGATTCAAGGTGCTTACACTAATAGTTCTTAATTAAAAAATAATAATAATAATGAACTGGTAATGAGGAAAGAACCCAAGCATAGAAACTTACTATGGGAACAAGAAAGACTGGGGATCATCTTCAGAGGACACTGAAGTAAAAAAAGAAAAAAAAAAAAAGCCTCTTCTACTCCAAAGAGTAATGTTAAATAGCTTCCTGCCCAGAGAGAACTTACAAAAAACTCAAAAAAAAAAACTTCAAAAACCAAGTAAGAGTGCTTTGAAGAATAATTTTAAAAAAGAACCATCTAAGAAAAAGACTATGGGAAAAAAAATTAACCAATTAGAAAAGGAGATACAATCTTAAAAATGAAAATAATTCTTTGACAATTAGGACTGGGCAAGGGGAAGCCATTAAAGCTATAAGAGACTACAAAATAACAAAACAAAATATAAAGAATGAAAAAAATAGAACAGAATCTAAAACATAAGAAAAACAACATATCTGGAGAACAGATCAAAAAGAGAAAATATAAAGAATAATTGGAAAATATAAAGAATAAAAACTGTGACCAATTGTCCTGAAGAACAGGAGGGAAAAGTACAAATTGAAAAAATTCACTGATCACCACTTCTAAGAGATCCTTTGTGGAAAACATTTAGGAATATTATTGCCAAGTTTCAAAATCCTCAGATCAAAGAGAATATTTTGCAAGAAAAAAACAAACAAAACCAATTCAAATATGCTGGAACTATAATTAGAATTATACAGGATTTACCAGCAGCCATAATAAAAGACTGCAGGTCCTGTAATAATATATACCAGCAATCAAAAGAACTAAGCCTATAGCCAAAAATATATCCAGCAAAATTATCCATAATATTGAATGAAAAAAATGGATATTCAACAAACTTATTTCCAAGGAACTCAACATGAATAAATCATTTGTGATTTTTACACAGAAACATATATCATATGTGATTGACATCAGTAACTGCACTGCTCAAAAGAAAGATTGGGGCCAAGTTAAACATGATCTGATTCTAAAATGCAAAACTGTTATGGAATGATCTGTAAGGAATGATCAGCAGGATAAATACAGAGAGGCTTGGAGAGACCTACATGGACTGATGCTAAGTGAGATGAGCAGAACCAGGAGATCATTATACACTTCGACAACGATATTGTATGAGGATGTATTCTGATGCAAGTGGATTTCTATGACAAAGAGCCCTAACTGAGTTTCAATGGATAAATAATGGACAGAAACAGCTACACCCAAAGAAGGAACACTGGGAAATGAATGTGAACTATTTGCATTTTTGATTTTCTTCCCGAGTTATTTTTACCTTCTGAATCCAATTCTCCCTGTGCAACAGGAGAACTGTTCGGTTCTGCAAATATGTATTGTATCTAGGATATACTGCAACATATTTAATATATATAGGACTGCTTGCCATCTTGGGGGGGTGGGGGGGTGGGGGGAGGGAGGGGAAAAAACGAAACATAAGCGAGTGCAAGGGATAATGTTGTAAAAAAATTACCCTGGCATGGATTCTGTCAATACAAAATTATTATTAAAAAAATTAAAAAAATAAAATGCAAAACTGTCTAGGAAAAGGTTAAAAAAAAAACTTTACACAAATGAAGTGCAGATGAAGAACTGGCAGAGCCATTAAAGGAGGGAAGAAGGCTCATAGTTTTGAAAACCCATTCACATTGGGAATGGGTTCCATACACACACACACACACACACACACACACACACACCATGAAGCATATAGCGCCCTCCAAAATCTATAAAGAAATCAGGGAGGAGGAAATAGGATAAAGGATGTATACAAAGATGTATAGATTTATGGCAGCAGGACAAAATTGTAGATTAATAGGAAAGGGATAAAGGGGGGAAGGGTGATATAGGATAAGATGGAATACAAAAGGGTGTTTAATTAACAAGAGTGGGATAAGATCTATAGGTTAATGGGAATGGAATAAAGAGGGAAAGAAAGGGTAGAGAGAGAAGATAAGGAAGAGATCCTTGAATGGAGGAGGTAGGGGTGGACAAAGAGGGTTAAGGAGAAGCAAAATTAAAGTAGAAGAGATAGCAGGGAAATAAGAGATATACAAGGATCAGGAGTAGAATTTATTGGGGGAAAAAAGTAGGATTGGTAATCATTGATCTTAGACAAAGCCAAAGATTCAACCAAGAGACTAACATCATATGTCAGTCATATTAATATTGTTTTAGAGCCATGTTTACACATGGATAAATGTGTGTGCATATACATATACAAACATATGTGTGTCTGAATATATGTGGATATGTATGCGTGTAAATATATATATGTGTACATAGATAAATATATATATGTGTGAATATATATGTGGATATGAATATATTTTATATATATGTAGATGTATGTATGTCTGTATGGAGAGTGAAGAGAAAGAGAGAGTATATATGTATATATAAATGGAAGCAAAAAAAGATGGGCATTCATGAATATAATTTCTTCCATTATTGGGTATTCTTTCTTGAAATGAAAACTTATCGATATATACTTTGAATCCTCCCTGATATTCTGCTGGGCATATGACAATGTTTTGTTTGTTGTTGTTGTTTTTTATTTTCCTTTTCTTTTATTATTATTATTTTTTCTTTATTTCCTATTTAGTTCAAAATAACTACAGAAAATAAAATGCTTGGGAGTTGACCTACTAACACATGAACTATGTGAGCATAATTATAAAACACTTTTCATATAAATTAAGTCAGATATAAACAATTGGGAAAATAGTAATTGTTCAAGGGTAGGTCAAGAGTGAAGGAAGATGGCCTAGCAATACCAGCTCTCAAATTATATTATAAAATGGTAATCATCAAAAAAAAAAAATCTGGTACTGGCTAAGGAACAGTGATAGATCAACAGAATAGATTAGGTATACAATACATAGCAGTAAATGACTACAGCAATGTATTTTTTGATAAACCCAAACATCTAAGTTCTTGAGAAAGGAACTCACTATGACAAAAACTTCTGAAAAAACTGTAACAATTTGAGAAATTAGGTATAAACTATCATCTAACACCATATACACCAAGAGAAGGTCAAAATAGGAACATGCTTTAGATATAAAAAGCAATGCCGTAAGTAAGCAAATTAGGGAAGCATGGAAATTTTTACCTATTAGATCTATGAATAAGGGAAGAATGACCAAACAAGAACTAGAGAACATTAGAGAATGTAAAATGGATAATTTTGATTATATTAAATTTAAAAGGGTAACAAAACTAATACAGCCAACATGAGAAGGAAAGCAAGAAACTGGGAGGAGAGAATTTTATAGCAAGGTTCTCTGATAAAAGTTTCATTTCTCAAATATAGAAAACTCAAGCAAATTTATAAGAATATGAGTCATTCCCCAACTGACAGTCAAAGAATGTGAACAGTAAGTTTTCAAAAGAAGAAATCAAAATATACGAAAAAAAAAATGCTCTAAACCACTGCTCATCGAAGTGAGTAGAAGCAGGAGAGCATGTATACAGCCACAAGATATGATGATCAATTCTGATGGACATGGCTCTTTTCAATAATGAGGTACTTCAGGTCATTTCCAATGAAGAGAGCTGTCTGTACTCAGAGAGAGGACTATGGGGACTGAGTGTGGATCACAACATAGTATTTTCATTTTTTGTTGTTGCTGTTTGCCTGCATTTTGTTTTCTTTCTCATTTTTTTCCTTTTTGATTTGATTTTTCTTATACAGCATGATAATTCGTGGAAATGTGCATAGAAGAATTGAACGTGTTTAACATATATTCAATTACTTGCTGTATAGGGCAGGAGGTGGGGGAAGGAAGGGAGGGCAAAACTGAAACACAAGGTTTTGCAAGGGTGAATGTTGAAAATTATCGATGCATGTTTTGAAAATAAAATGCTATAATTTAAAAGAAACGAAAGAAAAGAAAGAAATCACTGCTCATCAGAGAAATGCATACAAAAACAATGCTTGAGATACTATCCCATACCTGTAAGATTGGCTAATATGACAGAAAAGGAAAATGACAAAAGTTGGAAGGAAAGTGGAAAAATTGGGATATTAATGCACTGCTGGTATAGTTGTGAACCAATCCAACCATTCTGGAGAGCCACCTGTAACTTTGTTGAAAGAGATACAAAATTATGCATATCCTTTGATCCACCAATATCGCTTCTAAGACTATATCTTAAAGGAAAAAAAAAGGAAAGGGATATATATATGTATGTAAAATTATGGTGGCAAAGAACTGGAAATTGTAAGGATACTAACATGACTGTGATAGAATATTGTTGGGTTATAAGCAATGATTAATAGGTCATTTTTAGAAAACCCAGGAATACTTATAATAACTCATGCAGAATGAAGTGAGCAGAATGAGAACACTACATGTACACAGTAACGGCAATATTATACAATGATTAGTTATGAATGACTTAGCTATTCTCAGCAATAAAATGATCCAAAACAATTCTAAAGGAGTCATGATTAAAAAATGCTATCCACCTCCAGAGAAAAAATTGGTGGAGTATGTATGCAGATCAAAGCATACTTTTTTAACTTTATTTTTCTTGGCTTGTTTGGTTTTGGGCTTTTTTTTTTTTTTGGTAACATTAAAGTGGATACATGTTTTGCATCATGGTACATGTATGATCTGTATCAAATTGCTTGTTTTCTCAAGAATAGGGGAAGGCAGGGAGGGTAAGAGAAAATTTGGAACTCAAAATAAAGATGAATGTAAAAAAATTTTTGACTATGTTATTGAGAAAAATAAAATACATTAAGAAAGACAATAATTTTTTAATTCTACCACTGGCACAAGCAGGCTAACTGACCCTGATCAAGCGGCTTCACCTCTAAGGCCCCAAGCTACTCTCTGAGACTTACAGCTGCAGTAAGGGTAAGGGATTGATCAATTTGGAATCTACATGATGGTAACATAAAAAGTATTTTAAAAATGAGTTTTTCCAAAGCTGCACTTCTTTAAAATTCTCCTACGATAATGAGCATTTTTTTTCCCTTGCACTGGTCAGAATCATAGCAGCCTGAGTGCCATTTTATGTTCCTATTCTACAACCCAGCCTGGGCAAACTACAAGCCCTTATTTCTTTAATGCTATCATTAGCAACAACTTGGGGAGTTAAGGATTCTCGGCTCCCAGACACCTCCTTTATCTTCCTGACATTCCATTTCAAAGCCTCCACGCTAAGGAGTAAACAGGCTCCGAAGGCCCATGTTCTCAGACGGCAGAGAAGCCATTTCTTTTCCTTTTAATTTGCTCCATCAGTTTGGATAAATTCCTGAGGCTGTGTAAATGCAGCCAGTACCTTATCATCACAGTGGCTGTTCCACTTTAAAAGACCAGCAGAGAAGAACCACCCAGGGATGGTCAAACAGCTCAGGTCTAAGCTCCCAGGTGAGCAGAAGTTCTGGCTCCGTAGGTGGCCCCTGTGCTCCCAGCCTGAACAAAATCCTGGGGCACAAGAACCTGGGCCTAGACAGTCAGATCGCTACCACTTTACAGAAGCTGTTGTCTCTGACGGGCCCACACCGCAAGGAGGCCTGCACGTACTGACAGTCCTTGCTTTGTTTTAGGGTTCTGAGTGCTTCTGCACGCCGTAAGCCAGGTGAATTCTGACGGAGCGGGAGAGGGACAGCATTCTTGTGACACTGTGCCAGAAGCCCCCACCAGAAAGTGTCTCCTATGTTGGAGACAGGGGACAAAACCTGGGATGCTTCCTGCTCATCTCCACCTCTTAGAACCCCTTGGCTTTTCATTCAAAGCTCAGCCCCAGCGCCACCTGACAGGAGGCCTTTCTTGACTCATTTAACCAAAGCAGCCCTGGATTTTCTTTGTGTAGGTTCTGCACATGTCTAGAAATGTACAAATTATTGCCACAGACTCCCCTCTCCCTGATGGCAAGCACTGTTCTGTGCTTGGCCCCCAGCACCGCATGTGGCCCGCAGCAGGCACTTAATAAATGCTTAGTGACGGGTTACTTCCCATGTGATCTTAAACGCGTCACTTCCCTATCACTCTCATCCTCTGGGAAGCCCAAGTGTTGGGCCTTGTTAAGGTCCAAGACACCAGGGCAGAGGCACTCTGCCCCAAGCACCCAAACAGCCCCCGGATGGAAACCTCCCGGCCTCTTTCTTCCTCTTTCACTGTGCCTGGTCTCATCACGCAGGCCCGCTGGGAGAGCTGTGCGTGTGTGTGTGGGTGAGTGTGTGTGTGTATATGTGTGTGTGTGAGTGTGTGTGTGTGTGTGCGCGAGAGTGTGAATATGTGAGTGTGAGTGTGTGTGAGTGCGAGTATGTATGTATGCGCGTGTGAGTGTGAGTGTGAATGAGTGTGTGTGTGTGTGTGTGTGTGTGTGCGCGCACACTCATGCATGTGTGTCAGAGTACCACAAGGCTCCCACCAACCATCCACAACCCCAATTCCCCTGGGTCTGACTCCAGTCAGCAGGTAGGCCACATCACCCTCCCTAAGCCACACTGGGTATGCAAAAAAGTTCATTTACTTGGATTCTGTTAAATTCAGAACAAACACTTAATGCTTATTATATTCAATTCAAATTCTAAAAAAGTCTCTAAATGAATGCGCGCCCATACCAAGGTGGCCCTAGTTTTGTAATCTCCCTAACTATTTCTCAGCCGTACCTGAGGCGTCGCTGAGGCAGGGAGCTCCCAGGGAGCACCGAGAGGCTCAGTGGCCACCTCGTGTCATAAAACCGGTACAGGCGAGCTTCCCTAAGCCCTGTCCTAGCCGCCCGCCCCAGAGGATGACTGTGGGGCCCCTTCTGGGCCCAGCTCCCGGCTCCCACCTGCTCGGCCCGCACGTACCTTCAGAGAAGCCCCCGCAGACACCAGTGTTCTGCCATCAGGAGAAAAGCGGAGGTCGGTCACCCAGCCCACGAAGGCCGTCTCCCCTTTCTCCACAGTCACGGGGACACAGGAATGGAGCCGCTGGCCAGTGGACACATTCCAAATCTACACATGGGAAAGAGCAGCAGCAGCTGTTGGACAAACCTCCGAATTCAGAGCTGGAGACCCCCTCCCCCTCCGGGGACCTCCCACCCTGGCGGCGGATGTCCCACCACAGAATTCTCCGACCACAGCACCAGGGACACAGAAGAGAAAGCTGATAGGACTCAACTTTTCCTGCACAAGACGTGCAAGCACAACACAAACGTATTTTGAAGGGAGACCTCAGAGACATAGAGACAAGGGTTCGCGACTCTATTCTGACAGACGCCCTGTGGAAAACACACACAGAAACGTGCAGACTGTGTGCCTGTGGTGCATGAACCACAAGTATCAGTGTTACATACACCTGCACAGACACCCTGTCTGCCTGTGATTTCCGGTGCGGGGAGCTCCTGCCACAGACACACTGCAGGGTGAGAACGCCGAGAGCCTGGACGGCTCGCCAGGACTCCACGCAGGCGTGGGCCTGGGACCCAGGCCTGTGCTCCGCTTCCGCTGAAGCCCCCCCATATATCTGCATATAACTGCACTCTACAGCCAAGTCTGTGCCAACAAGCGCCACCAAAGAAGAAAAACCCGGAGGGACAAAGACTTCCCTGAGCATTGACCATGAGCCAGGACAGACTAAACACTCGGGACAGCAAGAGAAGAGCAAGGCAGCCTTGGATCTCGATGAGTGAGGCAACACAGATAGGAGGGCAGGTGGAAAGTCTACCGGCTTAGGGAACAGTGGCAAGACAGATGGCAATGCCAGGGAAGCCAGAGGGCACAGCATCCAAGGCACAGAAAGAGACTAGCAAGAGACTGGACTGAAAAAGAAGGCTGGTTCTAGTCATGTGGCAGAAATAAGGAATACAGATGGCCTGCCCCATGCTGCACCGGTCCCCACGGTCCGTCTCGTTCAGGGTTGGGCGGCTGGGTTTTTAACACTGGGTCTATGTCATTCATGCTCGAAGTGCCACAGCCACCACCAGGAGCCAACCCTACTGCTAACCCACTCAGCACAGAACCGTGGACCTGCTCCATATCTGAGCAGGGCTGGTAGCTGCTTAACCACCACCAGCCTTCCCCTCCCCAGAAGCAGGTCTGGAGGCCAACACATAGCCACATAATAATATTAAAAGTTCCACAGGAAAGTCTCTTTCACATTTCGCACTGATTTAGGGCTGGACAAGGACATGAGTTACCAAACTTAAAAAGGTATTGGTGGGTCGAGCATGCCCTGTGGTCTTTGCTCCCTTCAAGAAGCACTTTCACATAAACTAATGGGTTTTAGCCCAGCCCAAAAGGCCCTTAGTTCTTCAGTGAGACAGGTTTGAGAGACACATGCACTTCTTGAACCACAGAGACACAAGAGCTATCTAGCTGCAAACACACCCAAACACTTGCAGGCTCACCGTCTGACATGCCCATCTCTTCTCCACCAATTAGCAAGCTGAGCATACAAGCAGACCTGCCGGGACAGACAACACCCTGCCCTACATGCCTGTTTCATGTCAAAGGGTTCAGAAAGAGTTAGGGCTTTCTTTTTCTATAAAAAGTCATCATTTGCCATTTGATGAGAAGACAAAGGAACATTTTTAGAAATCATTTCTGCCAATACAAACTGAGCCCAGTTGTCTTGACAGTGAGGATGACTCCTCTAAGCTCCTACCACCACGGCCTGAAGACAGAAAGCAACAACGAATGATGGGGTCTGCCCCTCACCCCCTGCCAAGGAACGAAAAGCTTGACTCTTGATGGCAAATGGATCATCCTCTGACATGAAGCGAGATTGTGAAAATAGTGTGCATGGGGATGAAATCAGCCAGCTCAAAAGCAGGGGAAGGTCATAAGGGCGCCGACCCTGAAACAACAGGCAGGAAAGGCAGAAGGAAGGTGGCCCCAAAAGCCATACCCGGATTTCTCCATTGTCGTCTCCCGTGGCCAGGAGGGCACTATCCCCAGAGAAGACGGAGCACCGCACACAGCCTTCATGACCCCTCAGCTCGTGAAGAGGGGAATGGCTCTCAAAGCTCCAAATCTAAAGAGGAAAAAAAAGTTATTTAAGAAAATAGATAATCTTCCATAAGCAGCAGAAAAACTATTTAGAGTATCCCCGAATTGCATGACTAGTTTTAGAGATGTATCAGAATAATGACTTGACAAAGAGAAAATAATCAAAACAGACAAGATTTAGGGCCTCAGGACATATGTACTTTGATCCCAGCACATACACAACACAAAAAACCATTTTATTTATCAGGGTAGAGGAAGTCCTTCCACCAAAGAAAATCCTAATCCAGCTATGACTTAGTATAGAATTCTTAAAAAGTAGCATGAAGCTCAGAGAGGTTAAAAGCCTCTCCTCAGTGGTAAGATCTGAACTCAGGTCTTTCTGACTCCACATCTAGCACTCGAACAACTTGCTACTTAAGACCAAATCACCCACACAAACCCAATTCACCAAAATACCTTTGCAGTCTTGTCAGCAGAGGTAGATGAAAACTTGGTGGCGTCGGGAGAAATATCACAAGACAAAACAGTACCTTGGTGGCAAACAAAGTCCTTCTCTACTTTGCCAGTAAGGATATTCCAAACCTTTGAGAAAAAAAGAGGGGGAAGAGGAGGAAGAAATGCAACAAGAATGCTGTGAATCTGTGAGTCCACTCAGGAACAGAAGAGATCGATTTTGGCCACGACCCACGAGCTGTTATTTTTCTCAATCAGTTAATCTAAAGAGCTAGAAGCCCATGAGTCTGACCAAATCCCTGCTTGTACCTTCTCACTGCTGGGAGGACTCTAAAGAACTAAAGGAAGAAGGAAAAGATGCCAAAAGACATGTGGCTTCCCAACACCACAAACATTCCGGTCCCCGACTTAATGAGGTTTCTAAAAAGTAATCCAGGGGACGGGCCAGTATGCCAACAGTTATCATGGTCACTCAGGGTTCCAGTTACCTTCACTGTACCATCAAATGACCAGGTCAGGAGCCGAGAATTCTGCAGGAGCTTAAAGTCCTTCACGGGTTCTCGATGAGCTTTAAGAAATACAAATTCCTCTGAATGCCAGTTCCACACCTGCATGACAAGGAAATAAAGTCATCTCTCAGGAAGGAGACTCAGATGGATATCTTTGTGCTGAGGTGGAAATACTGACCATCCTAGCTTTAAACCAACACTCACTGAAACTTACCTCAGCCTTCTGAGATCTAAGCATTGAGCCCAGATCAATTTTCCTTCCTTTCAATCACTCCTCATTATGTAGCTTTTTCAAAATCTCAAACGGGCAATTTCTCAGAAATCTTGAAGAGTTTTATTCTAAAGATCTACACACTTCTAGGAACATTTCCTCACTTTAAAAGATCTTGAGCAGGGGAAAGCAGGGGAGTGCAGCTCTAACTTCAAAGAGAAAAGCACCAGGACAACTGCAGGGCTTCATCCTGGCTGGGAGACCTTGAACTTCAAGCTGGTTATAAAACTTCACCTTCCAGCAGAAAAGACAGGCAAACAGCTGCCTGACAAAAATTCATCTGCTTCATTCCTATTTGTGGTCTGTTTTTACTCATTTCAAAGACATCTAGAGAAGAAAGGTAAGCATGTGCTGACTTCAGGGCTCAAATATGAATACACGCAGGGCTACGTTAGACAGCCAATCTCCAATTTTCCAATTGCAAAATTCTCCCATCTTATTCTTCTAATAGATTCCCGTCCCCCAAAAAAGAGCTCATTTATGACTCTGGGAGTGGGGATGGGGAGAGGCAAAATTTAGGCTTTTTTTTTTAAGATTCTAAGAAGTTGAAGTTAAATAACGAAGCCAAAATATTTTTGAAAATATTAAAGCTTAAATTTTAGACCCCCAATTTTTCATTAAAATGAGTCTTTTCAAAGTTGTAAGGATCTCATACCCCAAATATGGTCATTTTATTCTTCAAAGAAATAGTGATAGCATCTCACTTTGCTGTTTGAGTCATCTTTCAGTTATTTCTGACTCTTCCCCCACTGGGGGTTCTCTTGGCAAGGATAATGGTCCTTTTCCTGGGCAAGGTCTATTTCCTTCTTTTTTTAGCTGGCAGGGCAAAGCGGCTGGCCAGGCTCACCCAGCTAGATAGCATCTAAGGCCAGATCTGGATTCTGAAGGGCGAGTCTTCCCAACTCTAGGCTCTCTGAAACCCCCAGCAGCCCTATCTCCCTTTACAGAGTACCTGAAGGCCTTGCTGTGAGGCTACAGTACAAGCACAGACAGGAACACTTTTCCATTCTACAGAAGAGAAAACTGAGGTCCAAAGAGGTTTTGTGGCCACTACATAGAATGAATTAAATACTGCTTCTGCATTCAAACCTAAGACCTCTGCCTCCTGCTGCTGCACTCTGCTGCCTCAGGATGGCATTAGGACCTGACCTGTTATTTCATTCCCAGGTGAGGAAATTCCCTCCATCAATTCAGGTCAACACCCTCTCCACAATTCAGTCTTAGAGCAAGGGGTCTTCACTTGGAGCTGAAATAATGATATTTCACTATAATTGGTCTCCATTGTAATCCTTCGTGTTTTATCTTCGGCACCTAAAGCACACCAGATTTGGTGAAGAGATCCATAGAATCACCGGATGATGATCAGAGGGACCAGGAGACCTGCAGCATGGTGCAGAGCCCTGGTCGCTGAGGTGCCTGGAGCAGTAAAAGAGGCCCTAGGCAGCCTGGAGCATGGAGTCCAGGACTTGAGTTAAATCCTACCTGTTGACTCCAGATAAGTCACTTCACTTCCCTCTCAGCCTCCATTTCCTTATCTGCAAAATGGGGTCAATAACAGCCTCCCAAATGAGATAACAAGTGTAAAAGGCCTTGCAAAGTATTATATACACAGGAGCTGTTCTTACTGGCCAGCATAAAATGGCCAGGACATGGGTATAAGGCAGGCCTGAGGCCAGCTCTTCCTGGCTTGGAGGCCAACTATATCCACTAAGTCAGGATACGTCTGCTCCCTCCAAAAGGGGGAAATGAAGTCATGGTGATTAGATATCTCGACTGCTAAGAAAAAAGACAGGAAAATTCACTACAGGACTCAAGATCTGTAAGGAAAGCCGAGCAGCCACTTACGAGGGCTACTTGTCTTGGCTGGTAGCTGTGTGCCTGTGGGCAAAGAGCTTCACTGGACCTCAGTTTCCTCTCATCTCTGAAGTGAAAAGACTGGACTAAACCATCTCCTCTCCTTTCTAGCTCTCGATGCTATTGTGAGCCTATTCTTAGAATCCTATTCTGAGAAAAGAATGCCTCTGAATGGAAACTACCCCCTAAAAGGAGCTCTTCTTAAGAGAAAACTATCTATGGTTCTACACTGAAAAAAAAGCCAGTATCAATTATCTGTTACTCTCATATGCTCATAAGAGGTCCTGAGCCACAAAAGATCTCAGAGGTCATCGAATCCAGATGGCTCATTTCACAGACGGGGAGACTGAAGTCTTGTGACTTGCCCACGATCACAGAAGTAGAAAGCATCGGCAGTGCATTTTGAACTCAAGGCCTCTGACTCCAGGGTTAATGCTCTTTTCATTATAACTTGAGTTGAACTACAGTGTTGTGCAAGACAGAAGTGGGGAGAATAATGGGGTCTCTCTAGGAACCACCAGCATATCCCCTCCCTACCATCAATTCTGCTCACAGCCTAAGGGCAAAAATTGGAAATTTTTAAATCCATAATCATACTTAACCGTACTTAGGCATCTTGAAGTTAACCAATGACATTCATGGGGGCATGGATTTCAAGGGGGAAGGGATTTCAATGACCTTCCTTCGTTTTACAGACCAGAGAACTAAGAGCCTAGGAAATAAAATGGCTCACCCCCAGTCACTCAGGGGTAGAAGTGCCCTACAACTAAAGCCAAGTGCATCTCACTGCCTGCCCAAGCTTCACTCAGTTAAAATCAATGTCACATTACTAGATGGACAAAGTTAACCAAAAAAATGATGACAAGTGTTGGAAGGGCTATAGGAAAATGTGTCCATTAAACATCTGGTTGGTGGAGCTGTGGACTGGATCAGCCATTCTGAAAAGTGGCATGGAACTTTGCCCTCAAAAGTTACTAAACTTCACTTTGACCCAAAATTACCTCTGCTAGGCCTTTCTCCAAAGACATCCAACAGCTACTGTGTAAAAATATCTCTACCAGTTCTCTCTATATCGAAAAAGAACTGGAAATTAAGAGGGGCCCATCCTTTGGGGGAGGGAGTAGACAAACAAATCAAAGTATGAATGTATTTGAATACTATGACGCTATAAGAAATGATGAAGGGTACAGTTTCAGACAAACCTTGGAAGATTTGAATGAATTGATGCTGAGTGAAGGAAGCAGATTTAAACAGTAACAGGACAGTTTACATAGCAACAATATTAGAGGACTCCAGGGGAGACCCATAATGATACTTTAAGTCACCCTCCTGCCAAGAAGGGATGGACACAGGGTACAAAAGGAGACATAGTTTTAGACATGGCCAAAGGAGGAATTTGCCTTGCCTTACTATATATTTGTTATAAGGATTTTGTTTTTCTTTTTCTCCTCCCAATGGAGAAAAAAAGGAATAAAGAAAAAAGATTTTTATTTTTTTAAATGCAATTTAATACAATAATAAACTTCACTGGAACTAACCTAAAGCCAAAAAAAGTTTGAAAAACATCTTGTTCTCTCGTTTTATAATCAGAGAAACCAAGGCTCAGTTTCAAGATTCAAACCTGGATTCCCTAACTCCAAAATCAGAGTGTTTTACATTGCAAGTATCTTAACTGAATAGTACAGAAAACATATATGTCCATTTATATGAAAGGGAAAAGACCAATCAATCCAGATTCATTACTGGTTCCATCCAAATGGCAGTGTATTCCCTTTGTATAAGCTATAATAGCCCACCTCCCAACGTGTGCCTTTTAGAATCCCTGGATTTATACAACTGTTAATGTGTTCCCCTCCAAATTACCTTGTATTTATTTTGCATGCGTGTACATGTAGTCTCTCCTAATACAAGATAAGCTCCTTGAGGGCAGGAATCATTTCATCTCTATTTTCAGTGCCTAGCAGAGTGCTCGGCATATGATATGTGCATAATAAATGCCTTTTAATAGATTTGTTTTTGTGTCTCTAGACAAGTGTGGGGCACACAGCAAGCACTTAATAAATGCTTGTTGAGCTCCAGTCCCTGACCCAGTGCCTAGAACACAAAAGGTCCTTAATATTTAGTGAGGCCTGGATGGATTGATTGAAATGATGTCTACTGGGCTACAAGTCATGCTAGATGGAGTCTGGCTGAATCCTCTTTTGTTCATTCTCTCCATCAGAGGCTCTAAGATAAGCTGCTTCATCTACAACACCCAAGGAAGGAATTCTACTAAACTAGGCACTCCCATCCGCAAGTACATGCACCTCCAATGCATACAAGAAGCTTTTAAACAGTATACAGAGAATACCAAGTAAATAACTATATCATCCTTTTAAAATTAATCTCCTAATTTGATTTCTTATTTGCAAATACATGGTATGTATCTAGAATTTATTTCCTTCCATGTTAGATATGAGGTCTGCTGAAAACCAAGGGGCTCAGAGACCAAAAAAGAGTGGGAAATACTGCACATAAGTTTTTCACAGAATTTGTGAATTCGAAATACAGTTTACAGATAGGACCACCCCTGAATAAATGACTGCAGAAAATGTGCCAGATCTGGCTTTTTGACACTTTTAGTGTCCACATGCCAAGAAAAGTAAACCTACATCTCACAAAGTTTTGATTCCCCCTTCAACCAACTCACCTGAACTGTAGAATCATCCGAGCTTGAAATAAGGGTCCTCCCATCCAAAGTGAACTGGACACGTCGTACAGCTTTCTCGTGTCCCATTCGAGATCGAAACTCTCTTCCATTGGGGAGCTCTAAAATCTTCAAAGTAGAAAAGCACACCCAGATTACTCAGAGGAAAGCCAGGCATTTATGTGACCCCAGTGACTTAGGCAGAAGGTGATACCAGGGCTCACCCATCAGGTGAGCCTAGACTCCAGACTGTGTCTCTGAAGAGAGCATAGTGTTTGAGATGGATGGGAGAAGAAAGAAAGATGAATTTCTATGTGAGGCATCCTCTCTCAACCTCTCTGGAGCTCAGTTAGGTAAAATGAGGAGACTGGGCTGGGTAGGCTTGGGGATCCCTTTGTGCTCTAAATCCATAATTATATATTCATACACACACACACACACACACACATATGTATATATACATATATATATATATATATATGTATGTATGTATGTATGTCCATTCTTCTCTTTGGGGCTCACTTTCCTCATCCATAAAAATGAGAGAGTTGTGCTTGATGGCTTCAAAGACCTCTGCCAGCTCTGGATCAAAGAACTCTGAATCGAGCTGCCTCCAACGACAAAGAGGAGGCCCTTGCAGGGGATGTGGCAGAGGACAGGCCCATTTAGGTTCTCGTTGGACTAGATAATAATAATACTAATAAAGGCGGCCCCTGCTCTGTAGCCTGGAGTCTTCAAGAGCTACTGAAAGTATTGAAACAACTTGTCCAAGGTCATGTCACCAATGGATCAGAGGGAGGTCTGGAACATAGGCCTGCTTGCCCCCAGACCAGTTCTTCATCTACTATTACTATATTTCTCTAATACTAATTATGGTACTTGATATGATACTTAAGAATTTAGCAAAGTTTAGAGTTCCATAAAGGCTTTCAGATGTTTTCTATGTTCTGATTGGCCATGCTGGTTTTTTTCTCCTCTGAACAACTTCTTGTTTATTGTTGCTAAGTTATTTTTCAGTGGTGTCTGACTCTTCGAGACCCCATTTAGGATTTTCTTGGCAGAAATACTGGCATGGTTAGCCATTTCCTTCTCCAGCTCTCTTTACAAATAAGAAAACTAAGGAGAATCGCACAGCTAGGCAGTGTCTAAGACTGGGTTTGAACTCAGGAACAGGAATCTTCCCGACTCCAGGCCCAGTGCTATCTATTCACGCTACCACCTAATCACTTTCTCTAAACAGTATTATTAGCCACATGGGATAGTTCTCTGGGAGGAGGAGGGAGAGGGCTACCAGGAGTATTTATGATGATGTCAAAAACCAAAGATATCAATAAAAATTTATGTTCTGAAAAATTAAAAAGTTTGGATAGACTTTTATAAGCATGTCCTCATTTAATCCTTAATTAATTAATTAATTATTCTATCTAGAAGGTTTTACACAATGGAGAATATATGGTATTTACTGAGAACAGTGAGAAAAACCCACTGGATGCAACAGCAGACGACCTGGGCTATATCCCAGCTCTGCTATTCATTCTGTGGGGCACAGGGCAAGTCTTTTAAAATCAATGGACTTCTGGTTTTTTATTTATAAAATGAGATTTCAAATGAGAAAGATCACTTCCAAGATCAATTTTAGCTTGAAATCCTAAGATTCCCATTTTAGATAAAGGACTTGCCCAGACAATTTCCATCCATTCAATTCAATCCACCTCATTTCCTTAAGTCCAACACTCCCCCCACTCTACCATCCTGACCTTATCATTGGATAAGCAGCTGAGATCCCTTCCAACTATTAGAGCCCTAGAAACCAGCCAAGATGGCGGAGAAGGCAGAGTTTCCTCGTGTCCATGACCCAGCCCTAGCTACAACTACTTCAAAAGAAATCTAAGAAGAGCACCAGGTTGAGGAGAGTGATGGGCAAGTCTGAGGAAAAACCATCTTTCAAATGCAACGTCATAAATTCAACCTGGAAGCAAGTGATCAGACAGGGGTGATCTGCACCAGCCTCTGACCTCCAAACAGACTCATAGGGCAGTCCTTCTGATGTATAGAAGGGATTCTGGATTTAACTATGAAAGCCTGTGAAGGAGAAATGTTAACATTCATATTCAAAATAACCAAGTCCACTGCCCAGCTAGAAGCTGATCTTCCAAGCTGAAGAGATACGGGCAGGAAGGCACTTGGTAACTAGTGACTGATGGACAAACAGACAGTGATTGAGACAGATACAGCATACACCTATCTGCCGGACTTGAGATCCTGGGCAAACTTTTTGCTAAGACATTTTGAAAGCCAGAGAGAACAAGGGGGAGGGGGTAAAAAAATCTGGCTAAGGGCCAGGAAAACCTGAACTCAAATCCTCACCACATGATGCGGGGCAAGTTGTTCATTAAACCCTACAGTGACCCAGCAGTCCTTTTTCATGATAAGCTAACATGGTAACTCCTATGCCCTGGGAGACAAGAACTCCTCAATGGGAGCTCACTGAACCATTTACAGCACCCCATCCAGGCCCCATTTCCACACCACAGAAAAAGAAAGCTAGGGAAAGAAAAACAGAAGAAGTTATGTCCAGTATACACAAGCACAGTAAGAAACAAAAACGAGAAGCAGGTGAGGGGAATGAAGTCATCCCTACTGGTCCTTTTTTCACACACCCTGCAAATGACCTTCTACTGAAGTGCACAGGTGCAGAGAAGGAAGAGAAAAGCTGGGAGATGGGGAAGTAGAATCCCTCACTGGCATCAGAACAGCACCAGATGGAGGAGTGATGAACAAATCGCCCATTGATGATGGATCAAAGGCCTCCTTCTGCAGGAGGCAGGGTCTGGTCTATCTCCCCACCTCTATGGGTGCCTTCCTTTCAATTGCTTTCCATCTACTATGTATGCACTTACTTACCTGTTTGTGTACTGGCTGTCTCCCACATTAGAATGTAAGCTCTGAGGGCAGAGATTGTTTTTACTTGCTCTTTATAGCCTTAGTATTTAGAACAGTGCCTGGCACTTAGAAACATCAATGGACAAATTATTAAATTAAGATATCCTGAAGTACTTTAAGGTACACTAAGCACTTGCCTAAGGCAGTGGAAAGTCACCTGAGCTCTGCGGGCTTCAGTTTTCTTTCCTGGAGTTAGACTAGATGATCTCAATTCTACCTCAAAGATGCTCTGATGATATAAAAAGCATTAATGATATCATCATTCCCACTGTACAGCTGAGCAAACCAAGAAAGTCTAAGCCAAGGCTCAGAGAAATCACACAGAGAGAATATGAACTCAATCCTCAAAGCCAGGGCTCTTTCCACTACACAGACCAAATCCACCCAATCCAATCCAACAAGCATTTTTATTTACACCCCTCCGAAGGACCAGGCCCTGTGTTAGAACCTGGAAATACAAGGACAAAAACCAAAACAGATCCCGATCTCAAAAGAGTTTCCCAAGAATCTCGAGGGAACCTTGAGAAGATGAATTGGATGAATTGGCAGAGATTGAGAAGCAAACAAACAAAAACAGAGGAAGGCCAAAAGTAGAGTTGTCAGTTTGAAAAATTCACATCCAACCGGATTACAAAAGCTTTTAGAACCTTAACGAAGCAGCAACAGATGGCCAAATTATGGCTAAGATTCTCATCGCCAAGGAGAGACATATTCTTTCTATAAAACTAAAGGATCCCAAATCCTTAAGGCCAGAAAAGTCAGAACTTACCTTTACAGACCCATCCTCTTCTCCTAATGCCACATAGCGCAGGCCTGGACTCAGACAACAACAGCTAATTCGAGATTTCTGGGCTTCAGTCAGATAATCGGTATGACCTGTTTTCCCATTAATTAGCTAGAATGCAAAATAAAACAGAGCAAGTGATTAAATGGTAATTGCTGCTGTGTTCTCTAGTACACAATTTCAATTGGAAAAGAAGGAGGGAAAAAAATCCAGAATGTGCACACAGAACGTGGCCCACCAGGGCTCCCAGAGGAACAACAAAACCCTCTGTTCATCCCAGCAGCTGCTTTTAGCACCTCAGGCTTGCATTTACCTTCCTGTTTATAGCAGTGCTGATGCGCCAATACATTTTCATAAAATGAAATGAGCTTCTAAAGGTTTCCCAAGCTGCTGCCATACCTACCACCTGAGACGTATCTGAATGCTTTGGGGGTCTGCAACTGGCTTCTCCGGCTTAGAAAAGTCAGGTCTGCCATTGTTCATAAAGCTGACTTTAATACAGGATAGAATATGTTGAAATATTCAAGACTTTTCCAGAGCATACCTACTGCTGTTCAAAAAGGTGAACCTGGTCTGAGGCAACTGTGATTCAAAAGGCAAAATCCAAATGTAAAATGGAATCTCTACCTTTCAGATGAGCCACTGAACATAATAATTGCATTTTGGGAGGAGGCAGAGAGGCGTCCACAGGCACAAGCTGGAAGACAGAAGTAGTCCCAAAATGACTGGGCCACAATGGAGGTTCCTAACTTTTGGGATGCCCTGACTCCTTTCATACTCAGGTTACTAAAGCCTAGATGGATCCCTACACAGAATCACGTTTTTAAATGCAGAAAACAGAATCCAATGGATTATCAAGTAAACCAATTCTACTGAAATAAAGAAGTAATTTTTTTTTCTCAATAAGTTCAAGAGTGTCCTGAAATCTATCCATGGATCATTCTGAGCTAGACAGGAACTACTTCAATTTGTAACAGATACAAAAGTAAGCAGAATTCAGATTAGATATAATCTCTGAAAACCTGCTCTTCCCTAGCTCTGCTAAGGCACCAGCCTTTTCCTAGCACCCTTAAACAAAATCTTATTGTCTTTTGGTTCCCTTATTCTGGTTACCTCGTCGTATCAGCCTCACTCCCTATATATGCACCAGTGCTGAAGACAGAAACACAGAGAATTAATTCAACATTTAATTATTTTGTACTCCATGCTTCTTAACATATAGCACTGTACGAGGTAGTAGTGATACAAAGAGAGCAAATTTCACAGTTCCTCACCTCAAGGAACTTATCATCTAATGGGGAAAATGTGACAGGAATATGATTAAAGATACAGAAGAGACTGTGATATGGGCAACCCAAACAACAGAAATGATGACAGATTGAATTGGAAGAAACCTTAGCTCATCTAATCCTTTTTACAGATGAGAAAACTGAGGCCTAAAGAATTTGACAACTACCCAAGTATTATTACCAGATAAGCATCAGAGCTGGGCCCTCACTAGCTCTCTCTTTGGACCATGCGGCCTCCTGGGAAGTACGGAGAAAGTGGCACCTGAACTGGAACTTGAAAGATGAGAAGGATTTCTCTCTGACTTCTTAAAGGAAGCCCCTCTCCTCTTGTCTATTTCAAACTATGAAGACGTACAGTTAAGAAAGCATTTGTAAAGGAAACAGTGACTTCTTTGAACAGCTGACATTGCTAGCTCCCCATTCCTTTCCTTTTATTTCAGTAACACTAAATCTTTTACAACATGAGACACGGAACAATCTTTGTTTCAGGTACAAAGCATACAGGGAAATCATTTTAACACTATTACTGCCTGTATCCTATTTTACAGAACTGTAATTTCACACATTCTCTATTTAAATGGAAGTCACAGCTACTGAAAAACAAAATCTTTCTTCTCCCCAAAGTCAGTTTCACAAATCTTTTTAAAAAAAGAAACAAAAAAAATTTCACTGTGATCTTTCCCATGAAAAGTAATGTAACACAAGGGATAGAAAGCTAGACTCAGATTCGGGAAGACTTAGATTCAAGTCCTACCTGACACTGGTTGTGTCACCTGACTGTGGGCAAGTCATTTGTCTCTCCGTGACCCAATGGGACTTTGCATACAGGGACTGATGACAGACATTTTCTCACCAGGTCAAAAAAAAAAAAAAAATCAGACAAAAAATAAAAGTGAAATGAGAGCAACAAATTAAATAAGTTACCTCAGGGAGGTAATTTCTTCAACATTCCTAGGGCAATTATTCAAGACCATTCTACAAAATGCTACTGAAAGGGCTACAGTTTGCCAAGCTCTATGCTTAGGTGCTGGGGATTCAAGGGCAAAAATCCCTGCCCCAATCTTGCTGAGACTTCTCACATGACAGCCAAACATCACTATTAATTCAACAACTGTCCTCCCCTTAAACCCTAAGAAAGCCTCCCCTAGGACACCGAGCAGCACCTCTCGACCAACAGTCCTGATTCCAGCCCAGTCCTCAGGAGCTGTGACCTACTTCCCATAGGTGTCGCTACCGAGGACCCCAAGAAGAAGTGCTCACCACCAAAATCCTTGGCACTGCCACATGGCTCTATATCAGAAAGAAATAGGATCTTCCTAATGAAAATGACCTTAAAGAAGAGGCACGACCATCAGCTTTTAGAACCCCTAGCACCTTCCATCTAACTTGCAGCTGAAATCTCTTCAGTGGGCTATCTCCCCCAGGTTGGAAAAGGAGCTCCTGGGGAGTAGGAACTGCTTCTCCTTTTGTATGTGTGCCCCCCAGTTTCCAGTGGGGAGGGGACGTGTAGCAAGGAAGCACTTAATGCCTTTTCATTCCTTCCTTAATTCCTATTTAGGAATTTCTGCTCTCAGCTGTCTTCATTCAGCCAAAAAGAAGCGCAGGACCCTAACTCAGCTCAAGCTCCCCGCCTCCCCCTCCCTTTTTCCCCTCCCCCAAATTACCTAATGCTTATTTATCTATTTTCCATATCCTTATATGTACTCATGTAGTGTCCCCCGTTAAAACACAAGCTCCTTGAGGGCAAGGACAGTTTCATTTCTGCTTCCATCTCCCAGCGCCTCATCCAAGAAGTACTTTACAGATGCCTGATTCAAATGCCAGCTGAATCAGATACATTTAGAATCAGAGCTTTAAAAACTAGAAGGAACTTCAGAAGTCACTTTGTCCAAGCTCCTCATTTTCCAGATGATGAAATGGAAGTCCATGGAAGAAGCAGGTATCTGCCTCGGAAGAGAGGATTCCCTCTCCAAACACATCCAGATCCCTGGCTTATGTCTCGCTCATCCGTCCATTTCCCCAACACATCCTGAAGCCCCTGACCCGGGGCACTGTGACGCTGCCACCAGAAGCAGGGGCAGCAGGGGTGGTGGGAAAGCATACGTCACCAGTCATTCCCTGTCTCTGCATCCTGAAGGCTCTCTTGAGATGTTCTATCACTAAACTGAAGTCAGCAGCATACGAATACCTAAGTGCTCTCTGGGCTTCATTTTCTCAAGATTTGTTACTTTCTCAAGAAAGTAACTGGATTCGGTGAGCATGTGTCAAGCCACCACAATGTTCCAGGTACTGCAGCTACAAAAACAAACCCTGCCCTTAAGAAGCTGACATTCTGCTGGGGGATACAGCATGCGAACTGCTAAGTAAATTTAATGCCATATGAGAAGGAAGGGCACAAAAATGCTTCCTGGAGAAAGAGGCAGCTGAACTGAGCCATGAAGGAAAGTACAGACTCTAGGAAACGAAGGAGATAACGGAGCATGTTCCAGGCAGGGCGCCAGCCTGGGCAGTGGCAGGCAGACACAAGAAAGCCAGTTCAAAAAATCAGCAAGCAGACCAGACTGGCTGGGGAAGGGGGAGGGGGGGGGGGGAACAGCACGGCAGCAGAACAAAGAAGACATGAAGAGGAATCACACGTCCCAAGGAATGTAGTGTAAAATGAGGCTGGAAATGGAGGCCCACAGGGTTAGAGCTCCAAGTGAAACTAAAGGCCATCCAGTTCAACCTTCTCACTTTATAGATGAGAAAAGGAGGGTGATTAAAAGGCTTGCCCAAGAGGCAAGCAAGGGGAACATGGAGGACTGGGCCTAGAGTCAGGAAGACTTGAGTTCGAATTTAACCTCAAACTCTTGTTAGCTGTGTGAACATGGGCAAGTCACTTACTCTGTCTGCTACAGTTTCCTCAACTATAAAATGGGAATGAAAATAATAATATCAATCTCCTAGGGTTGTTGTGAGGATCCAATTAGATAAAATTATAGTGCTGGCACAGGATAGGCACCTGTTTCCTTCTCCAAATCACGCAGCTGCCCCTCTAAGTGGTAAAACCTGTGTTCGAAACCAATTGAATGACTAGATTCTTTCAACTGGAGTGAAACTGTGAAGAGTTTAAATGGCAAGCCAAAATGCTGTGTTTTCTTTAATATATTAGAGGTAACAGAAAAACCACTGTTGATTCTTGAACAGGAGATGAGAATAAGATCTGGGCTACATTTTTTGAGTACTTTTTTTTGGGGGGGGCAGTTACATGAAAAAACAATTTAAAAAGGAAGCATGTATAAGCAGACAGACCATAAGAGTGACTACACCAATCAGACCAGTTCTCAGGGGGGTTTTGGTATGCCATGGATCGCCCCCTTTAGCCTTCAGTCTAGCATAATACATGGACCCCTTCTCAGGGAATAAGATCAAAAAGCAAAGCAACTGTGTTGAAATCCAGTTGCCAAGACTTTTTTTTAAATGCACAGACCACGAACCAAAAACCACTACTCTAGATGAAATCACTGCCTTTCTGAAAAAGACACTGATAGGAAAACTAACTTTCACACTATCTCTCATGATTTGAAAGACTCATTGTAGTTTCTCAGAATGGCCACTAGAATGCCTCACTATGATATGGACAGGACACTGGGTTCTCACAGGCTATGTCTTACCCCAAAGTTCAAGGACAAGCTTAATGACGGACTGGCCAGCTGCTGTCTATGACCTAGAGTGGCAAAATTTTGAGAGGCTCAGCACCAAAATGTTGGCCACCAGATGCTAAATCTTTTATTCTCTGCAAAACTTAACACTATTTACAAAGGTCTACATCAGGGGTTCCTAACCTGGTGTCCATGGACCCTAAGGGATCCACAGAAATCCCCTGAAATTTATTCAGGGGCCCATGAACTTGAATGTAAAAAAAAAAAAAAAACATTTATTTCAACATAACTGTTTCCTATGTATTCTATCTAGTTCATTCAAAAGCATGACTGAAGAGGATCCACTGGCCAGACACTACCAAATCGGTCCATACATAAGAAAAGTTCCAAGGAGAAGTTCCCACACTGATGAAACCATGGACCCTTGTGGCACTGATGTATTATTCATTCATTCACACAATCAATAAGCATTGACTAAGAATCTACCATGTTCATTCATTTCTGAGTCCTCTTTAAAAAAAAATACTCACTTGCAGGCGTCTGACGTTGTCAATTGCAAGAATCATCACTTCATCCTCTCGGAATACAACATCTACTTCCTGCTTTAACATGACAGCAGAATTCTTACATACTTTCTTTGTCTCCCAGAGCTGGTTAAAGCAAATATAAGAATTTAATCAATAGATGAATTGAATGAATGACTAGATATATAAATAAACAAATAAGTAGATAAATGAGGAAAGAAAGGAGGAGAGAAAAGGGAGAGAAGGGGAAAAGGGGAAGGGAGAGGGAAAACAGGAAAAAAAGAAAAGAAGAAGAAAGAGAAAAAGAAGGGAGACGAAGGAAGGAGGGAGAAAGGAAAGATTACAAAGCAGGGGTAAATAAACCTGGTCTGTTTTCTACAGAGAGAAATTGTGTATGAAGGACATTATCTAAGAGACACAGATCTAGAAAAGATGAACTGATCAGATAGTAAGAAGGAAAAGTAATGAATAGTCCATGTACCTGCTATCTAGGCAAAGCCAAAAAAGGAGAAGCATATTGGATAGAAGGCTTCTCAATGATTTATGGAAGAAAAAAGACAGGAAAAGGAAGCTAATGATGATGGTTAAGAATGATAGCATTTACACAGCCCCCACTATGTTTGAAAAACTGCTATATCCCTTGAGGAGACTATATCCCATATCGCTCCCAAACCTTGCAAAAAATCTCAAAATGTTCGATCTTCAGAACAGGACCAAACAAGTATATTTGATATGCAATTTTAAAGGCCTGGGCAAACACTCTGTTGTCTGTCACCAGTTTCTCAGTTTGCCAAAAATGTAGGCCTCCTGGAGAGACTTACACAAACTGATGCTGAATGAAATGAGCAGGGCCAGGAGATCATTATATACTTCAACAACAATACTATATGATGATCAGTTCTGATGAATGTGGCCATCTTTAACTTTGAGATGAACCAAATCAGTTCCAACGGAGCAGTAATGAACTGAATCAGCTACACCCAGCGAAAGAACTCTGGGAGATGACTAAGAACCATTACATTGAATTCCCAATTCCTTTATTTTTGCCTGACGGCATTTTGCGTTTCCTACACGGGCTAATTATATAATGTTTCAGAGTCCGATTCGTTTTGTACAGCAAAATAACGATTTGGTCATGTATACTTATTTTGTATTTAATTTATACTTTAATATATTTAACATCTACTGGTCATCCTGCCATCCAGGGGAGGGGGTGGGGGGAAGGAGGGGAAAAATTGGAACAAAAGGTTTGGCAATTGTCAATGCTGTAAAATTACCCATGCATATAACTTGTAAATAAAAAGCTATTAAAAATAAAATAAATAAATTCACACAAAAAAAGTAGGCCTCAAATCTTCTAGAAAAGAAAATCTGAATTGACTCACCCTGATTGTTTGATCATCAGAAGCCGTTAAAAATGAAGATCCGTCAGGAGAAAATGCTACACAGTGAACCCAACTCAGGTGTCCTCGACAATCTGCAACTTTTATACCCGTATCCATATTCCATAACTACAAGGCAAAGAAATTCAGAAGGAGATGAGGAAGACAGCACAGGTTCTCCGATCTCCAAAGGCAGCAGAGATGCTGGCTGGGGGCAGGTGTCCTCCACACTGCTCAGGCCTGTTCTCAGCATTTGTTCCTTGCTCCCAGATCCCCAACTTCTAGCACTGGCCCTCATCTTCTTGTAAATTAATCATCTATACACCAGTCTCATAAAATACCCTGTTTGGCAGAGGTTCAATTATTAAAATTTGAATAACAATCATGATTCAGAGTTTCAGAACTTATACAAAATAAAAAGAAGGATTTTTTCCATGATCTTTACTCAGTGAGCTCTGTAAGACTCAAATATTAAAATTTTTCCTTATTATGCCAGTCTGAGTCAGCATGATGAGGATGATAACAATAAAAAGAACATAGTCTCTATATAACACTTTAAAGTTTGTAAAACACTCTACAATCATCTTTTTTGTTTCTCACAACAACCTGGGAAATAGGCACTATTATTATCTCCATTGTATAGACGAAGAAATTGAGGCAGAAAGAAACTGGAAAATGAATGGATGCCCATCATTTGGGGAATAGCTGAATAAATTATGATATCTGAATGTTATGGAATATTATTGTTCTATAAGAAACGATCAGCAGGATGATTTCAGAGAGGCTTGGAGACTTATATGAACTGATGCTAATTATATACAGCAACAGCAAGATTATGTGATGATCAATTCTGATGGATGTGGCACTTTTCAACAGCAAGGTGATTCAGGCCAGTTCCAATGGTTTTGTGATGGAAAGAGCCATCTGCACCCAGAGAGAAGACTGGGAACTTAAGTGTGGATCATGACATAGTATTTTCACTTTTTCTTGTTATTTGCTTGAATTATGTTTTGTTTCTCTTTTTTTTTCTTTTTCCTTTCCTTTTTCTTGTGCAGTGTGATAATTGTGGAAATCTGTATAGAAGAATTGCTCATGTTTAACCTATATTGAATTACTTGGTGTCTAGGAGAGAGGGTAGGGGAAAGAGAGAGAGAGAAAAAAAAATTGGAACACAAGGTTTTACAAGGGTGAATATTTAAAACCATGCATGTGTTTTGAAAATAAAAAGCTCTATAAAAAAGGGGGAAAAAAAAGAAATTGAGGCAGAGTTTGTAAGTGACTTACAAAGGGTCACATAGCTTTTAAGTGTCAGAGACAGAATCTGAATTCATATTTTCCTCACTCAATTCCACACTCTGCAATACTAGTAGCCTTAAAGTAATGGGATTCATCTCCTAATCAAAAAATCTCCTTTAAAATCCCATTTACGCTCATTTTGTGCTTATTTGTCACCTAGCAAACCCAATTGGGCCCAAGGAGGGCCCAATTTTTTGTGGAAAATTTCTCTCCAGGGAAGAAGGGAGTGCTGACAAACCAGACAGGGAGCTTGGAAGGAAATGGGGCTCTGTTATCAGATATAGTTCAACTATCTGTTATGTATTCAAGTAAGTGCCAGCCACTATATTAACTGCTGAGAGACACAGAGCCAGAAATCAAAGTATCTGCTCAAAAGGAATTTATATTTACATTTTATTGGAAGAAATAATATGTATAAGTGTCTAGACATGTAGCATTTAAATATTCTACTTACCTAACTGCCTGCCTCTATCTCCTCCATCTATCTATCAACCTGTGTACCCTCCTAGCTCTGTATCCATGCATCTATGGATAAGGGATAAGGACTGAAGCTGTGATTTCCCAATGGAGACCCAGTCCAAACTCACTGACAAACCTCAGGGACTCTATCAAGCACAGCGGCAGCAGCCAGCTTGGAGATCGATGCCCAGCAAAAACTCTGGGATAACCACAATAGCTCACATTTCAACAGGCCTTTCAGCTTGACATACACTTTCCACATAACAATCCTGAGAGAGGGCACCCAAGCAGTCTCATCCCCATTTCCCAGATGTGCTTCTGACTCCACCAACTTTACCACTGCAACTCAGCAGCCTTCTCATTCTGGAATATCCCACCACTTTGCTAGCCCCCTTCTCCCATCATTGAGTACCTTCTGGGGCCTCCAATTTAGGGACAGATCCAAGCTAGACAGGTTTCATCTTCCTCCTGGCTATGCTTCTGACTCCTAAATTTTGCCACCATGTCCCTGTGGAGGTACCATCTCCCTCTCCTCCATATTCTCCAGCCCTTACAATTCCTAATCTTTTCCTTCCTGTATCTCCCCCATTAGAATACAAGTTCCTGGGAGGGGAGAAGAAGAGGGGTAAGGACTATTTCTTTTGGCTTGCATTTATCTCCTCAAAACTTTGACCAGTGCCTAGCATATAGTGTTTAATAAATGTTTGCTGCTTGCCTACCAGATGAGCAAGTTCAGGACCTAAGAGGTTGTGATTTAGCACACATGCAGAAATAGGCAGATACTCTGCCCCTCAAATCTCCTTCCTCCAACTCCTCCTGTGTTCTCCCCAATTTCAAGCTGCTTAGATCTTGATGTAAGGGTCGTATTCTCACCATAGGAGAGTCTCTCCAAGAACATCATTCCTACTTTCCTAGGCAATATTTGAGCTCTGTAGCACCTGCCAGTTCTCACATGTACATTCATTCACATAAGAAAAAACTCATGGAGAGAGAGGTTCCTGGGCCTTGCTTCGTCCCTCACAACAGTTTGCACCTGAGTGACTTTTCTCTATTCCTCCATAGGAGAGTATGCTCCTCCTAGAAGAGCTCACTGAAATCACTCACTGAAGAAGAGCTTCTAGCAGAGTGAGAAAGGGCTAAGTGTGGCCTAAGCCTTAAGGGAAGGCTCCATATTGGTCTATGACCAACCCAAAGCCATGAACAAAATCAGGGAGTGGCAGCAATTGGGCACAATGACAGGAAGTTGAACTAGGAGTGAAGAAATTTGGAGAGTCTGAATCTGGCCTCAGACACTCACTAGCTGTGAGTCTCTGAGTAGACAAGGTTACTTCCCCTGAGCCTCAGCTTTCCTATCTGCAAAATGAAAGGACCATCACCTACTACCCAGAGTTACTGTGAGAACTGGATCAAAAGATTTCTGCAAACACAAAAACAAACACAAATGTCAGAAATGATGATGAATGAGGAAAGCAGTGCCGAGATGAGGACAGAAGATTGCCATAAATGCTGGCAACATTAATGGTAACAAAGAAAGCAGGTCTGAAATGAGGACCTAGGCCGCCAACCATGAATGCTAGTGACCACAATGACTGTGACCACCGTGGCAGCCGCTGGCCTGCACAAAGCTCACTGTCGAGTGCAGACTATTACATGAAAAGGCAATGAGAGAGTGCTTCTCAGAGCAGGGGTAAGAGTCAGACTTGATGGACATGAGGTCCTTTCTGGCCTGAAGGCAACCTAATCTTCTCTATCAGTTATGTCAAATGGGGTCACAAAAAGTCAATCATGACTGAACAACAACAAATGTTAAAATATGTATATACACTCATTAAATCTCAAAATATGAGTTATTATTGCTGTTAAATGGGAAAATTTCCCAGTTTCCCAAACCTGAAATATTCTAATAATTGTAATTTCTTCCCTTAAGTTTCCCTTCCCTTAAGTTGTTCACAAGGAGGTTCTGATTCAGGAACTGGGGAGGGGGGCAAGGAGAGAGCAGCAAAGGCAGAAGAAACACAGTCATTTCCATCAATAAAATATTCTTTTTTTTTTCAATAAAGAGAAGAAAATTCAAATGTTTTAAAGGAGACACAAATATCATAGTCCTGTCGCTCCCTACCTAAAAGAATATACACTTTTTAAAAACTAACTGTAGATAATCTCATGACTTTTTGTCAGTCCTCATCTTATCTGTGTGATATTTCTGCAGCCTGCTCTCTCCCCTTGAGGACAGAGCTCTGGGGCTAGGAATCAGGAAGATCTGGATTCAAATCTGGCCTCAGACATTTACTGGATGTGTGATCCTGGGCAAATCACTTAACCACCTCTGTTTCCACAACTATAAAATTGGGATAGTAGCATCTATTTCATAAGGCTGTTATAAGGATCCCATGATACATGCTTCTCTTTGCAGATGTTAGGGTGCTATAGTGATTAACTGTCTGACAGCCCCTTCTCCGTCTCCTTAGCCAGCTCATCCTCTGTGCTTATCTGCCCCAGGCCTTCCTCTCTGCTCCCTCTATACCATCTCTTAGAATGCTCTCACCAGCTCCCAGCAGTGGAAGCAATGATCATTCTGCTGCAGGAGCTTCTCAGCTCTACAAGCCCAGCCCTGATCTCTTTCCTGAGTTTCCCAGTGCCTACTGGAGGTCTCATACACCTGCATCTCCCACACACATCTCAAAATCAACATTTCTGAAACAGAATTCCTTCCCCCAAACCCTCCCTCCCCCAGCATCTCTCACTGTCATTGGTACCACTGTCCTCCCAGTCGCTCAGCCTGGGCCCCTCGCTATGATCTAGACTCTCCTCTCACGTTCATTTTTGGCTCCCAAATACGCCCTCTCCTGGGAAGAAGGGTTGGTTTTTTGTGTATCTCCAACACGCAGCAGAGTGGCTGGTACACATTTAACAGATGCATGCCTACAGACTGAAGCTCATGCTTTGCTAAAGAATCCTCCTTTTTTGTCTGTTACAGTATGGCATCCTCTTCCTATGTTATAGTATTTGTATTTGCAGATGACTGGTAGGTTGCAAGAGAAAAAAGAAAAAATTCACACTGAAAACACAGATGAAAGAAAGGAATGAGGAACTCAGCGTTTCCTGAGCAATCCTGGCCTGTGACAATGCAAGAAATTCATTCTCATTTCAAGAAACAAGTGGAACAGCTGGGCAGGCAGGTCTGGCCACAAGGCAGCCTGGGCTCAGAGCCCGGCCAGGCCCTCTTCCAGGCACAGGCCTTAAGAGAGCACCCAGCCCAGAAGCAGACGCCAAGGCCCCTCTCTTCCCCCCTCCCCCGTTCTGGTTCTCTGCCTTGCCTGCCTGCCCTTCTCAGCCATCCGGGAAATCTGAATGGGACTCATGAGTCTTCATTTTTCTCCTTGAAACACTGACCTGAGCATACATTATTTAATGTAAATTATACTTTGTTCCGTGGAGAGAAACTGGCAGAGCCCCTCTCTCCATAAGGATGGAGTTAAAGTTTTAATGCTTCCTTGAAGAACTGCAACAAGCCTTGTATTTCAATAAACACCCACCACCAGACTCTGGCTGTGGACAAAACCAACCTCTCCATTCCTTTCAAACACATGGAGGGCCACTTCTCTTATGTGGTCAGCAGAAACCATGAAGTGCCTATTGTGTGCTAGCTAATGGACTAGGTCCAGAGGATACAGAGACAAAAATGAAAAATGGTGTCTGCCCTCCTAAAGTTTATACTCAACAAAAAAGACCCTTGGAGAAAGGAGAGGAGGAGCATACATCTCTCTCATTCCCCTCACCTACAGGGAAAATGAAAAACATCTGAAAGACAGATTTGCTTGTAGCTGCAACACAGCTGCAAGTTTCTGTGATTGATTTTGACCCTTCGGTTCCCATAAGATCCTTCATCTTCTCCTCCAAGGGGTTGGAAAGGGATTCTGAGTCAGAAGTCGAACTTTCCTACCCAGAAGCAGCATGGCTTCTGTGGATAAAAGACTAGGCCTGGAGTCAGAAGATCTTGGATTCAAATCTCACCTCAGCTATGGATCAGTGTGCAAGCTTTGGATCTGGGCAAGTCACTTAACCTCTTTCAGACTCACTAACCTCCCAGATCTCTTCCAGATCTAAAACTAGGATCTTGCAGCCCACCCAACCTGAGGGGAGAGGGCCCAACAAGTTCAAAGGATTCAGCAACTCACCTCCACGCAGTAGTGGGACAGGGCTACCACGGCAAGGTGACTCTTGGGAAAGAAATCACAGTACCGGATGGTGCTGCTATAACCAGTATGGATTTCTCCTACCAGGTTCCTGCTATGAACATCAAAAACCTGCAAATAAAATTAAAATAAATTTTTATTTTTGTTCAAGCATAAGCCAACCCAAATGAGAATTGATCATCTGCAGTCACTTTGAACACAAAAAAGGAGATGCCACTCAAGCAAAAGGCAACCTTTCCCCAGGCTGTCCCTGTCATTCTTCAGAACTCTGGCCCTACCTCCATGGAAAGAAGTCTGCCCCAAACCCCCAGGCACTAGGCCTCTCCTGTCCTTCCCTAAAATTACTTGTGCAGATTGCAAATGGGCTTCTCTTGTGAACATACAGTGTTTCCCTCTTGTAGAATGTAAGTGCTTTGAAGGTAAGAGATGTTTTACATTTGCTTTGTATTTAATAAATACTTCTTGGTAAAGTGATATCCCAAATTCCTAGCAAAGCCTGACAAATAATAGATGTTTTAAAAATGTTATCATTATTAAAACTACTGACCAATATATTTAAGAAGGATGAATTCCTTTATGCATTTAGAAGCATTTATTATGTGCCTACTATGTTTTACATTGAAAATACAAAACCAAAAATGTTTCCATCATCAAAAACAAACTGTTCGGTTTGACATTCAAAGCCCTTCACCACCCAGCCTCTTCCTACCTCTTCAGTCCTCCTACACTTCACTCCCCAATACAGGCTCTTTAATCACAAAAAAGACCCTTCATCTTTCAGTTCTGAGAATTCCCTCCAGCTGTCCCCCATTCCTGGAAGCTTCTCCCTCCTCCACTTTCACTCCTAACCTCTCTGGCTTCCTTTAAATTCCAACTAAAATCTCATCTCAACAGGAAGCCTTTCTCAATCTCTCAATTCTAGTGCTTAACCTCCATTAATTATTTCCTATTCTTCCTGGATCACTGTCTTGTCACAGAAGAGGGGCTTCTGTAGCTCAATGAAACCTTATAAGCTATGCTGTGCAGAGTGACCAAAGATAGTGGCAAATTCTGACAAAAGATAATCTACTAGAGAAGAAAATGGCAAACCACTCTAGTATCTTTGCCAAGAAAACTCCATGGACAGTATTAAAATGATAAAAGAGATGACCCTAAGGTTGGAAGGTGTCCAACATGTTATTGGAGAAGAACAGAGGAAACTACAAGTAGCCCCAATACTAATGAAGGGGCTGGGCCAAAGCCAAAAGGAAGCTCAACTGTGGATACATCTGGTGACTAAAGGAAAATCAAATGTTGTAAAGATCAATACTGCACAGGAACATGGGATGTAGCATCTATGAACCCAGGTAAGCTGGATGTGGTCAAACAAGAGATGAGAATATTGACTTCTTGCTTATTAGTGAATTCTGGGTTCATTGGGTAAATGTAACACAGGTAATCATTACATATACCACTATGGGCAAGAATCTCTTAGAAGAAATGGAATAGTCCTCACAGTCAATAAAATGGTGAGAAAAGCAGTACTAAGGTATAATCTCAAAAGGAATTAAATAATATCTGTTTGAATCCAAGCAAACCAGACAACATCACAGTAATACAAGTCGGTGCTCCAACCACTGATGTCAAAGAGAACAATGTTGACCAGTTCTATAAAGACTTACAATAAAATGTCACATTCATTAAAGGGGATTGGAAGGTTAATGCAAGAAATTGAAAGATAATTTGGAATAACAGGGAAGTTTAACCATGGAGTGCAAAATGAGGGGGAAGAGAGACTAACAGATTTGTCAAGATAACTACTTGGTCATAGTAAACATTCTTTTTCAACAACCCAAAAGGTAACTCTATGCATGAACATCAGCATGAATGTCAGCATTGACAACATGAATATCAAAATCTGATTGATTATATGTTTCACAGCCAAAACTATCAATTAAAACAAGACCTAAAGCTGATTGTTGTGACCATGAGCTTCTTAGTGAAAATGTCAGACTTACAGAAAGTAGGGGAAACCATCAGACCATATAGGTAAGACCTAGATGACATTTCTTATGAGTATAAATTGGAGATGATGAATATATTTCAAGGACTAGATCTGAGAGATAGATTGCCTGAAAAGCTATGGTCAGAGGTTTGCAATATTGTACAGGAAGCAGCAACATAAAACAATCCAAAGAAAAAGGAGAGCAAGAAAGCAAAATGGCTGTCTGAAGAGGCTTTACAAAAAGCTAAGGAAAGAAGAAAAGTAAAAGGGAAATAAGAAAAAGAAAGATATACTTAACTGATTGCAGAATTTCAGAGAATAACAGGGAGAAATAAGAAGGTTTTATTAAATAAGCAATGTAAAGAAATCAACAGAATGAGAAAGACAAAGAGACCTCTTCAAGAAAATAAATATCAAGGGAATGTTTCATGCAAAATGGATAAATAAAAGACAATGTGGTAGGGATTTAACAGAAACAGAAGAGGTGACAAGTAAATATAGAATTATACAAGAAAGATCTTAATTTCACTAATAACCATGCTGGTGTAGTTACTGACCTCGAGCCAGATATCCTGGAGAATGAAATCAATTGGACTAGGGAGGTATTGCTAATAGTTAGGCTAGTGGAGGTGACAGAATTCCAGCTGAGTTATTTAAAATCATAAAAGATAATGTGGCTAAAGTTGCTTTCAATATGCCAGCAGATTTGGCAAATTCAACAGTGATCACTGGACTGAAAAAGATAAGTTTACATCCCAAACCTAAAGGACAATGCCGAAGTACATTCCAATTATCAAACAATTGTACTCATTTCATTCACCAACAAGATTATATTTAAGATTCTGCAAGCTAGCCTTCAGCAATATATGACCTGAGATTTACCAGAAGAGTAGGATGGTTTTCAAAAAGACAGAGGAACTAGAGACTAGAGACAATTTAGAGACTAAATTATCAACATTTGCTGAATTATGGAGAAAACAAGCAAATTCCATAAAAGCATCTACTTCTACTTCATTTGCTACACTAAAGCTTTTGACTGTGTGGATCATGACAAAATGTAGCAAATCTTCCAAGAGATGAGTGTATGAGATCATGAGATCATCTTATTTACCACCTGAGAAGCCCATATGTGAGTCAAGAAACAACACTTAGAACCAAACATGGAACAACTGATACAGTTTAAGATTTGAAGAGGAGCATGAAAAGGCTGTATACAATCATTTTATTTAACTTTTATACAGAGCACATCATGCAAAATGCCAGGCTGGATTTATCAACAAGAATTAAGGTTGTCCAATGAGATGAACCAAATCAGCTCCAATTGAGCAGTAATGAATTGAACTAGCTACACCCAGCAAAAGAACTCTGGGAGATGATTGAACCACTACATAGAATTCCCAATCCCTCTATTTTTGTCCACCTGCATTTTTTATTTTCTTCACAGGGTAATTGTACACTATTTCAAAGTCTGATTCCTTTTGTACAGCAAAATAACTATGTGGACATATATACATATATTGTATTTAATTTATACTTTAACATATATTTAACATGTATTGGTCAACCTGTCATCTGGGGGAGAGGATGGGGGAAGGAGGGGAAAAGTGGGAACAAAAGGTTTTGCAACTGTCAATGCTGAAAAAATTACCCATGCATATATCTTGTAAATAAAAAGCTATAATAAAAAAAATTTTTTTAAAGCATTAAGGTTGCTGGGAGAAATATCAGCAATCTCTGATATGTATATACCATTCTGATAGCAGAAAGTGAAGAGGAATTAGGAAACTTCTTGATGAGAATAAAAGAGAAGAATGTGAAAACTACTTGAAGCTTAACATCAAAAAAAATTAAGATCTTGGTAACTAGTCCTATCATTTCTTGACAAAGAGAGGAAGAAGAAATGGAAGCAGTGTCAGATTTTATACTCTTGGGCTCAAAGATTATTGTGGATGGTGACTGCAGCCATGAAATTCAAGGACACTTCTTGGAACAAAAGCTATAGTAAATCTGGACAGCATACTAAGAAGTAGATACAATCCCTTGCTGTCAAAGGTCTGTATAGTCAAAGTTACAGTTTTTCCAGTAGCAATGTATGATGGTAAGAGCTGAATCATAAAGAGAGCTGAGCAACACCGAATCGACTTTTTGAATTCTGGTTCTTGAGAAGATTTTTGAAAATCACTCGAACAAGGAGATCAAATCAGTCAATACTTAAAGAAACTAATTCAGATTATTCACTGAAGTCAAATATAGAAGCTCAAGTTTAACTACTTTGGCCACATAATGGGAAGACCAGACTCTTTGGAAAAGACCCTGATATTGGGAAAGATTGAAGGCAAATGGAAAAGAGAACAAACGGCAGAGAATGAGATGGATAGAGAGTCTCATGGAAATAATGAACACGAACTGGACAGACTTGGAGAGATAAAGGAGTACAGAAGGGTCTGGTAACTTAAAGAGTCAGGGAAAATTGAACAACTGAACAACATAGGGAGTCTAAGAAGTACTTTAACGAGAGCTGAACCACCTTTGGGCAACTACACAGTCCTTTCAATAATCCCAATCTACTCTTTGCTACAAAAACCCACTCCCTGTAATATCATATATGACTTCAGAGCATAGACTGTGGATTTGGAGGAAAAAAATTACATCATGAATAACTTAAAGGATGAAAGAAAGATACATAATGAACTCTAAAGAAATGGCTGCCATGAAGCCCCTCTCCCCAAGAAACAATGAAAAAGACATCTAAAATGCTCTAGTTCACTACTGATTAGAGACATGCAAATTAAAACAACTCTAAGGTACCACTTCACATCTCTCAGATTGACTAATATGACAGAAAACAAAAATAATAAATATTGGAAAACTCATGAGAAAACCAGAACACTAATGCATTCTTGGTGGGGTTTTGAACTGATCCAACCATTCAGAAGAGCAATTTGGAACTATGCCCAAAGAACTGTCAAACTGGGCATAACTTTTGAGCCAGCAATACCACTACTAAGTCTGTATCCCAAAGAGATCATAAAAAGGGACAAAGATCCACATGTACAAAAACAACTCCAAACAATAAGGTGAGCAACAATAACTTCAGGGCCCAGAAGGGGAAGCCTGCCTCCTACCTCTCAGACAGAGGTGAGGAACTAATGCAGGATGAGGTATACATTCTCAAACAAGGACAAGTACCTGTCTTGCTTGTCTGTAATTCTTTGTTTTAAGAGGAAACTGTTTTGTAAGTAAGCAGTGACTAGAAGGCAACTGTATTTTTTTAAATCATCAACAATTTTTTTTAAAAGGGAGAGAAATAATACAAAATCCTATCAAGAATATTAATGACTAGAAGAACAGGCAGGTTGGCCATGAAAAGGCACAGCCTAAGGTATCCACAATCACTTCTGAGATTTCAAAGAACAAGAAAGACCTCTAGTGAGTCAAATAAACTCATTTCTAAGGGATCTTGGAGAGCTCCAGACAAAGATCAAACAGGATGAGAACATTTGGAGGGGCCGCAATCCACACTGCATGATTCCAGGTAATTAGTGAGAGTCCGCTATGTGCTGATTTATCCCAAAGACAAAAAATGTCTTGGTGAATGAAGACCTCTGTAATAAGGCTAAACAAAAACTTTCAAAAAAGCAATTAATTCAACCATTTTTAGTATGTTGCTAAAGCAAAGAAATGACTTCCCTGTGTCCAAGACATTTCCCCATGGGAAGACTGAAAAACAAACTATTTTTGACTTATTCACGCTTCCTTTCAATGTCTAAGAAGTTTCTAAGCCACTGAATATATTCTTTCAAGACTTCTATTTTTAAAAAAATTAAGTACTTTATACCAATTTTCACTTGATGACAATTTAAGGCTGAACTGCAATCCTGGAGGGAAAGAAATTCAGGCCCATATTGGTAATTGTGGAAGTTGCAACATTATCATATTCCTGAGAGCATCCTGGTTGTTTATTTATCCCTGCAAAAGAAAGGGGGCAGTGAACGGTATCCCTGAGAGGGGGCAGACCCTACGACCCTACAAAGACCAGATAACATCATAAAGAAGCTGCCTGAAGGATTGTGGGAGCTGAAATATTACCAAGAAAAGGTGATTCTTCTATGCCCAAAGGGCTATCAAACTGTGCATACCCTTTGATCCAGCAGTGTGTCTAATGGGACTATATCTCAAAGAGATCATAAAGTAGGAAAAAGGACTTACATGTGCAAAAATGTTCATGGCAGCCCTTTTTGTAGTAGCAAGGAACTGGAAACTGAGTGGATGATCATTAATTGGAGAGTGGCTGAATAAGTTATGGTATATGAATGTTATGGAATATTATTGTTCTACAAGAAACAATTGGCAGAATAATTTCAAAGAGGCCTAGAAAGACTTACATGAATTGATGCTAAGTGAAGCGAGCAGAAGAAAGTGAACATTGTACACAGTAACAACAAAATTATGTGATGAACTTAATTCTTTTCAACCATGCAGTGATTCAAGGCAATTCCAATAGACTTGGGATGGAAAATGCTATTCACATCTAAAGAGAGAACTATGGAGACTAAATGTGGATCAAAGCACAGTATTTTCACCTTTTTATTGTTTGTTTGTTTTTCTTTCTTGTGATTTTCTTTCTTTTCATCTGATTTTTCTTGTACAACATGACAAATATGTAAATGTTTAAAAGAATTGCACATATTTAACCTATATCAGATTGCTTGTTGTCTTGGGGAAGAAAGAGATAAGGAAAAAAGGGAGAAAAATTCACAACACAAAGTTTTACAAAAATTAATGTTGAAGACTATCTTTACATGTATTTGGAAAAATAAAATACTATTGGACGAAAAAAAGAAAGAACCTCCAAAAAAAGGAAGAAAGAAAGAAAAGGTGACTCCTGAAAATGATCTGAAAAAGAGAATAGTTGGTGAGAGATAAATAGCTGCAGCAGTAAAGGGAAAGGCCCAACATGAGGAGCAAGATGACAGCTCAAAGGGTCACAGGAAAGGAGGCAGGTGCAGCAATGAGGAATAAAAGAAGAAAGACCAATCAAATGAGAAAAGTAGAGTTCTCATAGTGCCATGGGCAATCCTAATAAAGGATCTGAAAATTAAGACTTAATTTTCTTTCACTTGTTCATTCAGTCAACAGCTTTAATTTAACATAAAAAATGCAGTATGATGATTTCAGAAGCAGGGAAGGCAGTTTATGCTTAATAATAGATTGTATTCTTTATTATATTTCAAGGCTTGCAAAACCCTTTGCCTACACTATTTCATGTGATGCTCACAATCACCTGTGAAAATAGCTACCATAGGCACTATTGGTCCTATTTTACAAAAGAAGTAACTAAGATTAAGAGAAGCGACTTGCCCAAAATCCCATAGGTGTTCTCTTGGATATATTATTTAACATCAATAAATTTTGCAAAGAATTACTGGTATACACACACACACACACACACACGCACACACGTACACAAGAAAAAAATCTTCCTAAGTTTTCCTCCTCAGGTGTAGGGTCCTGCTCCCTCTATATTTGTGTTGTTACACAGTTGTCTCAATGAATCACCTTTCTGT